>NW_025423880.1:355187-710374 GCF_020740605.2 Lemur catta | reverse complement strand
AGGGTTAGGGTTAGCCTCAGGCCTAGGAGAGTGTTAGGGTTAGGGTTAGGGTTAGCATCAGCCCTAGGATAGTGTTAGGGTTAGGGTTAGCATCAGCCCTAGGATAGTGTTAGGATTAGGGTTAGGTTTAGCATCAGCCCTAGGAAAGTGTTAGGGTTAGGGTTTAGGGTTAGCATCAGCCCTAATATAGTGTTAGGTTGAGGGTTAGCATCAGCCCTAGGATAGTGTTAGGGGTTAGGGTTAGTGTTAGCATCAGACCTAGGATTGTGTTAGGGTTAGGGTTAGCATCAGCCCTAGGATAGTGTTAGGGTTAGGGTTAGGGTTAGCATCACGCCTAGGATAGTGTTACGGTTAGGGTTAGCACCAGCCTTAGGATAGTGTTAGGGTTAGGGTTATTGGTAGCATCAGCCCTAGGATAGTGTTAGGGTTAGGGTTAGCATCAGCCCTAGGAGAGTGTTAGTGTTAGTGTTAGGGTTAGCATCAGCCATAGGATAGTGTTAGGGTTAGGGTTAGCCTCAGCCCTAGGAGACTGTTAGGGTTAGGGTTAGGGTTAGCATCAGCCCTAGGATAGTATTAGGGTTAGGGTTAGCATCAGCCCTAGGATAGTGTTAAGGTTAGGGTTAGGGTTAGCATCAGCCCTAGGATGGTGTTAGGGTTAGGGTTAGGGTTATCATCAGGCTAGGATAGTGTTAGCGTTAGGGTTAGCATCAGCCCTAGGATAGTGTTAGGGTTAGGGTTAGGGTTAGCATCAGCCCTAGAGATAGTGTTAGGGTTAGGGTTAGCATCAGCCCTAGGATAGTTTTAGGGTTAGGGTTAGGGTTAGCATCAGCCCTAGGATAGTGTTATTGTTAGGGTTAACCTAAGCCCTAGGAGAGTGTTAGGGTTAGGGATAGGGTTAGCATCAGCCCTACGATAGTGTTAGGGTTAGGGTTAGCATCAGCCCTAGGATAGTGTTAGGGTTAGGGTTAGTGTTAGCATCAGACCTAGGATAGTGTTAGGGTTATGGTTAGCATCAGCCCTCGGATAGTGTTTTGCTTAGGGTTAGGGTTAGCATCAGCCCTAGGATAGTGTTAGGGGTTAGGGTTAGCATCAGACCTACGATAGTGTTAGGGTTAGGGTTAGCATAAGCACGAGGATAGTGTTAGGGTTAGGGTTAGGGTTAGCATCAGCGCTAGGATAGTGTTAGGTTTAGGGTTAGGGTTAGCATCAGCCCTAGGATAGTGTTAGGTTTCGGGTAAGGGTTAGCATCAGCCCTAGGAGTGTGTTAGGCTTAGGGTTAGCATCAGCCCTAGGATAGTGTTAGTGTTTGGGTTACGGTTAGCATCAGCCCTAGGATAAAGTTAGGGTTAGGGTTAGCATCAGCCCCTTGGATAGTGTTAGGGTTAGGGTTATCATCAGGCCTAGGATAGTGTTAGTGTTAGTGTTTGCATCAGCCCTAGGATAGTGTTAGTGTTAGGGTTAGGGTTAGCATGAGCTCTAGGATAGTGTTAGGGTTAGGGGTTAGGGTTAGCATCAGCCCTAGGATAGTGTTAGTGTTAGGGTTAGCATCAGCCCTAGGATAGTGTTAGGGTTAGGGTTAGCATTAGCCCTAGGATAGTGTTAGGGTTAGGGTTAGGGTTAGCATCAGCGCTAGGATAGTGTTAGGTTTAGGGTTAGGGTTAGCATCAGCCCTAGGATAGTGTTAGGTTTAGGGTAAGTGTTAGCATCAGCCCTAGGAGTGTGTTAGGCTTAGGGTTAGCATCAGCCCTAGGATAGTGTTAGTGTTTGGGTTACGGTAAGCATCAGCCCTAGGATAAAGTTAGGGTTAGGGTTAGCATCAGCCCTTGGATAGTGTTAGGGTTAGGGTTATCATCAGGCCTAGGATAGTGTTAGTGTTAGTGTTTGCATCAGCCCTAGGATAGTGTTAGTGTTAGGGTTAGGGTTAGCACCAGCCCTAGGATAGTGTTAGTGTTAGGGTTAGGGTTAGCATCAGCCCTAGGATACTGTTAGGGTTAGGGTTACGGTTAGCATCATCCCTAGGATAGTGTTACGTTTAGGGTTGGCATCAGCCCTAGGATAGTGTTAGGGTTAGGGTTAGGGTTAGCATCAGCCCTAGGATAGTGGTAGGGTTAGGGTTAGCATCATCCCTAGGATAGTGTTAGGGTTAGGGGTAGGGTTAGCATCAGGCCTAGGATAGTGTTAGGGTTAGGGTTACGGTTAGCATCAGCCCTAGGATAGTGTTAGGGTTAGGGTTAGCCTCAGCCCTAGGATAGTGCTAGGGTTAGGGTTAGGGTTAGCATCAGCCCTAGGATAGTGTTAGGGTTAGGATTAGCATCAGACCAAAGATAGTGTTAGGGATAGGGTTAGGGTTAGCATCAGCCCTAGGACAGTGTTAGGGTTAGGGTTAGGCTTATTATCAGACCTACTATAGTGTTAGGGTTAGGGTTAGCATCAGCCTTAGGATAGTGTTATGGCTAGGGTTAGCATCAGAACTAGGAAAGTGTTAGGGTGAGGGTTAGAGTTAGCATCAGCCCTAGGATAGTGTTAGGGTTAGGGTTAGCATCAACACTAGGATAGTGTTAGGGTTAGGGTTAGGGTTAGCATCAGCCCTAGGATATTGTTAGCGTTAGCGTTTCGGTTAGCTTCAGCCCTAGGATAGTATTAGGGTTAGGGTTAGTGTTAGGCTTAGCATCAGCCCTAGGATAGTGTTAGGGTTAGGGTTACGGTTAGCATCACCCCAAGGATAGTGTTAGGGTTAGGTTTAGGGGTAGCATCAGCCCTAGGATAGTGTTAGGGTTAGGGTTAGGGTTAGGGTTAGCAGCAGCCCTAGGATAGTGTTAGGGTTAGGGTTAGCATCAGCCCTAGGATAGTGTTATGGTTAGGGGTAGGGTTAGCATCAGGCCTAGGATAGTGTTAGGGTTAGGGTTAGGGTTAGCATCACCCCTAGGATAGTGTTAGGGTTAGGGTTAGGGTTAGCATCAGCCCTAGGATAGTGTTATTGTTAGGGTTAGGGTTAGGGTTAGCATCAGCCCTAGGATAGTGTTAGTGTTAGGGTTAGGGTTAGCATCAGCCCTAGGATAGTGTTAGGGTTAAGGTTAGCATCAGCCCTAGGATAGTGTTAGTGTTAGGTTTAGGTTTAGCATCTGCCCTAGAATAGTGTTCGGGTTAGGGTTAGGGTTAGCATCAGCCTTAAGATAGTGTTTGGGTTAGGGCTAGGGTTATGGTTAGCATCATCCCTAGGATAGTGTTTTGCTTAGGGTTAGGGTTAGCATCAGCCCTAGCATAGTGTTAGGGTTAGGGTTAGCATCAGACCTACGATAGTGTTAGGGTTAGGGATAGCATCAGCCCTAGGATAGTGTTAGGGTTAGGGTTAGGGTTATCATCAGCCCTAGAATAGTGTTAGTGTTAGGGTTAGCATAAGCACGAGGATAGTGTTAGGGTTAGGGTTAGGGTTAGCATCAGCGCTAGGATAGTGTTAGGTTTAGGGTTAGGGTTAGCATCAGCCCTAGGATAGTGTTAGGTTTAGGGTAAGGGTTAGCATCAGCCCTAGGAGTGTGTTAGGCTTAGGGTTAGCATCAGCCCTAGGATAGTGTTAGTGTTTGGGTTACGGTAAGCATCAGCCCTAGGATAAAGTTAGGGTTAGGGTTAGCATCAGCCCTTGGATAGTGTTAGGGTTAGGGTTATCATCAGGCCTAGGATAGTGTTAGTGTTAGTGTTTGCATCAGCCCTAGGATAGTGTTAGTGTTAGGGTTAGGGTTAGCATCAGCCCTAGGATAGTGTTAGTGTTAGGGTTAGGGTTAGCATCAGCCCTAGGATACTGTTAGGGTTAGGGTTACGGTTAGCATCATCCCTAGGATAGTGTTACGTTTAGGGTTGGCATCAGCCCTAGGATAGTGTCAGGGTTAGGGTTAGGGTTAGCATCAGCCCTAGGATAGTGGTAGGGTTAGGGTTAGCATCATACCTAGGATAGTGTTAGGGTTAGGGGTAGGGTTAGCATCAGGCCTAGGATAGTGTTAGGGTTAGGGTTAGGGTTAGCATCACCCCTAGGATACTGTTAGGGTTAGGGTTACGGTTAGCATCAGCCCTAGGATAGTGTTAGGGTTAGGGTTAGCCTCAGCCCTAGGATAGTGCTAGGGTTAGGGTTAGGGTTAGCATCAGCCCTAGGATAGTGTTAGGGTTAGGATTAGCATCAGACCAAAGATAGTGTTAGGGATAGGGTTAGGGTTAGCATCAGCCCTAGGACAGTGTTAGGGTTAGGGTTAGGCTTATTATCAGACCTAGGATAGTGTTAGGGTTAGGGTTAGCATCAGCCTTAGGATAGTGTTATGGCTAGGGTTAGCATCAGAACTAGGAAAGTGTTAGGGTGAGGGTTAGAGTTAGCATCAGCCCTAGGATAGTGTTAGGGTTAGGGTTAGCATCAACACTAGGATAGTGTTAGGGTTAGGGTTAGGGTTAGCATCAGCCCTAGGATATTGTTAGCGTTAGCGTTTCGGTTAGCTTCAGCCCTAGGATAGTATTAGGGTTAGGGTTAGTGTTAGGCTTAGCATCAGCCCTAGGATAGTGTTAGGGTTAGGGTTACGGTTAGCATCACCCCAAGGATAGTGTTAGGGTTAGGTTTAGGGGTAGCATCAGCCCTAGGATAGTGTTAGGGTTAGGGTTAGGGTTAGGGTTAGCAGCAGCCCTAGGATAGTGTTAGGGTTAGGGTTAGCATCAGCCCTAGGATAGTGTTATGGTTAGGGGTAGGGTTAGCATCAGGCCTAGGATAGTGTTAGGGTTAGGGTTAGGGTTAGCATCACCCCTAGGATAGTGTTAGGGTTAGGGTTAGGGTTAGCATCAGCCCTAGGATAGTGTTATTGTTAGGGTTAGGGTTAGGGTTAGCATCAGCCCTAGGATAGTGTTAGTGTTAGGGTTAGGGTTAGCATCAGCCCTAGGATAGTGTTAGGGTTAAGGTTAGCATCAGCCCTAGGATAGTGTTAGTGTTAGGTTTAGGTTTAGCATCTGCCCTAGAATAGTGTTCGGGTTAGGGTTAGGGTTAGCATCAGCCTTAGGATAGTGTTAGGGTTAGGGCTAGGGTTAGGGTTAGCAGCAGCCCTAGGATAGTGTTGGGTTAGGGTTAGGGTTAGCGTCAGCCCTAGGATAGTGTTAGGGTTATGGTTAGCATCAGCCCTACGATAGTGTTATTGTTAGGGTTAGGGTTAGCATCAGCCCTAGGATAGTGTTAGGGTTAGGGTTAGCATCAGCCCTAGGATAGTGTTAGGGTTAGGGTTAGGGTTAGCCTCAGCGCTAGGATAGTGTTAGGGTTATGGTTAGCATCAGCCCTACGATAGTGTTATTGTTATGGTTAGGGTTAGCATCAGCCCTAGGATAGTGTTAGGGTTAGGGTTAGCATCAGCCCTAGGATAGTGTTAGGGTTGGGGTTAGGGTTAGCATCAGCCCTAGGAAAGTGTTAGGCTTAGGGTTAGCATCAGCCCTAGGATAGTGTTAGGGTTAGCGTTATGGTTAGCATCAGCCCTAGGATAGTGTTAGAGTTAAGGTCAGCATCAGCACTTGGATAGTGTTAGGGTTAGGGTTAGGGTTAGCCTCAGCGCTAGGATAGTGTTAGGGTTATGGTTAGCATCAGCCCTACCATAGTGTTAGGGTTAGGGTTAGGGTTAGCATCAGCCCTAGGATAGTGTTAGGATTAAGGTTAGGGTTAGCATCAGCCTCAGGATAGTGCTAGGGTTAGGGTTAGCATCAGCCCTAGGATAGTTTTAGGGTTAGGGTTAGCATCACCCCTAGGATAGTGTTAGGGTTAGGTTTAGTGTTAGCATCAGACCTAGGATAGTGTTAGGGTTATGGTTAGCATCAGCCCTAGGAAAGTGTTAGGCTTAGGGTTAGCATCAGCCTTAGGATAGTGTTAGGGTTAGGGTTATGGTTAGCGTCAGACCTGGGATAGCGTTAGCGTTAGGGTTAGCATCAACCCTAGAATAGTGTTAGGGTTAGGGTTGGGGTTAGCATCAGCCCTAGGATAGTGTTAGGGTTAGGGTTAGCATCAGCCCTAGGATAGTTTTAGGGTTAGGGTTAGGGTTAGCATCAGCCCTAGGATAGTGATAGGGTTAGGGTTAACCTCAGCCTTAGGAGAGTGTTAGGGTTAGGTTTAGTGTTAGCATCAGACCTAGGATAGTGTTAGGGTTATGGTTAGCATCAGCCCTAGGAGAGTGTTTTGGTTAGGGTTAGGATTAGCATCAGCCCTAGGATAGTGTTAGTGTTAGGGTTAGCATCAGACCTAGGATAGTGTTAGGGTTAGGGTTAGCATCAACCCTAAGATAGTGTTAGGGTTAGGGTTAGGGTTAGCATCAGCCCTAGGATATTGTTAGCGTTAGGGTTTCGGTTAGCTTCAGCCCTACGATAGCATTAGGGTTAGGGTTAGGGTTAGGCTTAGCATCAGCCCTAGGATAGTGTTAGGGTTAGGGTTAGGGTTAGCATCAGCCCTAGGATAGTGTTAGGGTTAGGGTTAGGGTTAGCATCAGCCCTAGGATAGTGTTAGGGTGAGGGTCAGCATCAGCTTTAGCATAGTGTTAGGGTTAGGGTTAGCATCAGCCCTAGGATAGTGTTAGTGTTAGGGTTAGGGTTAGCATCAGCCCTAGGATACTGTTAGGGTTAGTGTTAGGGTTAGCATCATCCCTAGGATAGTGTTAGGTTTAGGGTTGGCATCAGCCCTAGGATAGTGTTAGGGTTAGGGTTAGCATCAGCCCTAGGATAGTGATAGGGTTAGGTTTAACGTCAGCCTTAGGAGAGTGTTAGGGTTAGGGTTAGGGTTAGCATCAGCCCTAGGATAGTGTTAGGGTTAGGGTTAGCATCACCCCTAGGATAGTGTTAGGGTTAGGGTTAGTGTTAGCATCAGGCCTAGGATAGTGTTAGGGTTATGGTTAGCATCAGCCCTAGGAGAGTGTTTTGGTTAGGGTTAGGATTAGCATCAGCCCTAGGATAGTGTTAGGGTTAGGGTTAGCATCAGACCTAGGATAGTGTTAGGGTTAGGGTTAAGGTTGGCATCAGCCCTAGGATGGTGTTAAGGTTAGGGTTAGGGTTAGCATCAGCCCTAGGATAGTGTTAGCATTAGGGTTAAGGTTAGCTTCAGCCCTAGGATAGTATTAGGGTTAGGGTTAGGGTTAGCATCATTCCTAGGATAGTGTTAGGGATAGGGTTATTGTTAGCATCAGCCCTAGGATACTGTTAGGGTTAGGGTTAGCGTTAGCATCAGCCCTAGGATAGTGTTAGGGTTAGGGTTGGCATCAGCCCTAGGATAGTGTTAAGGTTAGAGTTAGGGTTAGCATCGGCCCTAGGATAGTGTTAGGGTTACGGTTAGCATCAGCCCTAGTATAGTGTTAGGGTTAGGGGTAGGGTTAGCATCAGGCCTAGGATAGTGTTAGGGTTAGGGTTAGCATCAGCCTTAGGTTAGTGTTAGGACGAGGGTTAATGTTAGCATCAGCCCTAGGATAGTGGTAAGGTTAGGGTTAGCATCAGCCCTAGGATAGTGTTAGGGTTAGGGTTAGGGTTAGGGTTAGGGTTAGGGTTAGGGTTTAGGGTTAGGGTTAGGGTTAGGGTTAGGGTTAGGGTTAGGGTTAAGGTTAGCGTTAGGGTTAGGGTTAGGGTTAGGGTTAGGGTTAGGAGTTAGGGGTTAGGGTTAGGGTTAGGGTTAGGGTTAGCATCAGCCCAATGATAGTGTTAGTGTTATGGTTAGGGTTAGCATCAGCCCTAGGATACTGTTAGGGTTAGGGTTAGGGTTAGCAACAGCCCTAGGATAGGGTTAGGTTTAGGGTTGGCATCAGCCCTAGGATACTGTTAGGGTTAGGGTTAGCGTTAGCATCAGCCCTAGGATAGTGTTAGGGTTAGGGTTAGCATCAGCCCTAGGATAGTGTTAGGGTTAGGGGTAGGGTTAGCCTCAAGCCTAGGATAGTGTTATGGTTAGGGTAAGTATCAGCCTTAGGATAGTGTCAGGGTTAGGGTTAGGGTTAGCATCCGCCCTAGGATATTGTTACGGTTAGGGTTAGCATCGGACCTAGGATCGTATTAGGGTTAGGGTTAGGGTTAGCATCAGCCCTAGGATGGTGTTAGGGTTATGGTTAGGGTTATCATCAGGCCTAGGATAGTGTTAGGGTTAGGGTTAGGGTTAGCATCAGCCCTAAGATAGTGTTACGGTTAGGGTTAGGGTTAGCATCAGCCCTAGGATAGTGTTAGGGTTAGGGTTAGCATCTGCCCTAGGATAGTGTTCGGGATAGGGTTAGGGTTAGCATCAGCCCTACGATAGTGTTAGGGTTATTGTTAGGGTTAGGGTTAGCATCAGCCCTAGGATAGTGTTAGGGTTAGGGTTAGCATCAGCCCTAGGATAGTGTTAGGGTTAGTGTTAGCATCAGCCCTAGGATAGTGTTAGGGTTAGGGTTAGTGTTAGCATCAGACATAGGATAGTTTTAGGGTTAGGGTTAGCATCAGAACTACGATAGTGTTGGGGTTAGTGTTAGCATCAGCCCTAGGATAGTGTTAGGGTTAGGGTTAGGGTTATCATCAGCCCTAGAAAAGTGTTAGTGTTAGGGTTAGCATCAGCACGAGGATAGTGTTAGGGTTAGGGTTAGGGTTAGCATCAGCGCTAGGATAGTGTTAGGTTTAGGGTTAGGGTTAGCATCAGCCCTAGGATAGTGTTAGGTTTAGGGTTAGGGTTAGCATCAGCCCTAGGAGTGTGTTAGGCTTAGGGTTAGCATCAGCCCTAGGATAGTGTTAGTGTTTGGGTTACGGTTAGCATCAGCCCTAGGATAAAGTTAGGGTTAGGGTTAGCATCAGCCCTTGGATACTGTTAGCGTTAGGGTTACGGTTAGCTTCAATCCTAGGATGGTATTAGGGTTAGGGTTAGGTTTAGGCTTAGCATCGGCCCTAGGATAGTGTTGGGTTTACGGTCAGCATCAGCCTTAGGATAGTGTTAGGGTTAGCATTATTGTTAGCATCAGCCCTAGGATAGTGTTAGGGTTAGGGTCAGCATCTGCCTTATTATAGTGTTAGGGTTAGGGTTAGCATCAGCCCTAGGATAGTGTTAGGGTTAGCATTATTGTTACCATCAGCCCTAGGATAGTGTTATGGTTAGGGTCAGCATCAGCCTTAGGATAGTGTTAAGGTTAGGGTTAGCATCAGCCCTAGGATAGTGTTAGTTTTAGGGTTAGGGTTAGCATCAGCCCTAGGATAGTGTTTTGGTTAGGGTTAGGGTTAACATCAGCCCTAGGATAGTGTTAGGGTTAGGGTTAGCATCAGACCTAGGATAGTCTTAGTGTTAGGGTTAGGGTTGGCATCAGCCCTAGGATGGTGTTAGGGTTAGGGTTAGGGTTAACATCAGGCCTAGGATAATGTTAGGGTTAGGGTTAGCATCAGCCCTAGGATAGTGTTAGGGTTAGGGTTAGGGTTAGCTTCAGCCCTAAGATAGTATTAGGGTTAGGGTTAGGTTTAGGCTTAGCATCAGCCCTAGGATAGTGTTAGGGTTAGTTTTAGGGTTAGCATCATTCCTAGGATAGTGTTAGGGTTAGGGTTATTGTTAGCATCAGCCCTAGGATAGTGTTAGGGTTAGGGTCAGCATCAGACTTAGGATAGTGTTAGGGTTAGGGTTAGCATCAGACCTAGGGTAGTGTTAGTGTTAGGGTTAGGGTTAGCATCAGCCCTAGGATACTGTTAAGGTTAGGGTTAGGGTTAGCATCAGCCCTAGGATAGTGTTAGGGTTAGGGTTAGCATCAGCCCTAGTATAGTGTTAGGGTTAGGGGTAGGGTTAGCATCTGGAATATTATAGTGTAAGGGTTAGGGTTAGCATCAGCCTTAGGTTAGTGTTAGGGCTAGGGTTAATGTTAGCATCAGCGCTAGGATAGTGTTAATGTTAGGGTTAGCATCAGCCCTAGGATAGTGTTAGGGTTAGGGTTAGCATCAACCCTAGGATAGTGTTAGGGTTAAGGTTAGGATTAGCATCAGCCCTAGAATAGTGTTAGGGTTAGGGTTAGCCTCAGGCCTAGGAGAGTGTTAGGGTTAGGGTTAGGGTTAGCATCAGCCCTAGGATAGTGTTAGGGTTAGGGTTAGCATCAGCCCTAGGATAGTGTTAGGATTAGGGTTAGGTTTAGCATCAGCCCTAGGAAAGTGTTAGGGTTAGGGTTAGGGTTAGCATCAGCCCTAATATAGTGTTAGGTTGAGGGTTAGCATCAGCCCTAGGATAGTGTTAGGGTTAGGGTTAGTGTTAGCATCAGACCTAGGATTGTGTTAGGGTTAGGGTTAGCATCAGCCCTAGGATAGTGTTAGGGTTAGGGTTAGGGTTAGCATCACGCCTAGGATAGTGTTACGGTTAGGGTTAGCACCAGCCTTAGGATAGTGTTAGGGTTAGGGTTATTGGTAGCATCAGCCCTAGGATAGTGTTAGGGTTAGGGTTAGCATCAGCCCTAGGAGAGTGTTAGTGTTAGTGTTAGGGTTAGCATCAGCCATAGGATAGTGTTAGGGTTACGGTTAGCCTCAGCCCTAGGAGACTGTTAGGGTTAGGGTTAGGGTTAGCATCAGCCCTAGGATAGTATTAGGGTTAGGGTTAGCATCAGCCCTAGGATAGTGTTAAGGTTAGGGTTAGGGTTAGCATCAGCCCTAGGATGGTGTTAGGGTTAGGGTTAGGGTTATCATCAGGCCTAGGATAGTGTTAGCGTTAGGGTTAGCATCAGCCCTAGGATAGTGTTAGGGTTAGGGTTAGGGTTAGCATCAGCCCTAGGATAGTGTTAGGGTTAGGGTTAGCATCAGCCCTAGGATAGTTTTAGGGTTAGGGTTAGGGTTAGCATCAGCCCTAGGATAGTGTTATTGTTAGGGTTAACCTAAGCCCTAGGAGAGTGTTAGGGTTAGGGATAGGGTTAGCATCAGCCCTACGATAGTGTTAGGGTTAGGGTTAGCATCAGCCCTAGGATAGTGTTAGGGTTAGGGTTAGTGTTAGCATCAGACCTAGGATAGTGTTAGGGTTATGGTTAGCATCAGCCCTCGGATAGTGTTTTGCTTAGGGTTAGGGTTAGCATCAGCCCTAGGATAGTGTTAGGGTTAGGGTTAGCATCAGACCTACGATAGTGTTAGGGTTAGGGTTAGCATAAGCACGAGGATAGTGTTAGGGTTAGGGTTAGGGTTAGCATCAGCGCTAGGATAGTGTTAGGTTTAGGGTTAGGGTTAGCATCAGCCCTAGGATAGTGTTAGGTTTCGGGTAAGGGTTAGCATCAGCCCTAGGAGTGTGTTAGGCTTAGGGTTAGCATCAGCCCTAGGATAGTGTTAGTGTTTGGGTTACGGTTAGCATCAGCCCTAGGATAAAGTTAGGGTTAGGGTTAGCATCAGCCCTTGGATAGTGTTAGGGTTAGGGTTATCATCAGGCCTAGGATAGTGTTAGTGTTAGTGTTTGCATCAGCCCTAGGATAGTGTTAGTGTTAGGGTTAGGGTTAGCATGAGCTCTAGGATAGTGTTAGGGTTAGGGTTAGGGTTAGCATCAGCCCTAGGATAGTGTTAGGGTTCGGGTTAGGGTTAGCATCAGCCCTAGGATAGTGTTAGGGTTAGGGTTACCATCAGACCAAGGATAGTGTTAGGGATAGGGTTAGGGTTAGCATCAGCCCTAGGACAGTGTTAGTGTTAGGGTTAGGCTTATTATCAGTTCTAGGATAGTGTTAGGGTTAGGGTTAGCATCAGCCTTAGGATAGTGTTATGGCTAGGGTCAGCATCAGAACTAGGATAGTGTTAGGGTGAGGGTTAGGGTTAGCATCAGCCCTAGGATAGTGTTAGGGTTAGGGTTAGCATCAACCCTAGGATAAAGTTAGGGTTAGGGTTAGGGTTAGCATCAGCCCTAGGATAGTGTTAGCGTTAGGGTTACGGTTAACTTCAGCCCTAGAATAGTATTAGGGTTAGGGTTAGGGTTAGGCTTAGCATCAGCCCTAGGATAGTGTTAGGGTTAGCGTTAGGGTTAGCATAAGCCGTAGGATAGTGTTAGTGTTAGGGTTAGGGTTAGCATCAGCCCTAGGATAGTGTTAGGGTGAGGGTCAGCATCAGCTTTAGGATAGGGGTAGGGTTAGGGTTAGCATCAGCCCTAGGATAGTGTTAGTGTTAGGGTTAGGGTTAGCATCAGCCCTAATATACTGTTAGGGTTAGGGTTAGGGTTTCAACAGCCCTAGGATAGTGTTAGGTTTAGGGTTGGCATCAGCCCTAGGATACTGTTAGGTTTAGGGTTAGGGTTAGCATCAGCCCTAGGATAGTGTTAGGGTTAGGGGTAGGGTTAGCCTCAAGCCTAGGATAGTGTTAGGGTTAGGGTAAGTATCAGCCTTAGGATAGTGTCAGGGTTAGGGTTAGGGTTAGCATCAGCAATAGGATAATGTTAGGGTTAGGGTTAGCATCGGACCTAGGATCGTGTTAGGGTTAGGGTTAGGGTTAGCATCAGCCCTAGGATAGTGTTAGGGTTAGGGTTAGGGTTAGCATCAGCCCTAGGATAGTGTTAGGGTTAGGGTTAGGGTTAGCATCAGCCCTAGGATAGTGTTAGGGTTAGGGTTAGCATCTGCCCTAGGATAGTGTTCGGGTTAGGGTTAGGGTTACTATCAGCCCTAGGATAGTGTTAGGGTTAGGGTTAGGGTTAGGGTTAGCATCAGCCCTAGGATAGTGTTAGGGTTAGGGTTAGCATCAGCCCTAGGATAGTGTTAGTGTTAGGTTTAGGGTTAGCATCAGCCCTAGGATAGTGTTAGGGTTAGGGTTAGGGTTAGCATCATTCCTAGGATAGTGTTAGGGTTAGGGTTATTGTTAGCATCAGCCCTAGGATAGTGTTAGTGTTAGGGTCAGCATCAGCCTTAGGATAGTGTTAGGGTAAGGGTAAGCATCAGCCCTAGGATAGTGCTAGTGTTAGGGTTAGGGTTAGCATCAGCCCTAGGATACTGTTAGGGTTAGGGTTGGGGTTAGCATCAGCCCTAGGATAGCGTTAGGGTTAGGGTTATTGTTAGCATCAGCCCTATGATAGTGTTAGGGTTAGGGTCAGCATGAGCCTTAGGATAGTGTTAGGGTTAGGGTTAGCATCAGCCCTAGGATAGTGTTAGTGTTAGGGTTAGGGTTAGCATCAGCCCTAGGATACCTTTAGGGTTAGGGTTAGGGTTAGCATCAGCCCTAGGATAGTGTTAGGATTAGGGTTGGCATCAGCCCTAGGATAGTGTTAAGGTTAGAGTTACGGTTAGCATCAGCCCTAGGATAGTGTTAGGGTTACGGTTAGCATCAGCCCTAGTATAGTGTTAGGGTTAGGGTTAGCATCAGCCTTAGGTTAGTGTTAGGGCTAGGGTTAATGTTAGCATCAGCCCTAGGATAGTGTTAAGGTTAGGGTTAGCATCAACCCTAGGATAGTGTTAGGGTTAGGGTTAGGGTTAGCATCACCCCTAGGATAGTGTTAGCGTTAGGGTTAGCATCAACCCTAGGATAGTGTTAGGGTTAAGGTTAGGATTAGCATCAGCCCTAGGATAGTGTTAGGGTTAGGGTTAGCCTCAGCCCTAGGAGAGTGTTAGTGTTAGGGTTAGGGTTAGCATCAGCCCTAGGATAGTGTTAGGGTTAGGGTTAGCATCAGCCCTAGGATAGTGTTAGGGTTAGGGTTAGGTTTAGCATCAGCCCTAGTATAGTGTTAGGGTTAGGGTTAGGGTTAGCATCAGCCCTAATATAGTGTTAGGGTGAGGGTTAGCATCAGCCCTAGGATAGTGTTAGGGTTAGGGTTAGCATCAGCCCTAGGATAGTTTTAGGGTTAGGGTTAGGGTTAGCATCAGCCCTAGGATAGTGTTAGGGTTAGGGTTAACCTAAGCCCTAGGAGAGTGTTAGGGTTAGGGATAGGGTTAGCATCAGACCTAGGATAGTGTTAGGGTTAGGGTTAGCATCAGCCTTAGGATAGTGTTAGGGTTAGGGTTACGGTTAGCATCAGCCCTAGGATAGTGTTAGGGTTAGGGTTAACCTAAGCCCTAGGAGAGTGTTAGGGTTAGGGATAGGGTTAGCATCAGACCTACGATAGTGTTAGGGTTAGGGTTAGCATCAGCCCTAGGATAGTGTTAGGGTTAGGGTTAGGGTTAGCATCAGCCCTAGGATAGTGTTAGGGTTAGGGTTAGCTTCAGCACGAGGATAGTGTTAGGATTAGGGTTAGGGTTAGCATCAGCGCTAGGATAGTGTTAGGTTTAGGGTTAGGGTTAGCATCAGCCCTAGGATAGTGTTAGGTTTAGGGTTAGGGTTAGCATCAGCCCTAGGAGTGTGTTAGGCTTAGGGTTAGCATCAGCCCTAGGATAGTGTTAGTGTTTGGGTTACGGTTAGCATCAGCCCTAGGATAAAGTTAGTGTTAGGGTTAGCATCAGCCCTTGGATAGTGTTAGGGTTAGGGTTAGGGTTATCATCAGGCCTAGGATAGTGTTAGTGTTAGGGTTTGCATCAGCCCTAGGATAGTGTTAGTGTTAGGGTTAGGGTTAGCATGAGCTCTAGGATAGTGTTAGGGTTAGGGTTAGGGTTAGCATCAGCCCTAGGATAGTGTTAGGGTTCGGTTTAGGGTTAGCATCAGCCCTAGGATAGTGTTAGGGTTAGGGTTAGCATCAGCCCTAGGATAGTGTTAGGGTTAGGGTTAGGGTTAGCATCAGCCCTAGGATAGTGTTAGGGTTAGGGTTAGCATCAGACCAAGGATAGTGTTAGGGATAGGGTTAGGGTTAGCATCAGCCCTAGGACAGTGTTAGGGTTAGGGTTAGGCTTATTATCAGTCCTAGGATAGTGTTAGGGTTAGGGTTAGCTTCAGCCTTAGGATAGTGTTATGGCTAGGGTTAGCATCAGAACTAGGATAGTGTTAGGGTGAGGGTTAGGGGTAGCATCAGCTCTAGGATAGTGTTAGGGTTAGGGTTAGGGTTAACATCAGCCCTAGGATAGTGTTAGCGTTAGGGTTATGGTTAGATTCAGCCCTAGAATAGTATTAGGGTTAGGGTTAGGGTTAGGCTTAGCATCAGCCCTAGGATAGTGTTAGTGTTAGGGTTAGGGTTAGCATCAGCCCTAGGATAGTGTTAGGGTGAGGGTCAGCATCAGCTTTAGGATAGTGTTAGGGTTAGGGTTAGCATCAGCCCTAGGATAGTGTTAGTGTTAGGGTTAGGGTTAGCATCAGCCCTAGGATACTGTTAGGGTTAGGGTTAGGGTTAGCAACAGCCCTAGGATAGTGTTAGGTTTAGGGTTGGCATCAGCCCTAGGATAGTGTTAGTGTTAGGTTAGCATCAGCCCTAGGATAGTGTTAGGGTTAGGGGTAGGGTTAGCCTCAAGCCTAGGATAGTGATAGGGTTAGGGTAAGTATCAGCCTTAGGATAGTGTGAGGGTTAGGGTTAGGGTTAGCATCAGTCCTAGGATAGTGTTAGGGTTAGGGATAGCATCGGACCTAGGATCGTGTTAGGGTTAGGGTTAGGGTTAGCATCAGCCCTAGGATGGTGTTAGGGTTAGGGTTAGGGTTATCATCAGGCCTAGGATAGTGTTAGGATTAGGGTTAGGGTTAGCATCAGCCCTAGGATAGTGTTAGGGTTAGGGTTAGGGTTAGCATCAGCCCTAGGATAGTGTTAGGGTTAGGATTAGCATCTGCCCTAGGATAGTGTTCGGGTTAGGGTTAGGGTTAGCATCAGCCCTAGGATAGTGTTAGGGTTAGGGTTAGGGTTAGGGTTAGCATCAGCCCTAGGATAGTGTTAGTGTTAGGTTTAGGGTTAGCATCAGCCCTAGGATAGTGTTAGGGTTAGGGTTAGCATATGCCCTAGGATATTGTTAGGTTTAGGGTTAGCATCAGCCCTAGGATAGTGTTAGCGTTAGGGTTACGGTTAGCTTCAGCCCTAGGATGGTATTAGGGTTAGGGTTAGGTTTAGGCTTAGCATCGGCCCTAGGATAGTGTTGGGTTTACGGTCAGCATCAGCCTTAGGATAGTGTTAGGGTTAGCATTATTGTTAGCATCAGCCCTAGGATAGTGTTAGGGTTAGGGTCAGCATCTGCCTTAGGATAGTGTTAGGGTTAGGGTTAGCATCAGCCCTAGGATAGTGTTAGGGTTAGCATTATTGTTAGCATCAGCCCTAGGATAGTGTTATGGTTAGGGTCAGCATCAGCCTTAGGATAGTGTTAAGGTTAGGGTTAGCATCAGCCCTAGGATAGTGTTAGTTTTAGGGTTAGGGTTAGCATCAGCCCTAGGATAGTGTTTTGGTTAGGGTTAGGGTTAACATCAGCCCTAGGATAGTGTTAGGGTTAGGGTTAGCATCAGACCTAGGATAGTCTTAGTGTTAGGGTTAGGGTTGGCATCAGCCCTAGGATGGTGTTAGGGTTAGGGTTAGGGTTAACATCAGGCCTAGGATAGTGTTAGGGTTAGGGTTAGCATCAGCCCTAGGATAGTGTTAGGGTTAGGGTTAGGGTTAGCTTCAGCCCTAGGATAGTATTAGGGTTAGGGTTAGGTTTAGGCTTAGCATCAGCCCTAGAATAGTGTTAGGGTTAGTTTTAGGGTTAGCATCATTCCTAGGATAGTGTTAGGGTTAGGGTTATTGTTAGCATCAGCCCTAGGATAGTGTTAGGGTTAGGGTCAGCATCAGCCTTAGGATAGTGTTAGGGTAAGGTTTAGCATCAGCCCTAGGATAGTGTTAGTGTTAGGGTTAGGGTTAGCATCAGCCCTAGGATACTGTTAGGGGTACGGTTAGGGTTAGCATCAGCCCTAGGATAGTGTTAGGGTTAGGGTTATTGTTAGCATCAGCCCTATGATAGTGTTAGGGTTAGGGTCAGCATCAGACTTAGGATAGTGTTAGGGTTAGGGTTAGCATCAGACCTAGGGTAGTGTTAGTGTTAGGGTTAGGGTTAGCATCAGCCCTAGGATACTGTTAAGGTTAGGGTTAGGGTTAGCATCAGCTCTAGGATAGTGTTAGGGTTAGGGTTAGCATCAGCCCTAATATAGTGTTAGGGTTAGGGGTAGGGTTAGCATCAGGAATAGGATAGTGTTAGGGTTAGGGTTAGCATCAGCCTTAGGTTAGTGTTAGGGCTAGGGTTAATGTTAGCATCAGCCCTAGGATAGTGTTAATGTTAGGGTTAGCATCAGCCCTAGGATAGTGTTAGGGTTAGGGTTAGCATCAACCCTAGGATAGTGTTAGGGCTAAGGTTAGGATTAGCATCAGCCCTAGGATAGTGTTAGGGTTAGGGTTAGCCTCAGGCCTAGGAGAGTGTTAGGGTTAGGGTTAGGGTTAGCATCAGCCCTAGGATAGTGTTAGGGTTAGGGTTAGCATCAGCCCTAGATTAGTGTTAGGGTTAGCGTTAGGTTTAGCATCAGCCCTAGGAAAGTGTTAGGGTTAGG
Source organism: Lemur catta (assembly GCF_020740605.2). Classification (NCBI taxonomy): domain Eukaryota; kingdom Metazoa; phylum Chordata; class Mammalia; order Primates; family Lemuridae; genus Lemur; species Lemur catta. The sequence continues at coordinate 693,055 of NW_025423880.1, read as the reverse complement.
GTTAGGGTTAGCATCAGCCCTAATATAGTGTTAGGGTGAGGGTTAGCATCAGCCCTAGGATAGTGTTAGGGTTAGGGTTAGTGTTAGCATCAGACCTAGGATAGTGTTAGGGTTAGGGTTAGCATCAGCCCTAGGATAGTGTTAGGGTTAGGGTTAGGGTTAGCATCACGCCTAGGATAGTGTTACGGTTAGGGTTAGCACCAGCCTTAGGATAGTGTTAGGGTTAGGGTTATTGGTAGCATCAGCCCTAGGATAGTGTTAGGGTTAGGGTTAGCATCAGCCCTAGGAGAGTGTTAGTGTTAGTGTTAGGGTTAGCATCAGCCATAGGATAGTGTTAGGGTTAGGGTTAGCCTCAGCCCTAGGAGTCTGTTAGGGTTAGGGTTAGGGTTAGCATCAGCCCTAGGATAGTATTAGTGTTAGGGTTAGCATCAGCCCTAGGATAGTGTTAGGGTTAGGGTTAGGGTTAGCATCAGCCCTAGGATGGTGTTAGGGTTAGGGTTAGGGTTATCATCAGGCCTAGGATAGTGTTAGGGTTAGGGTTAGCATCAGCCCTAGGATAGTGTTAGGGTTAGGGTTAGGGTTAGCATCAGCCCTAGGATAGTGTTATTGTTAGGGTTAACCTAAGCCCTAGGAGAGTGTTAGGGTTAGGGATAGGGTTAGCATCAGCCCTAGGATAGTGTTAGGGTTAGGGTTAGCATCAGCCCTAGGATAGTGTTAGGGTTAGGGTTAGTGTTAGCATCAGACCTAGGATAGTGTTAGGGTTATGGTTAGCATCAGCCCTAGGATAGTGTTTTGCTTAGGGTTAGGGTTAGCATCAGACCTACGATAGTGTTAGGGTTAGGGATAGCATCAGCCCTAGGATAGTGTTAGTGTTTGGGTTACGGTTAGCATCAGCCCTAGGATAAAGTTAGGGTTAGGGTTAGCATCAGCCCTTGGATAGTGTTAGGGTTAGGGTTATCATCAGGCCTAGGATAGTGTTAGTGTTAGTGTTTGCATCAGCCCTAGGATAGTGTTAGTGTTAGGGTTAGGGTTAGCATGAGCTCTAGGATAGTGTTAGGGTTAGGGTTAGGGTTAGCATCATCCCTAGGATAGTGTTAGGGTTCGGGTTAGGGTTAGCATCAGCCCTAGAATAGTGTTAGGGTTAGGGTTAGCATCAGACCAAGGATAGTGTTAGGGATAGGGTTAGGGTTAGCATCAGTCCTAGGACAGTGTTAGGGTTAGGGTTAGGCTTATTATCAGTTCTAGGATAGTGTTAGGGTTAGGGTTAGCATCAGCCTTAGCATAGTGTTATGGCTAGGGTTAGCATCAGAACTAGGATAGTGTTAGGGTGAGGGTTAGGGTTAGCATCAGCCCTAGGATTGTGTTAGGGTTAGGGTTAGCATCAACCCTAGGATAATGTTAGGGTTAGGGTTAGGGTTAGCATCAGCCCTAGGATAGTGTTAGCGTTAGGGTTACGGTTAACTTCAGCCCTAGAATAGTATTAGGGTTAGGGTTAGGGTTAGGCTTAGCATCAGCCCTAGGATATTGTTAGGGTTAGGGTTAGGGTTAGCATCAGCTCTAGGATAGTGTTAGGGTTAGGGTTAGCATCAGCCCTAGTATAGTGTTAGGGTTAGGGGTAGGGTTAGCATCAGGAATAGGATAGTGTTAGGGTTAGGGTTAGCATCAGCCTTAGGTTAGTGTTAGGGCTAGGGTTAATGTTAGCATCAGCCCTAGGATAGTGTTAATGTTAGGGTTAGCATCAGCCCTAGGATAGTGTTAGGGTTAGGGTTAGCATCAACCCTAGGATAGTGTTAGGGCTAAGGTTAGGATTAGCATCAGCCCTAGGATAGTGTTAGGGTTAGGGTTAGCCTCAGGCCTAGGAGAGTGTTAGGGTTAGGGTTAGGGTTAGCATCAGCCCTAGGATAGTGTTAGGGTTAGGGTTAGCATCAGCCCTAGATTAGTGTTAGGGTTAGCGTTAGGTTTAGCATCAGCCCTAGGAAAGTGTTAGGGTTAGGGTTAGGGTTAGCATCAGCCCTAATATAGTGTTAGGGTGAGGGTTAGCATCAGCCCTAGGATAGTGTTAGGGTTAGGGTTAGTGTTAGCATCAGACCTAGGATAGTGTTAGGGTTAGGGTTAGCATCAGCCCTAGGATAGTGTTAGGGTTAGGGTTAGGGTTAGCATCACGCCTAGGATAGTGTTACGGTTAGGGTTAGCACCAGCCTTAGGATAGTGTTAGGGTTAGGGTTATTGGTAGCATCAGCCCTAGGATAGTGTTAGGGTTAGGGTTAGCATCAGCCCTAGGAGAGTGTTAGTGTTAGTGTTAGGGTTAGCATCAGCCATAGGATAGTGTTAGGGTTAGGGTTAGCCTCAGCCCTAGGAGTCTGTTAGGGTTAGGGTTAGGGTTAGCATGAGCCCTAGGATAGTATTAGTGTTAGGGTTAGCATCAGCCCTAGGATAGTGTTAGGGTTAGGGTTAGGGTTAGCATCAGCCCTAGGATGGTGTTAGGGTTAGGGTTAGGGTTATCATCAGGCCTAGGATAGTGTTAGGGTTAGGGTTAGCATCAGCCCTAGGATAGTGTTAGGGTTAGGGTTAGGGTTAGCATCAGCCCTAGGATAGTGTTATTGTTAGGGTTAACCTAAGCCCTAGGAGAGTGTTAGGGTTAGGGATAGGGTTAGCATCAGCCCTAGGATAGTGTTAGGGTTAGGGTTAGCATCAGCCCTAGGATAGTGTTAGGGTTAGGGTTAGTGTTAGCATCAGACCTAGGATAGTGTTAGGGTTATGGTTAGCATCAGCCCTAGGATAGTGTTTTGCTTAGGGTTAGGGTTAGCATCAGACCTACGATAGTGTTAGGGTTAGGGATAGCATCAGCCCTAGGATAGTGTTAGTGTTTGGGTTACGGTTAGCATCAGCCCTAGGATAAAGTTAGGGTTAGGGTTAGCATCAGCCCTTGGATAGTGTTAGGGTTAGGGTTATCATCAGGCCTAGGATAGTGTTAGTGTTAGTGTTTGCATCAGCCCTAGGATAGTGTTAGTGTTAGGGTTAGGGTTAGCATGAGCTCTAGGATAGTGTTAGGGTTAGGGTTAGGGTTAGCATCATCCCTAGGATAGTGTTAGGGTTCGGGTTAGGGTTAGCATCAGCCCTAGAATAGTGTTAGGGTTAGGGTTAGCATCAGACCAAGGATAGTGTTAGGGATAGGGTTAGGGTTAGCATCAGTCCTAGGACAGTGTTAGGGTTAGGGTTAGGCTTATTATCAGTTCTAGGATAGTGTTAGGGTTAGGGTTAGCATCAGCCTTAGCATAGTGTTATGGCTAGGGTTAGCATCAGAACTAGGATAGTGTTAGGGTGAGGGTTAGGGTTAGCATCAGCCCTAGGATTGTGTTAGGGTTAGGGTTAGCATCAACCCTAGGATAATGTTAGGGTTAGGGTTAGGGTTAGCATCAGCCCTAGGATAGTGTTAGCATTAGGGTTACGGTTAACTTCAGCCCTAGAATAGTATTAGGGTTAGGGTTAGGGTTAGGCTTAGCATCAGCCCTAGGATATTGTTAGGGTTAGGGTTAGGGTTAGCATAAGCCGTAGGATAGTGTTAGTGTTAGGGTTAGGGTTAGCATCAGCCCTAGGATAGTGTTAGGGTGAGGGTCAGCTTCAGCTTTAGGATAGTGTTAGGGTTAGGGTTAGCATCAGCCCTAGGATAGTGTTAGTGTTAGGGTTAGGGTTAGCATCAGCCCTAATATACTGTTAGGGTTAGGGTTAGGGTTTCAACAGCCCTAGGATAGTGTTAGGTTTAGGGTTGGCATCAGCCCTAGGATACTGTTAGGGTTAGTTTTAGGGTTAGCATCAGCCCTAGGATAGTGTTAGGGTTAGGGGTATGGTTAGCCTCAAGCCTAGGATAGTGTTAGGGTTAGGGTAAGTATCAGCCTTAGGATAGTGTCAGGGTTAGGGTTAGGGTTAGCATCAGCAATAGGATAGTGTTAGGGTTAGGGTTAGCATCGGAACTAGGATCGTGTTAGGGTTAGGGTTAGGGTTAGCATCAGCCCTAGGATGGTGTTAGTGTTAGGGTTAGGGTTATCATCAGGCCTAGGATAGTGTTAGGGTTAGAGTTATGGTTAGCATCAGCCCTAGGATAGTGTTAGGGTTAGGGTTATGGTTAGCATCAGCCCTAGGATAGTGTTAGGGTTAGGGTTAGCATCTGCCCTAGGATAGTGTTCGGGTTAGGGTTAGGGTTACTATCAGCCCTAGGATAGTGTTAGGGTTAGGGTTAGGGTTAGGGTTAGCATCAGCCCTAGGATAGTGTTAGGGTTAGGGTTAGCATCAGCCCTAGGATAGTGTTAGTGTTAGGTTTAGGGTTAGCATCAGCCCTAGGATAGTGTTAGGGTTAGGGTTAGGGTTAGCATCATTCCTAGGATAGTGTTAGGGTTAGGGTTATTGTTAGCATCAGCCCTAGGATAGTGTTAGTGTTAGGGTCAGCATCAGCCTTAGGATAGTGTTAGGGTAAGGGTAAGCATCAGCCCTAGGATAGTGCTAGTGTTAGGGTTAGGGTTAGCATCAGCCCTAGGATACTGTTAGGGTTAGGGTTAGGGTTAGCATCAGCCCTAGGATAGCGTTAGGGTTAGGGTTATTGTTAGCATCAGCCCTATGATAGTGTTAGGGTTAGGGTCAGCATGAGCCTTAGGATAGTGTTAGGGTTAGGGTTAGCATCAGCCCTAGGATAGTGTTAGTGTTAGGGTTAGGGTTAGCATCAGCCCTAGGATACCTTTAGGGTTAGGGTTAGGGTTAGCATCAGCCCTAGGATAGTGTTAGGATTAGGGTTGGCATCAGCCCTAGGATAGTGTTAAGGTTAGAGTTAGGGTTAGCATCAGCCCTAGGATAGTGTTAGGGTTAGGGGTAGGGTTAGCATCAGGCCTAGGATACTGTTAGGGTTAGGGTAAGCATCAGCCTTAGGTTAGTGTTAGGGCTAGGGTTAATGTTAGCATCAGCCCTAGGATAGTGTTAAGGTTAGGGTTAGCATCAACCCTAGGATAGTGTTAGGGTTAGGGTTAGGGTTAGCATCACCCCTAGGATAGTGTTAGCGTTAGGGTTAGCATCAACCCTAGGAAAGTGTTAGGGTTAAGGTTAGGATTAGCATCAGCCCTAGGATAGTGTTAGGGTTAGGGTTAGCCTCAGCCCTAGGAGAGTGTTAGGGTTAGGGTTAGGGTTAACATCAGCCCTAGGATAGTGTTAGGGTTAGGGTTAGCATCAGCCCTAGGATAGTGTTAGGGTTAGGGTTAGGTTTAGCATCAGCCCTAGTATAGTGTTAGGGTTAGGGTTAGGGTTAGCATCAGCCCTAATATAGTGTTAGGGTGAGGGTTAGCATCAGCCCTAGGATAGTGTTAGGGTTAGGGTTAGCATCAGCCCTAGGATAGTTTTAGGGTTAGGGTTAGGGTTAGCATCAGCCCTAGGATAGTGTTAGGGTTAGGGTTAACCTAAGCCCTAGGAGAGTGTTAGGGTTAGGGATAGGGTTAGCATCAGACCTAGGATAATGTTAGGGTTAGGGTTAGCATCAGCCCTAGGATAGTGTTAGGGTTAGGGTTAGGGTTAGCATCAGCCCTAGGATAGTGTTAGGGTTAGGGTTAACCTAAGCCCTAGGAGAGTGTTAGGGTTAGGGATAGGGTTAGCGTCAGACCTACGATAGTGTTAGGGTTAGGGTTAGCATCAGCCCTAGGATAGTGTTAGGGTTAGGGTTAGGGTAAGCATCAGCCCTAGGATAGTGTTAGGGTTAGGGTTAGCATCAGCACGAGGATAGTGTTAGGATTAGGGTTAGGGTTAGCATCAGCGCTAGGATAGTGTTAGGTTTAGGGTTAGGGTTAGCATCAGCCCTAGGATAGTGTTAGGTTTAGGGTTAGGGTTAGCATCAGCCCTAGGAGTGTGTTAGGCTTAGGGTTAGCATCAGCCCTAGGATAGTGTTAGTGTTTGGGTTACGGTTAGCATCAGCCCTAGGATAAAGTTAGTGTTAGGGTTAGCATCAGCCCTTATATAGTGTTAGGGTTAGGGTTAGGGTTATCATCAGGCCTAGGATAGTGTTAGTGTTAGGGTTTGCATCAGCCCTAGGATAGTGTTAGTGTTAGGGTTAGGGTTAGCATGAGCTCTAGGATAGTGTTAGGGTTCGGGTTAGGGTTAGCATCAGCCCTAGGATAGTGTTAGGGTTAGGGTTAGCATCAGCCCTAGGATAGTGTTAGGGTTCGGGTTAGGGTTAGCATCAGCCCTAGGATAGTGTTAGGGTTAGGGTTAGCATCAGCCCTAGGATAGTGTTAGGGTTAGGGTTAGGGTTAGCATCAGCCCTAGGATAGTGTTAGGGTTAGGGTTAGCATCAGACCAAGGATAGTGTTAGGGATAGGGTTAGGGTTAGCATCAGCCCTAGGACAGTGTTAGGGTTAGGGTTAGTCTTATTATCAGTCCTAGGATAGTGTTAGGGTTAGGGTTAGCATCAGCCTTAGGATAGTGTTATGGCTAGGGTTAGCATCAGAACTAGGATAGTGTTAGGGTGAGGGTTAGGGTTAGCATCAGCCCTAGGATAGTGTTAGGGTTAGGGTTAGGGTTAGCATCAGCCCTAGGATAGTGTTAGCGTTAGGGTTATGGTTAGCTTCAGCCCTAGAATAGTATTAGGGTTAGGGTTAGGGTTAGGCTTAGCATCAGCCCTAGGATAGTGTTAGGGTTAGGGTTAGGGTTAGCATAAGCCGTAGGATAGTGTTAGTGTTAGGGTTAGGGTTAGCATCAGCCCTAGGATAGTGTTAGGGTGAGGGTCAGCATCAGCTTTAGGATAGTGTTAGGGTTACGGTTAGCATCAGCCCTAGGATAGTGTTAGTGTTAGGGTTAGGGTTAGCATCAGCCCTGGGATACTGTTAGGGTTAGGGTTAGGGTTAGCAACAGCCCTAGGATAGTGTTAGGTTTAGGGTTGGCATCAGCCCTAGGATAGTGTTAGGGTTAGGGTTAGGGTTAGCATCAGCCCTAGGATAGTGTTAGTGTTAGGTTAGCATCAGCCCTAGGATAGTGTTAGGGTTAGGGGTAGGGTTAGCCTCAAGCCTAGGATAGTGATAGGGTGAGGGTAAGTATCAGCCTTAGGATAGTGTCAGGGTTATGGTTAGGGTTAGCATCAGTCCTAGGATAGTGTTAGGGTTAGGGATAGCATCGGACCTAGGATCGTGTTAGGGTTAGGGTTAGGGTTAGCATCAGCCCTAGGATGGTTTTAGGGTTAGGGTTAGGGTTATCATCAGGCCTAGGATAGTGTTAGGATTAGGGTTAGGGTTAGCATCAGCCCTAGGATAGTGTTAGGGTTAGGGTTAGGGTTAGCATCAGCCCGAGGATAGTGTTAGGGTTAGGATTAGCATCTGCCCTAGGATAGTGTTCGGGTTAGGGTTAGGGTTAGCATCAGCCCTAGGATAGTGTTAGGGTTAGGGTTAGGGTTAGGGTTAGCATCAGCCCTAGGATAGTGTTACGGTTAGGGTTAGCATCAGCCCTAGGATAGTGTTAGTGTTAGGTTTAGGGTTAGCATCAGCCCTAGGATAGTGTTAGGGTTAGGGTTAGCATATGCCCTAGGATATTGTTAGGGTTAGGGTTAGAATCAGCCTAAGGGTAGTGTTAGGGTTAGGGATAGGGTTAGGGTAGCATCAGCCCTAGGATAGTGTTAGGCTTACGGTTATCAGCAGCCCTGGGATAGTTTTAGGGTTAGGGTTAGGGTTAGCCTCAGCCCTAGTATAGTGTTAGTGTTAGGGTTAACCTCAGCCCTAGGAGAGTGTTAAGGTTAGGGTTAGGGTTAGCATCAGCCCTAGGATAGTGTTAGGGTTAGGGTAAGGGTTAGGGTTAGAATCAGCCTAAGGGTAGTGTTAGGGATAGGGTTAGGGTTAGGGTTAGCATCAGCCCTAGGATAGTGTTAGGGTTAGGGTAAGGGTTAGGGTTAGAATCAGCCTAAGGGTAGTGTTAGGGATAGGGTTAGGGTTAGGGTTAGCATCAGCCCTAGGATAGTGTTAGGGTTACTGTTGGTGTTAGCATCAGCCCTAGGATAGTGTTAGAATTAGGATTAGGGTTAGCATCAGCCTTAGGATAGTGTTAGGGTTAGGGTTATGGTTAGCGTCAGACCTAGGATAGTGTTAGCGTTAGGGTTAGCATCAACCCTAGGATAGTGTTAGGGTTAGGGTTAGGGTTAGCATCAGCCCTAGGATAGTGTTAGGGTTAGGGTTATCATCAGCCCTGGGATAGTTTTAGGGTTAGGGTTAGGGTTACCATCAGCCCTAGTATACTGTTAGGGTTAGGGTTAACCTCAGCCCTAGGAGAGTGTTAAGGTTAGGGTTAGGGTTGGCATCAGCCCTAGGATGGTTTTCGGGTTAGGGTTAGGGTTAGCATCAGCCCTAGGATAGTGTTAGCGTTAGGGTTACGGTTACCTTCAGCCCTAGGATGGTATTAGGGTTAGGGTTAGGTTTAGGCTTAGCATCGGCCCTAGGATAGTGTTAGGGTTAGGGTCAGCATCAGCCTTAGAATAGTGTTAGGGTTAGCATTATTGTTAGCATCAGCCCTAGGATAGTGTTAGGGTTAGGGTCAGCATCTGCCTTAGGATAGTGTTAGGGTTACGGTTAGCATCAGCCCTAGGATAGTGTTAGGGTTAGCATTATTGTTAGCATCAGCCCTAGGATAGTGTTAGGGTTAGGGTCAGCATCAGCCTTAGGATAGTGTTACGGTTAGGGTTAGCATCAGCCCTAGGATAGTGTTAGTGTTAGGGTTAGGGTTAGCATCAGCCCTAGGATAGTGTTTTGGTTAGGGTTAGGGTTAACATCAGCCCTAGGATAGTGTTAGGGTTAGGGTTAGCATCAGACCTAGGATAGTCTTAGTGTTAGGGTTAGGGTTGGCATCAGCCCTAGGATGGTGTTAGGGTTAGGGTTATGGTTATCATCAGGCCTAGGATAGTGTTAGGGTTAGGGTTAGCATCAGCCCTAGGATAGTGTTAGGGTTAGGGTTAGGGTTAGCTTCAGCCCTAGGATAGTATTAGGGTTAGGGTTAGGTTTAGGCTTAGCATCAGCCCTAGGATAGGGTTAGGGTTAGTTTTAGGGTTAGCATCATTTATAGGATAGTGTTAGGGTTAGGGTTACTGTTAGCATCAGCCCTAGGATAGTGTTAGGGTTAGGGTCAGCATCAGCCTTAGGATAGTGTTAGGGTAAGGGTTAGCATGAGCCCTAGGATAGTGTTAGTGTTAGGGTTAGGGTTAGCATCAGCCCTAGGATACTGTTAGGGTTAGGGTTAGGGTTAGCATCAGCCCTAGGATAGTGTTAGGGTTAGGGTTATTGTTAGCATCAGCCCTATGATAGTGTTAGGGTTAGGGTCAGCAACAGCTTTAGGATAGTGTTAGGGTTAGGGTTAGCATCAGACCTAGGGTAGTGTTAGTGTTAGGGTTAGGGTTAGCATCAGCCCTAGGATACTGTTAGGGTTAGGGTTAGGGTTAACATCAGCCCTAGGATAGTGTTAGGGTTAGGGTTAGCATCAGCCCTAGTATAGTGTTAGGGTTAGGGGTAGGGTTAGCATCAGCCCTAGGATAGTGTTAGAATTAGGGTTAGGGTTAGCATCAGCCTTAGGATAGTGTTAGGGTTAGGGTTATGGTTAGCGTCAGACATAGGATAGTGTTAGCGTTAGGGTTAGCATCAACCCTAGGATAGTGTTAGGGTTAGGGTTAGGGTTAGCATCAGCCCTAGGATAGTGTTAGGGTTAGGGTTAGCATCAGCCCTGGGACAGTTTTAGGGTTAGGGTTAGGGTTACCATCAGCCCTAGTATGCTGTTACGGTTAGGGTTAACCTCAGCCCTAGGAGAGTGTTAAGGTTAGGGTTAGAGTTAGCATCAGCCCTAGGATAGTGTTAGGGTTAGGGTTAGCATCAGCTTTAGGATAGTGTTAGGGTTAGGGTTAGTGTTAGCATCAGACCTAGGATAGTGTTAAGGTTATGGTTAGCATCAGCCCTAGGATAGTGTTTTGGTTAGGGTTAGGGTTAGCATCAGCCCTAGGATAGTGTTAGGGTTAGGGTTAGCATCAGACCTAGGATAGTGTTAGGGTTAGGGTTAGGGTTGGCATCAGCCCTAGGATGGTTTTTGGGTTAGGGTTAGTGTTAGCATCAGCCCTAGGATAGTGTTAGCGTTATGGTTACGGTTAGCTTCAGCCCTAGGATGGTATTAGGGTTAGGGTTAGGTTTAGGCTTAGCATCGGCGCTAGGATAGTGTTGGGTTTACGGTCAGCATCAGCCTTAGGATAGTGTTAGGGTTAGCATTATTGTTAGCAGCAGCCCTAGGATAGTGTTAGGGTTAGGGTCAGCATCTGCCTTAGGATAGTGTTAGGGTTAGGGTTAGCATCACCCCTAGGATAGTGTTAGGGTTAGCATTATTGTTACCATCAGCCCTAGGATAGTGTTATGGTTAGGGTCAGCATCAGCCTTAGGATAGTGTTAAGGTTAGGGTTAGCATCAGCCCTAGGATAGTGTTAGTTTTAGGGTTAGGGTTAGCATCAGCCCTAGGATAGTGTTTTGGTTAGGGTTAGGGTTAACATCAGCCCTAGGATAGTGTTAGGGTTAGGGTTAGCATCAGACCTAGGATAGTCTTAGTGTTAGGGTTAGGGTTGGCATCAGCCCTAGGATGGTGTTAGGGTTAGGGTTAGGGTTAACATCAGGCCTAGGATAATGTTAGGGTTAGGGTTAGCATCAGCCCTAGGATAGTGTTAGGGTTAGGGTTAGGGTTAGCTTCAGCCCTAAGATAGTATTAGGGTTAGGGTTAGGTTTAGGCTTAGCATCAGCCCTAGGATAGTGTTAGGGTTAGTTTTAGGGTTAGCATCATTCCTAGGATAGTGTTAGGGTTAGGGTTATTGTTAGCATCAGCCCTAGGATAGTGTTAGGGTTATTGTCAGCATCAGCCTTAGGATAGTGTTAGGGTAAGGTTTAGCATCAGCCCTAGGATAGTGTTAGTGTTAGGGTTAGGGTTAGCATCATCCCTAGGATACTGTTAGGGTTACGGTTAGGGTTAGCATCAGCCCTAGGATAGTGTTAGGGTTAGAGTTATTGTTAGCATCAGCCCTATGATAGTGTTAGGGTTAGGGTCAGCATCAGACTTAGGATAGTGTTAGGGTTAGGGTTAGCATCAGACCTAGGGTAGTGTTAGTGTTAGGGTTAGGGTTAGCATCAGCCCTAGGATACTGTTAAGGTTAGGGTTAGGGTTAGCATCAGCCCTAGGATAGTGTTAGGGTTAGGGTTAGCATCAGCCCTAGTATAGTGTTAGGGTTAGGGGTAGGGTTAGCATCTGGAATATTATAGTGTTAGGGTTAGGGTTAGCATCAGCCTTAGGTTAGTGTTAGGGCTAGGGTTAATGTTAGCATCAGCGCTAGGATAGTGTTAATGTTAGGGTTAGCATCAGCCCTAGGATAGTGTTAGGGTTAGGGTTAGCATCAACCCTAGGAGAGTGTTAGGGTTAAGGTTAGGATTAGCATCAGCCCTAGGATAGTGTTAGGGTTAGGGTTAGCCTCAGGCCTAGGAGAGTGTTAGGGTTAGGGTTAGGGTTAGCATCAGCCCTAGGATAGTGTTAGGGTTAGGGTCAGCATCAGCCTTAGAATAGTGTTAGGGTTAGCATTATTGTTAGCATCAGCCCTAGGATAGTGTTAGGGTTAGGGTCAGCATCTGCCTTAGGATAGTGTTAGGGTTGCGGTTAGCATCAGCCCTAGGATAGTGTTAGGGTTAGCATTATTGTTAGCATCAGCCCTAGGATAGTGTTAGGGTTAGGGTCAGCATCAGCCTTAGGATAGTGTTAAGGTTAGGGTTAGCATCAGCCCTAGGATAGTGTTAGTGTTAGGGTTAGGGTTAGCATCAGCCCTAGGATAGTGTTTTGGTTAGGGTTAGGGTTAACATCAGCCCTAGGATAGTGTTAGGGTTAGGGTTAGCATCAGACCTAGGATAGTCTTAGTGTTAGGGTTAGGGTTGGCATCAGCCCTAGGATGGTGTTAGGGTTAGGGTTAGGGTTATCATCAGGCCTAGGATAGTGTTAGGTTTAGGGTTAGCATCAGCCCTAGGATAGTGTTAGGGTTAGGGTTAGGGTTAGCTTCAGCCCTAGGATAGTATTAGGGTTAGGGTTAGGTTTAGGCTTAGCACCAGCCCTAGGATAGGGTTAGGGTTAGTTTTAGGGTTAGCATCATTTATAGGATAGTGTTAGGGTTAGGGTTACTGTTAGCATCAGCCCTAGGATAGTGTTAGGGTTAGGGTCAGCATCAGCCTTAGGATAGTGTTAGGGTAAGGGTTAGCATGAGCCCTAGGATAGTGTTAGTGTTAGGGTTAGGGTTAGCATCAGCCCTAGGATACTGTTAGGGTTAGGGTTAGGGTTAGCATCAGCCCTAGGATAGTGTTAGGGTTAGGGTTATTGTTAGCATCAGCCCTATGATAGTGTTAGGGTTAGGGTCAGCAACAGCCTTAGGATAGTGTTAGGGTTAGGGTTAGCATCAGACCTAGGGTAGTGTTAGTGTTAGGGTTAGGGTTAGCATCAGCCCTAGGATACTGTTAGGGTTAGGGTTAGGGTTAACATCAGCCCTAGGATAGTGTTAGGGTTAGGGTTAGCATCAGCCCTAGTATAGTGTTAGGGTTAGGGGTAGGGTTAGCATCAGCCCTAGGATAGTGTTAGAATTAGGGTTAGGGTTAGCATCAGCCTTAGGATAGTGTTAGGGTTAGGGTTATGGTTAGCGTCAGACATAGGATAGTGTTAGCGTTAGGGTTAGCATCAACCCTAGGATAGTGTTAGGGTTAGGGTTAGGGTTAGCATCAGCCCTAGGATAGTGTTAGGGTTAGGGTTAGCATCAGCCCTGGGACAGTTTTAGGGTTAGGGTTAGGGTTACCATCAGCCCTAGTATGCTGTTACGGTTAGGGTTAACCTCAGCCCTAGGAGAGTGTTAAGGTTAGGGTTAGGGTTAGCATCAGCCCTAGGATAGTGTTAGGGTTAGGGTTAGCATCAGCTTTAGGATAGTGTTAGGGTTAGGGTTAGTGTTAGCATCAGACCTAGGATAGTGTTAAGGTTATGGTTAGCATCAGCCCTAGGATAGTGTTTTGGTTAGGGTTAGGGTTAGCATCAGCCCTAGGATAGTGTTAGGGTTAGGGTTAGCATCAGACCTAGGATAGTGTTAGGGTTAGGGTTAGGGTTGGCATCAGCCCTAGGATGGTTTTTGGGTTAGGGTTAGTGTTAGCATCAGCCCTAGGATAGTGTTAGCGTTATGGTTACGGTTAGCTTCAGCCCTAGGATGGTATTAGGGTTAGGGTTAGGTTTAGGCTTAGCATCGGCCCTAGGATAGTGTTGGGTTTACGGTCAGCATCAGCCTTAGGATAGTGTTAGGGTTAGCATTATTGTTAGCATCAGCCCTAGGATAGTGTTAGGGTTAGGGTCAGCATCTGCCTTAGGATAGTGTTAGGGTTAGGGTTAGCATCACCCCTAGGATAGTGTTAGGGTTAGCATTATTGTTACCATCAGCCCTAGGATAGTGTTATGGTTAGGGTCAGCATCAGCCTTAGGATAGTGTTAAGGTTAGGGTTAGCATCAGCCCTAGGATAGTGTTAGTTTTAGGGTTAGGGTTAGCATCAGCCCTAGGATAGTGTTTTGGTTAGGGTTAGGGTTAACATCAGCCCTAGGATAGTGGTAGGGTTAGGGTTAGCATCAGACCTAGGATAGTCTTAGTGTTAGGGTTAGGGTTGGCATCAGCCCTAGGATGGTGTTAGGGTTAGGGTTAGGGTTAACATCAGGCCTAGGATAATGTTAGGGTTAGGGTTAGCATCAGCCCTAGGATAGTGTTAGGGTTAGGGTTAGGGTTAGCTTCAGCCCTAAGATAGTATTAGGGTTAGGGTTAGGTTTAGGCTTAGCATCAGCCCTAGGATAGTGTTAGGGTTAGTTTTAGGGTTAGCATCATTCCTAGGATAGTGTTAGGGTTAGGGTTATTGTTAGCATCAGCCCTAGGATAGTGTTAGGGTTAGGGTCAGCATCAGCCTTAGGATAGTGTTAGGGTAAGGTTTAGCATCAGCCCTAGGATAGTGTTAGTGTTAGGGTTAGGGTTAGCATCAGCCCTAGGATACTGTTAGGGGTACGGTTAGGGTTAGCATCAGCCCTAGGATAGTGTTAGGGTTAGGGTTATTGTTAGCATCAGCCCTATGATAGTGTTAGGGTTAGGGTCAGCATCAGACTTAGGATAGTGTTAGGGTTAGGGTTAGCATCAGACCTAGGGTAGTGTTAGTGTTAGTTTTAGGGTTAGCATCAGCCCTAGGATACTGTTAAGGTTAGGGTTAGGGTTAGCATCAGCCCTAGGATAGTGTTAGGGTTAGGGTTAGCATCAGCCCTAGTATAGTGTTAGGGTTAGGGGTAGGGTTAGCATCTGGAATATTATAGTGTTAGGGTTAGGGTTAGCATCAGCCTTAGGTTAGTGTTAGGGCTAGGGTTAATGTTAGCATCAGCGCTAGGATAGTGTTAATGTTAGGGTTAGCATCAGCCCTAGGATAGTGTTAGGGTTAGGGTTAGCATCAACCCTAGGAGAGTGTTAGGGTTAAGGTTAGGATTAGCATCAGCCCTAGGATAGTGTTAGGGTTAGGGTTAGCCTCAGGCCTAGGAGAGTGTTAGGGTTAGGGTTAGGGTTAGCATCAGCCCTAGGATAGTGTTAGGGTTAGGGTCAGCATCAGCCTTAGAATAGTGTTAGGGTTAGCATTATTGTTAGCATCAGCCCTAGGATAGTGTTAGGGTTAGGGTCAGCATCTGCCTTAGGATAGTGTTAGGGTTACGGTTAGCATCAGCCCTAGGATAGTGTTAGGGTTAGCATTATTGTTAGCATCAGCCCTAGGATAGTGTTAGGGTTAGGGTCAGCATCAGCCTTAGGATAGTGTTAAGGTTAGGGTTAGCATCAGCCCTAGGATAGTGTTAGTGTTAGGGTTAGGGTTAGCATCAGCCCTAGGATAGTGTTTTGGTTAGGGTTAGGGTTAACATCAGCCCTAGGATAGTGTTAGGGTTAGGGTTAGCATCAGACCTAGGATAGTCTTAGTGTTAGGGTTAGGGTTGGCATCAGCCCTAGGATGGTGTTAGGGTTAGGGTTAGGGTTATCATCAGGCCTAGGATAGTGTTAGGTTTAGGGTTAGCATCAGCCCTAGGATAGTGTTAGGGTTAGGGTTAGGGTTAGCTTCAGCCCTAGGATAGTATTAGGGTTAGGGTTAGGTTTAGGCTTAGCACCAGCCCTAGGATAGGGTTAGGGTTAGTTTTAGGGTTAGCATCATTTATAGGATAGTGTTAGGGTTAGGGTTACTGTTAGCATCAGCCCTAGGATAGTGTTAGGGTTAGGGTCAGCATCAGCCTTAGGATAGTGTTAGGGTAAGGGTTAGCATGAGCCCTAGGATAGTGTTAGTGTTAGGGTTAGGGTTAGCATCAGCCCTAGGATACTGTTAGGGTTAGGGTTAGGGTTAGCATCAGCCCTAGGATAGTGTTAGGGTTAGGGTTATTGTTAGCATCAGCCCTATGATAGTGTTAGGGTTAGGGTCAGCAACAGCCTTAGGATAGTGTTAGGGTTAGGGTTAGCATCAGACCTAGGGTAGTGTTAGTGTTAGGGTTAGGGTTAGCATCAGCCCTAGGATACTGTTAGGGTTAGGGTTAGGGTTAACATCAGCCCTAGGATAGTGTTAGGGTTAGGGTTAGCATCAGCCCTAGTATAGTGTTAGGGTTAGGGGTAGGGTTAGCATCAGCCCTAGGATAGTGTTAGAATTAGGGTTAGGGTTAGCATCAGCCTTAGGATAGTGTTAGGGTTAGGGTTATGGTTAGCGTCAGACATAGGATAGTGTTAGCGTTAGGGTTAGCATCAACCCTAGGATAGTGTTAGGGTTAGGGTTAGGGTTAGCATCAGCCCTAGGATAGTGTTAGGGTTAGGGTTAGCATCAGCCCTGGGACAGTTTTAGGGTTAGGGTTAGGGTTACCATCAGCCCTAGTATGCTGTTACGGTTAGGGTTAACCTCAGCCCTAGGAGAGTGTTAAGGTTAGGGTTAGGGTTAGCATCAGCCCTAGGATAGTGTTAGGGTTAGGGTTAGCATCAGCTTTAGGATAGTGTTAGGGTTAGGGTTAGTGTTAGCATCAGACCTAGGATAGTGTTAAGGTTATGGTTAGCATCAGCCCTAGGATAGTGTTTTGGTTAGGGTTAGGGTTAGCATCAGCCCTAGGATAGTGTTAGGGTTAGGGTTAGCATCAGACCTAGGATAGTGTTAGGGTTAGGGTTAGGGTTGGCATCAGCCCTAGGATGGTTTTTGGGTTAGGGTTAGTGTTAGCATCAGCCCTAGGATAGTGTTAGCGTTATGGTTACGGTTAGCTTCAGCCCTAGGATGGTATTAGGGTTAGGGTTAGGTTTAGGCTTAGCATCGGCCCTAGGATAGTGTTGGGTTTACGGTCAGCATCAGCCTTAGGATAGTGTTAGGGTTAGCATTATTGTTAGCATCAGCCCTAGGATAGTGTTAGGGTTAGGGTCAGCATCTGCCTTAGGATAGTGTTAGGGTTAGGGTTAGCATCACCCCTAGGATAGTGTTAGGGTTAGCATTATTGTTACCATCAGCCCTAGGATAGTGTTATGGTTAGGGTCAGCATCAGCCTTAGGATAGTGTTAAGGTTAGGGTTAGCATCAGCCCTAGGATAGTGTTAGTTTTAGGGTTAGGGTTAGCATCAGCCCTAGGATAGTGTTTTGGTTAGGGTTAGGGTTAACATCAGCCCTAGGATAGTGGTAGGGTTAGGGTTAGCATCAGACCTAGGATAGTCTTAGTGTTAGGGTTAGGGTTGGCATCAGCCCTAGGATGGTGTTAGGGTTAGGGTTAGGGTTAACATCAGGCCTAGGATAATGTTAGGGTTAGGGTTAGCATCAGCCCTAGGATAGTGTTAGGGTTAGGGTTAGGGTTAGCTTCAGCCCTAAGATAGTATTAGGGTTAGGGTTAGGTTTAGGCTTAGCATCAGCCCTAGGATAGTGTTAGGGTTAGTTTTAGGGTTAGCATCATTCCTAGGATAGTGTTAGGGTTAGGGTTATTGTTAGCATCAGCCCTAGGATAGTGTTAGGGTTAGGGTCAGCATCAGCCTTAGGATAGTGTTAGGGTAAGGTTTAGCATCAGCCCTAGGATAGTGTTAGTGTTAGGGTTAGGGTTAGCATCAGCCCTAGGATACTGTTAGGGGTACGGTTAGGGTTAGCATCAGCCCTAGGATAGTGTTAGGGTTAGGGTTATTGTTAGCATCAGCCCTATGATAGTGTTAGGGTTAGGGTCAGCATCAGACTTAGGATAGTGTTAGGGTTAGGGTTAGCATCAGACCTAGGGTAGTGTTAGTGTTAGGGTTAGGGTTAGCATCAGCCCTAGGATACTGTTAAGGTTAGGGTTAGGGTTAGCATCAGCCCTAGGATAGTGTTAGGGTTAGGGTTAGCATCAGCCCTAGTATAGTGTTAGGGTTAGGGGTAGGGTTAGCATCTGGAATATTATAGTGTTAGGGTTAGGGTTAGCATCAGCCTTAGGTTAGTGTTAGGGCTAGGGTTAATGTTAGCATCAGCGCTAGGATAGTGTTAATGTTAGGGTTAGCATCAGCCCTAGGATAGTGTTAGGGTTAGGGTTAGCATCAACCCTAGGAGAGTGTTAGGGTTAAGGTTAGGATTAGCATCAGCCCTAGGATAGTGTTAGGGTTAGGGTTAGCCTCAGGCCTAGGAGAGTGTTAGGGTTAGGGTTAGGGTTAGCATCAGCCCTAGGATAGTGTTAGGGTTAGGGTCAGCATCAGCCTTAGAATAGTGTTAGGGTTAGCATTATTGTTAGCATCAGCCCTAGGATAGTGTTAGGGTTAGGGTCAGCATCTGCCTTAGGATAGTGTTAGGGTTACGGTTAGCATCAGCCCTAGGATAGTGTTAGGGTTAGCATTATTGTTAGCATCAGCCCTAGGATAGTGTTAGGGTTAGGGTCAGCATCAGCCTTAGGATAGTGTTAAGGTTAGGGTTAGCATCAGCCCTAGGATAGTGTTAGTGTTAGGGTTAGGGTTAGCATCAGCCCTAGGATAGTGTTTTGGTTAGGGTTAGGGTTAACATCAGCCCTAGGATAGTGTTAGGGTTAGGGTTAGCATCAGACCTAGGATAGTCTTAGTGTTAGGGTTAGGGTTGGCATCAGCCCTAGGATGGTGTTAGGGTTAGGGTTAGGGTTATCATCAGGCCTAGGATAGTGTTAGGTTTAGGGTTAGCATCAGCCCTAGGATAGTGTTAGGGTTAGGGTTAGGGTTAGCTTCAGCCCTAGGATAGTATTAGGGTTAGGGTTAGGTTTAGGCTTAGCACCAGCCCTAGGATAGGGTTAGGGTTAGTTTTAGGGTTAGCATCATTTATAGGATAGTGTTAGGGTTAGGGTTACTGTTAGCATCAGCCCTAGGATAGTGTTAGGGTTAGGGTCAGCATCAGCCTTAGGATAGTGTTAGGGTAAGGGTTAGCATGAGCCCTAGGATAGTGTTAGTGTTAGGGTTAGGGTTAGCATCAGCCCTAGGATACTGTTAGGGTTAGGGTTAGGGTTAGCATCAGCCCTAGGATAGTGTTAGGGTTAGGGTTATTGTTAGCATCAGCCCTATGATAGTGTTAGGGTTAGGGTCAGCAACAGCCTTAGGATAGTGTTAGGGTTAGGGTTAGCATCAGACCTAGGGTAGTGTTAGTGTTAGGGTTAGGGTTAGCATCAGCCCTAGGATACTGTTAGGGTTAGGGTTAGGGTTAACATCAGCCCTAGGATAGTGTTAGGGTTAGGGTTAGCATCAGCCCTAGTATAGTGTTAGGGTTAGGGGTAGGGTTAGCATCAGCCCTAGGATAGTGTTAGAATTAGGGTTAGGGTTAGCATCAGCCTTAGGATAGTGTTAGGGTTAGGGTTATGGTTAGCGTCAGACATAGGATAGTGTTAGCGTTAGGGTTAGCATCAACCCTAGGATAGTGTTAGGGTTAGGGTTAGGGTTAGCATCAGCCCTAGGATAGTGTTAGGGTTAGGGTTAGCATCAGCCCTGGGACAGTTTTAGGGTTAGGGTTAGGGTTACCATCAGCCCTAGTATGCTGTTACGGTTAGGGTTAACCTCAGCCCTAGGAGAGTGTTAAGGTTAGGGTTAGGGTTAGCATCAGCCCTAGGATAGTGTTAGGGTTAGGGTTAGCATCAGCTTTAGGATAGTGTTAGGGTTAGGGTTAGTGTTAGCATCAGACCTAGGATAGTGTTAAGCTTATGGTTAGCATCAGCCCTAGGATAGTGTTTTGGTTAGGGTTAGGGTTAGCATCAGCCCTAGGATAGTGTTAGGGTTAGGGTTAGCATCAGACCTAGGATAGTGTTAGGGTTAGGGTTAGGGTTGGCATCAGCCCTAGGATGGTTTTTGGGTTAGGGTTAGTGTTAGCATCAGCCCTAGGATAGTGTTAGCGTTATGGTTACGGTTAGCTTCAGCCCTAGGATGGTATTAGGGTTAGGGTTAGGTTTAGGCTTAGCATCGGCCCTAGGATAGTGTTGGGTTTACGGTCAGCATCAGCCTTAGGATAGTGTTAGGGTTAGCATTATTGTTAGCATCAGCCCTAGGATAGTGTTAGGGTTAGGGTCAGCATCTGCCTTAGGATAGTGTTAGGGTTAGGGTTAGCATCACCCCTAGGATAGTGTTAGGGTTAGCATTATTGTTACCATCAGCCCTAGGATAGTGTTATGGTTAGGGTCAGCATCAGCCTTAGGATAGTGTTAAGGTTAGGGTTAGCATCAGCCCTAGGATAGTGTTAGTTTTAGGGTTAGGGTTAGCATCAGCCCTAGGATAGTGTTTTGGTTAGGGTTAGGGTTAACATCAGCCCTAGGATAGTGTTAGGGTTAGGGTTAGCATCAGACCTAGGATAGTCTTAGTGTTAGGGTTAGGGTTGGCATCAGCCCTAGGATGGTGTTAGGGTTAGGGTTAGGGTTAACATCAGGCCTAGGATAATGTTAGGGTTAGGGTTAGCATCAGCCCTAGGATAGTGTTAGGGTTAGGGTTAGGGTTAGCTTCAGCCCTAAGATAGTATTAGGGTTAGGGTTAGGTTTAGGCTTAGCATCAGCCCTAGGATAGTGTTAGGGTTAGTTTTAGGGTTAGCATCATTCCTAGGATAGTGTTAGGGTTAGGGTTATTGTTAGCATCAGCCCTAGGATAGTGTTAGGGTTAGGGTCAGCATCAGCCTTAGGATAGTGTTAGGGTAAGGTTTAGCATCAGCCCTAGGATAGTGTTAGTGTTAGGGTTAGGGTTAGCATAAGCCCTAGGATACTGTTAGGGGTACGGTTAGGGTTAGCATCAGCCCTAGGATAGTGTTAGGGTTAGGGTTATTGTTAGCATCAGCCCTATGATAGTGTTAGGGTTAGGGTCAGCATCAGACTTAGGATAGTGTTAGGGTTAGGGTTAGCATCAGACCTAGGGTAGTGTTAGTGTTAGGGTTAGGGTTAGCATCAGCCCTAGGATACTGTTAAGGTTAGGGTTAGGGTTAGCATCAGCCCTAGGATAGTGTTAGGGTTAGGGTTAGCATCAGCCCTAGTATAGTGTTAGGGTTAGGGGTAGGGTTAGCATCTGGAATAATATAGTGTTAGGGTTAGGGTTAGCATCAGCCTTAGGTTAGTGTTAGGGCTAGGGTTAATGTTAGCATCAGCGCTAGGATAGTGTTAATGTTAGGGTTAGCATCAGCCCTAGGATAGTGTTAGGGTTAGGGTTAGCATCAACCCCAGGAGAGTGTTAGGGTTAAGGTTAGGATTAGCATCAGCCCTAGGATAGTGTTATGGTTAGGGTTAGCCTCAGGCCTAGGAGAGTGTTAGGGTTAGGGTTAGGGTTAGCATCAGCCCTAGGATAGTGTTAGGGTTAGGGTTAGCATCAGCCCTAGGATAGTGTTAGGGTTAGGGTTAGGTTTAGTATCAGCCCTAGGAAAGTGTTAGGGTTAGGGTTAGGGTTAGCATCAGCCCTAATATAGTGTTAGGTTGAGGGTTAGCATCAGCCCTAGGATAATGTTAGGGTTAGGGTTAGTGTTAGCATCAGACCTAGGATAGTGTTAGGGTTAGGGTTAGCATCAGCCCTAGGATAGTGTTAGGGTTAGGGTTAGGGTTAGCATCACGCCTAGGATAGTGTTACGGTTAGGGTTAGCACCAGCCTTAGGATAGTGTTAGGGTTAGGGTTATTGGTAGCATCAGCCCTAGGATAGTGTTAGGGTTAGGGTTAGCATCAGCCCTAGGAGAGTGTTAGTGTTAGTGTTAGGGTTAGCATCAGCCATAGGATAGTGTTAGGGTTAGGGTTAGCCTCAGCTCTAGGAGACTGTTAGGGTTAGGGTTAGGGTTACCATCAGCCCTAGGATAGTATTAGGGTTAGGGTTAGCATCAGCCCTAGGATAGTGTTAGGGTTAGGGTTAGGGTTAGCATCAGCCCTAGGATGGTGTTAGGGTTAGGGTTAGGGTTATCATCAGGCCTAGGATAGTGTTAGGGTTAGGGTTAGCATCAGCCCTAGGATAGTGTTAGGGTTAGGGTTAGGGTTAGCATCAGCCCTAGGATAGTGTTAGGGTTAGGGTTAGCATCAGCCCTAGGATAGTTTTAGGGTTAGGGTTAGGGTTAGCATCAGCCCTAGGATAGTGTTATTGTTAGGGTTAACCTAAGCCCTAGGAGAGTGTTAGGGTTAGGGATAGGGTTAGCATCAGCCCTACGATAGTGTTAGGGTTAGGGTTAGCATCAGCCCTAGGATAGTGTTAGGGTTAGGGTTAGTGTTAGCATCAGACCTAGGATAGTGTTAGGGTTATGGTTAGCATCAGCCCTCGGATAGTGTTTTGCTTAGGGTTAGGGTTAGCATCAGCCCTAGGATAGTGTTAGGGTTAGGGTTAGCATCAGACCTACGATAGTGTTAGGGTTAGGGTTAGCATAAGCACGAGGATAGTGTTAGGGTTAGGGTTAGGGTTAGCATCAGCGCTAGGATAGTGTTAGGTTTAGGGTTAGGGTTAGCATCAGCCCTAGGATAGTGTTAGGTTTAGGGTAAGGGTTAGCATCAGCCCTAGGAGTGTGTTAGGCTTAGGGTTAGCATCAGCCCTAGGATAGTGTTAGTGTTTGGGTTACGGTTAGCATCAGCCCTAGGATAAAGTTAGGGTTAGGGTTAGCATCAGCCCTTGGATAGTGTTAGGGTTAGGGTTATCATCAGGCCTAGGATAGTGTTAGTGTTAGTGTTTGCATCAGCCCTAGGATAGTGTTAGTGTTAGGGTTAGGGTTAGCATGAGCTCTAGGATAGTGTTAGGGTTAGGGTTAGGGTTAGCATCAGCCCTAGGATAGTGTTAGGGTTCGGGTTAGGGTTAGCATCAGCCCTAGGATAGTGTTAGGGTTAGGGTTAGCATCAGACCAAGGATAGTGTTAGGGATAGGGTTAGGGTTAGTATCAGCCCTAGGACAGTGTTAGGGTTAGGGTTAGGCTTATTATCAGTTCTAGGATAGTGTTAGGGTTAGGGTTAGCATCAGCCTTAGGATAGTGTTATGGCTAGGGTTAGCATCAGAACTAGGATAGTGTTAGGGTGAGGGTTAGGGTTAGCATCAGCCCTAGGATAGTGTTAGGGTTAGGGTTAGCATCAACCCTAGGATAATGTTAGGGTTAGGGTTAGGGTTAGCATCAGCCCTAGGATAGTGTTAGCGTTAGGGTTACGGTTAACTTCAGCCCTAGAATAGTATTAGGGTTAGGGTTAGGGTTAGGCTTAGCATCAGCCCTAGGATAGTGTTAGGGTTAGGGTTAGGGTTAGCATAAGCCGTAGGATAGTGTTAGTGTTAGGGTTAGGGTTAGCATCAGCCCTAGGTTAGTGTTAGGGTGAGGGTCAGCATCAGCTTTAGGATAGGGTTAGGGTTAGGGTTAGCATCAGCCCTAGGATAGTGTTAGTGTTAGGGTTAGGGTTAGCATCAGCCCTAATATACTGTTAGGGTTAGGGTTAGGGTTTCAACAGCCCTAGGATAGTGTTAGGTTTAGGGTTGGCATCAGCCCTAGGATACTGTTAGGGTTAGGGTTAGGGTTAGCATCAGCCCTAGGATAGTGTTAGGGTTAGGGGTAGGGTTATCCTCAAGCCTAGGATAGTGTTAGGGTTAGGGTAAGTATCACCCTTAGGATAGTGTCAGGGTTAGGGTTAGGGTTAGCATCAGCAATAGGATAATGTTAGGGTTAGGGTTAGCATCGGACCTAGGATCGTGTTAGGGTTAGGGTTAGGGTTAGCATCAGCCCTTATATAGTGTTAGGGTTAGGGTTAGGGTTATCATCAGGCCTAGGATAGTGTTAGTGTTAGGGTTTGCATCAGCCCTAGGATAGTGTTAGTGTTAGGGTTAGGGTTAGCATGAGCTCTAGGATAGTGTTAGGGTTCGGGTTAGGGTTAGCATCAGCCCTAGGATAGTGTTAGGGTTAGGGTTAGCATCAGCCCTAGGATAGTGTTAGGGTTCGGGTTAGGGTTAGCATCAGCCCTAGGATAGTGTTAGGGTTAGGGTTAGCATCAGCCCTAGGATAGTGTTAGGGTTAGGGTTAGGGTTAGCATCAGCCCTAGGATAGTGTTAGGGTTAGGGTTAGCATCAGACCAAGGATAGTGTTAGGGATAGGGTTAGGGTTAGCATCAGCCCTAGGACAGTGTTAGGGTTAGGGTTAGTCTTATTATCAGTCCTAGGATAGTGTTAGGTTTAGGGTTAGCATCAGCCTTAGGATAGTGTTATGGCTAGGGTTAGCATCAGAACTAGGATAGTGTTAGGGTGAGGGTTAGGGTTAGCATCAGCCCTAGGATAGTGTTAGGGTTAGGGTTAGGGTTAGCATCAGCCCTAGGATAGTGTTAGCATTAGGGTTATGGTTAGCTTCAGCCCTAGAATAGTATTAGGGTTAGGGTTAGGGTTAGGCTTAGCATCAGCCCTAGGATAGTGTTAGGGTTAGGGTTAGGGTTAGCATAAGCCGTAGGATAGTGTTAGTGTTAGGGTTAGGGTTAGCATCAGCCCTAGGATAGTGTTAGGGTGAGGGTCAGCATCAGCTTTAGGATAGTGTTAGGGTTACGGTTAGCATCAGCCCTAGGATAGTGTTAGTGTTAGGGTTAGGGTTAGCATCAGCCCTGGGATACTGTTAGGGTTAGGGTTAGGGTTAGCAACAGCCCTAGGATAGTGTTAGGTTTAGGGTTGGCATCAGCCCTAGGATAGTGTTAGGGTTAGGGTTAGGGTTAGCATCAGCCCTAGGATAGTGTTAGTGTTAGGTTAGCATCAGCCCTAGGATAGTGTTAGGGTTAGGGGTAGGGTTAGCCTCAAGCCTAGGATAGTGATAGGGTGAGGGTAAGTATCAGCCTTAGGATAGTGTCAGGGTTATGGTTAGGGTTAGCATCAGTCCTAGGATAGTGTTAGGGTTAGGGATAGCATCGGACCTAGGATCGTGTTAGGGTTAGGGTTAGGGTTAGCATCAGCCCTAGGATGGTTTTAGGGTTAGGGTTAGGGTTATCATCAGGCCTAGGATAGTGTTAGGATTAGGGTTAGGGTTAGCATCAGCCCTAGGATAGTGTTAGGGTTAGGGTTAGGGTTAGCATCAGCCCGAGGATAGTGTTAGGGTTAGGATTAGCATCTGCCCTAGGATAGTGTTCGGGTTAGGGTTAGTGTTAGCATCAGCCCTAGGATAGTGTTAGGGTTAGGGTTAGGGTTAGGGTTAGCATCAGCCCTAGGATAGTGTTACGGTTAGGGTTAGCATCAGCCCTAGGATAGTGTTAGTGTTAGGTTTAGGGTTAGCATCAGCCCTAGGATAGTGTTAGGGTTAGGGTTAGCATATGCCCTAGGATATTGTTAGGGTTAGGGTTAGAATCAGCCTAAGGGTAGTGTTAGGGTTAGGGATAGGGTTAGGGTAGCATCAGCCCTAGGATAGTGTTAGGCTTACGGTTATCAGCAGCCCTGGGATAGTTTTAGGGTTAGGGTTAGGGTTAGCCTCAGCCCTAGTATAGTGTTAGTGTTAGGGTTAACCTCAGCCCTAGGAGAGTGTTAAGGTTAGGGTTAGGGTTAGCATCAGCCCTAGGATAGTGTTAGGGTTAGGGTAAGGGTTAGGGTTAGAATCAGCCTAAGGGTAGTGTTAGGGATAGGGTTAGGGTTAGGGTTAGCATCAGCCCTAGGATAGTGTTAGGGTTAGGGTAAGGGTTAGGGTTAGAATCAGCCTAAGGGTAGTGTTAGGGATAGGGTTAGGGTTAGGGTTAGCATCAGCCCTAGGATAGTGTTAGCGTTACTGTTGGTGTTAGCATCAGCCCTAGGATAGTGTTAGAATTAGGATTAGGGTTAGCATCAGCCTTAGGATAGTGTTAGGGTTAGGGTTATGGTTAGCGTCAGACCTAGGATAGTGTTAGCGTTAGGGTTAGCATCAACCCTAGGATAGTGTTAGGGTTAGGGTTAGGGTTAGCATCAGCCCTAGGATAGTGTTAGGGTTAGGGTTAGCATCAGCCCTGGGATAGTTTTAGGGTTAGGGTTAGGGTTACCATCAGCCCTAGTATACTGTTAGGGTTAGGGTTAACCTCAGCCCTAGGAGAGTGTTAAGGTTAGGGTTAGGGTTGGCATCAGCCCTAGGATGGTTTTCGGGTTAGGGTTAGGGTTAGCATCAGCCCTAGGATAGTGTTAGCGTTAGGGTTACGGTTACCTTCAGCCCTCGGATGGTATTAGGGTTAGGGTTAGGTTTAGGCTTAGCATCGGCCCTAGGATAGTGTTAGGGTTAGGGTCAGCATCAGCCTTAGAATAGTGTTAGGGTTAGCATTATTGTTAGCATCAGCCCTAGGATAGTGTTAGGGTTAGGGTCAGCATCTGCCTTAGGATAGTGTTAGGGTTACGGTTAGCATCAGCCCTAGGATAGTGTTAGGGTTAGTATTATTGTTAGCATCAGCCCTAGGATAGTGTTAGGGTTAGGGTCAGCATCAGCCTTAGGATAGTGTTACGGTTAGGGTTAGCATCAGCCCTAGGATAGTGTTAGTGTTAGGGTTAGGGTTAGCATCAGCCCTAGGATAGTGTTTTGGTTAGGGTTAGGGTTAACATCAGCCCTAGGATAGTGTTAGGGTTAGGGTTATGGTTAGCGTCAGACATAGGATAGTGTTAGCGTTAGGGTTAGCATCAACCCTAGGATAGTGTTAGTGTTAGGGTTAGGGTTAGCATCAGCCCTAGGATAGTGTTAGGGTTAGGGTTAGCATCAGCCCTGGGACAGTTTTAGGGTTAGGGTTAGGATTACCATCAGCCCTAGTATGCTGTTACGGTTAGGGTTAACCTCAGCCCTAGGAGAGTGTTAAGGTTAGGGTTAGGGTTAGCATCAGCCCTAGGATAGTGTTAGGGTTAGGGTTAGCATCAGCTTTAGGATAGTGTTAGGGTTAGGGTTAGTGTTAGCATCAGACCTAGGATAGTGTTAAGGTTATGGTTAGCATCAGCCCTAGGATAGTGTTTTGGTTAGGGTTAGGGTTAGCATCAGCCCTAGGATAGTGTTAGGGTTAGGGTTAGCATCAGACCTAGGATAGTGTTAGGGTTAGGGTTAGGGTTGGCATCAGCCCTAGGATGGTTTTTGGGTTAGGGTTAGTGTTAGCATCAGCCCTAGGATAGTGTTAGCGTTATGGTTACGGTTAGCTTCAGCCCTAGGATGGTATTAGGGTTAGGGTTAGGTTTAGGCTTAGCATCGGCCCTAGGATAGTGTTGGGTTTACGGTCAGCATCAGCCTTAGGATAGTGTTAGGGTTAGCATTATTGTTAGCATCAGCCCTAGGATAGTGTTAGGGTTAGGGTCAGCATCTGCCTTAGGATAGTGTTAGGGTTAGGGTTAGCATCACCCCTAGGATAGTGTTAGGGTTAGCATTATTGTTACCATCAGCCCTAGGATAGTGTTATGGTTAGGGTCAGCATCAGCCTTAGGATAGTGTTAAGGTTAGGGTTAGCATCAGCCCTAGGATAGTGTTAGTTTTAGGGTTAGGGTTAGCATCAGCCCTAGGATAGTGTTTTGGTTAGGGTTAGGGTTAACATCAGCCCTAGGATAGTGTTAGGGTTAGGGTTAGCATCAGACCTAGGATAGTCTTAGTGTTAGGGTTAGGGTTGGCATCAGCCCTAGGATGGTGTTAGGGTTAGGGTTAGGGTTAACATCAGGCCTAGGATAATGTTAGGGTTAGGGTTAGCATCAGCCCTAGGATAGTGTTAGGGTTAGGGTTAGGGTTAGCTTCAGCCCTAAGATAGTATTAGGGTTAGGGTTAGGTTTAGGCTTAGCATCAGCCCTAGGATAGTGTTAGGGTTAGTTTTAGGGTTAGCATCATTCCTAGGATAGTGTTAGGGTTAGGGTTATTGTTAGCATCAGCCCTAGGATAGTGTTAGGGTTCTTGTCAGCATCAGCCTTAGGATAGTGTTAGGGTAAGGTTTAGCATCAGCCCTAGTTTAGTGTTAGTGTTAGGGTTAGGGTTAGCATCAGCCCTAGGATACTGTTAGGGTTACGGTTAGGGTTAGCATCAGCCCTAGGATAGTGTTAGGGTTAGGGTTATTGTTAGCATCAGCCCTATGATAGTGTTAGGGTTAGGGTCAGCATCAGACTTAGGATAGTGTTAGGGTTAGGGTTAGCATCAGACCTAGGGTAGTGTTAGTGTTAGGGTTAGGGTTAGCATCAGCCCTAGGATACTGTTAAGGTTAGGGTTAGGGTTAGCATCAGCCCTAGGATAGTGTTAGGGTTAGGGTTAGCATCAGCCCTAGTATAGTGTTAGGGTTAGGGGTAGGGTTAGCATCTGGAATATTATAGTGTTAGGGTTAGGGTTAGCATCAGCCTTAGGTTAGTGTTAGGGCTAGGGTTAATGTTAGCATCAGCGCTAGGATAGTGTTAATGTTAGGGTTAGCATCAGCCCTAGGATAGTGTTAGGGTTAGGGTTAGCATCAACCCTAGGAGAGTGTTAGGGTTAAGGTTAGGATTAGCATCAGCCCTAGGATAGTGTTAGGGTTAGGGTTAGCCTCAGGCCTAGGAGAGTGTTAGGGTTAGGGTTAGTGTTAGCATCAGACCTAGGATAGTGTTAGGGTTAGGGTCAGCATCAGCCTTAGAATAGTGTTAGGGTTAGCATTATTGTTAGCATCAGCCCTAGGATAGTGTTAGGGTTAGGGTCAGCATCTGCCTTAGGATAGTGTTAGGGTTACGGTTAGCATCAGCCCTAGGATAGTGTTAGGGTTAGCATTATTGTTAGCATCAGCCCTAGGATAGTGTTAGGGTTAGGGTCAGCATCAGCCTTAGGATAGTGTTAAGGTTAGGGTTAGCATCAGCCCTAGGATAGTGTTAGTGTTAGGGTTAGGGTTAGCATCAGCCCTAGGATAGTGTTTTGGTTAGGGTTAGGGTTAACATCAGCCCTAGGATAGTGTTAGGGTTAGGGTTAGCA
The DNA here is from genome assembly GCF_020740605.2 of Lemur catta. Lineage (NCBI taxonomy): Eukaryota > Metazoa > Chordata > Mammalia > Primates > Lemuridae > Lemur > Lemur catta. Next base: position 664,709 of record NW_025423880.1, on the reverse strand, counting down.
TCAGACCTAGGATAGTCTTAGTGTTAGGGTTAGGGTTGGCATCAGCCCTAGGATGGTGTTAGGGTTAGGGTTAGGGTTATCATCAGGCCTAGGATAGTGTTAGGGTTAGGGTTAGCATCAGCCCTAGGATAGTGTTAGGGTTAGGGTTAGGGTTAGCTTCAGCCCTAGGATAGTATTAGGGTTAGGGTTAGGTTTAGGCTTAGCACCAGCCCTAGGATAGGGTTAGGGTTAGTTTTAGGGTTAGCATCATTTATAGGATAGTGTTAGGGTTAGGGTTACTGTTAGCATCAGCCCTAGGATAGTGTTAGGGTTAGGGTCAGCATCAGCCTTAGGATAGTGTTAGGGTAAGGGTTAGCATGAGCCCTAGGATAGTGTTAGTGTTAGGGTTAGGGTTAGCATCAGCCCTAGGATACTGTTAGGGTTAGGGTTAGGGTTAGCATCAGCCCTAGGATAGAGTTAGGGTTAGGGTTATTGTTAGCATCAGCCCTATGATAGTGTTAGGGTTAGGGTCAGCAACAGCCTTAGGATAGTGTTAGGGTTAGGGTTAGCATCAGCCCTAGGATACTGTTAGGGTTAGGGTTAGGGTTAACATCAGCCCTAGGATAGTGTTAGGGTTAGGGTTAGCATCAGCCCTAGTATAGTGTTAGGGTTAGGGGTAGGGTTAGCATCAGCCCTAGGATAGTGTTAGAATTAGGGTTAGGGTTAGCATCAGCCTTAGGATAGTGTTAGGGTTAGGGTTATGGTTAGCGTCAGACATAGGATAGTGTTAGCGTTAGGGTTAGCATCAACCCTAGGATAGTGTTAGTGTTAGGGTTAGGGTTAGCATCAGCCCTAGGATAGTGTTAGGGTTAGGGTTAGCATCAGCCCTGGGACAGTTTTAGGGTTAGGGTTAGGGTTACCATCAGCCCTAGTATGCTGTTACGGTTAGGGTTAACCTCAGCCCTAGGAGAGTGTTAAGGTTAGGGTTAGGGTTAGCATCAGCCCTAGGATAGTGTTAGGGTTAGGGTTAGCATCAGCTTTAGGATAGTGTTAGGGTTAGGGTTAGTGTTAGCATCAGACCTAGGATAGTGTTAAGGTTATGGTTAGCATCAGCCCTAGGATAGTGTTTTGGTTAGGGTTAGGGTTAGCATCAGCCCTAGGATAGTGTTAGGGTTAGGGTTAGCATCAGACCTAGGATAGTGTTAGGGTTAGGGTTAGGGTTGGCATCAGCCCTAGGATGGTTTTTTGGTTAGGGTTAGTGTTAGCATCAGCCCTAGGATAGTGTTAGCGTTATGGTTACGGTTAGCTTCAGCCCTAGGATGGTATTAGGGTTAGGGTTAGGTTTAGGCTTAGCATCGGCCCTAGGATAGTGTTGGGTTTACGGTCAGCATCAGCCTTAGGATAGTGTTAGGGTTAGCATTATTGTTAGCATCAGCCCTAGGATAGTGTTAGGGTTAGGGTCAGCATCTGCCTTAGGATAGTGTTAGGGTTAGGGTTAGCATCACCCCTAGGATAGTGTTAGGGTTAGCATTATTGTTACCATCAGCCCTAGGATAGTGTTATGGTTAGGGTCAGCATCAGCCTTAGGATAGTGTTAAGGTTAGGGTTAGCATCAGCCCTAGGATAGTGTTAGTTTTAGGGTTAGGGTTAGCATCAGCCCTAGGATAGTGTTTTGGTTAGGGTTAGGGTTAACATCAGCCCTAGGATAGTGTTAGGGTTAGGGTTAGCATCAGACCTAGGATAGTCTTAGTGTTAGGGTTAGGGTTGGCATCAGCCCTAGGATGGTGTTAGGGTTAGGGTTAGGGTTAACATCAGGCCTAGGATAATGTTAGGGTTAGGGTTAGCATCAGCCCTAGGATAGTGTTAGGGTTAGGGTTAGGGTTAGCTTCAGCCCTAAGATAGTATTAGGGTTAGGGTTAGGTTTAGGCTTAGCATCAGCCCTAGGATAGTGTTAGGGTTAGTTTTAGGGTTAGCATCATTCCTAGGATAGTGTTAGGGTTAGGGTTATTGTTAGCATCAGCCCTAGGATAGTGTTAGGGTTCTTGTCAGCATCAGCCTTAGGATAGTGTTAGGGTAAGGTTTAGCATCAGCCCTAGGATAGTGTTAGTGTTAGGGTTAGGGTTAGCATCAGCCCTAGGATACTGTTAGGGTTACGGTTAGGGTTAGCATCAGCCCTAGGATAGTGTTAGGGTTAGGGTTATTGTTAGCATCAGCCCTATGATAGTGTTAGGGTTAGGGTCAGCATCAGACTTAGGATAGTGTTAGGGTTAGGGTTAGCATCAGACCTAGGGTAGTGTTAGTGTTAGGGTTAGGGTTAGCATCAGCCCTAGGATACTGTTAAGGTTAGGGTTAGGGTTAGCATCAGCCCTAGGAAAGTGTTAGGGTTAGGGTTAGCATCAGCCCTAGTATAGTGTTAGGGTTAGGGGTAGGGTTAGCATCTGGAATATTATAGTGTTAGGGTTAGGGTTAGCATCAGCCTTAGGTTAGTGTTAGGGCTAGGGTTAATGTTAGCATCAGCGCTAGGATAGTGTTAATGTTAGGGTTAGCATCAGCCCTAGGATAGTGTTAGGGTTAGGGTTAGCATCAACCCTAGGAGAGTGTTAGGGTTAAGGTTAGGATTAGCATCAGCCCTAGGATAGTGTTAGGGTTAGGGTTAGCCTCAGGCCTAGGAGAGTGTTAGGGTTAGGGTTAGGGTTAGCATCAGCCCTAGGATAGTGTTAGGGTTAGGGTCAGCATCAGCCTTAGAATAGTGTTAGGGTTAGCATTATTGTTAGCATCAGCCCTAGGATAGTGTTAGGGTTAGGGTCAGCATCTGCCTTAGGATAGTGTTAGGGTTACGGTTAGCATCAGCCCTAGGATAGTGTTAGGGTTAGCATTATTGTTAGCATCAGCCCTAGGATAGTGTTAGGGTTAGGGTCAGCATCAGCCTTAGGATAGAGTTAAGGTTAGGGTTAGCATCAGCCCTAGGATAGTGTTAGTGTTAGGGTTAGGGTTAGCATCAGCCCTAGGATAGTGTTTTGGTTAGGGTTAGGGTTAACATCAGCCCTAGGATAGTGTTAGGGTTAGGGTTAGCATCAGACCTAGGATAGTCTTAGTGTTAGGGTTAGGGTTGGCATCAGCCCTAGGATGGTGTTAGGGTTAGGGTTAGGGTTATCATCAGGCCTAGGATAGTGTTAGGGTTAGGGTTAGCATCAGCCCTAGGATAGTGTTAGGGTTAGGGTTAGGGTTAGCTTCAGCCCTAGGATAGTATTAGGGTTAGGGTTAGGTTTAGGCTTAGCACCAGCCCTAGGATAGGGTTAGGGTTAGTTTTAGGGTTAGCATCATTTATAGGATAGTGTTAGGGTTAGGGTTACTGTTAGCATCAGCCCTAGGATAGTGTTAGGGTTAGGGTCAGCATCAGCCTTAGGATAGTGTTAGGGTAAGGGTTAGCATGAGCCCTAGGATAGTGTTAGTGTTAGGGTTAGGGTTAGCATCAGCCCTAGGATACTGTTAGGGTTAGGGTTAGGGTTAGCATCAGCCCTAGGATAGTGTTAGGGTTAGGGTTATTGTTAGCATCAGCCCTATGATAGTGTTAGGGTTAGGGTCAGCAACAGCCTTAGGATAGTGTTAGGGTTAGGGTTAGCATCAGACCTAGGGTAGTGTTAGTGTTAGTGTTAGGGTTAGCATCAGCCCTAGGATACTGTTAGGGTTAGGGTTAGGGTTAACATCAGCCCTAGGATAGTGTTAGGGTTAGGGTTAGCATCAGCCCTAGTATAGTGTTAGGGTTAGGGGTAGGGTTAGCATCAGCCCTAGGATAGTGTTAGAATTAGGGTTAGGGTTAGCATGAGCCTTAGGATAGTGTTAGGGTTAGGGTTATGGTTAGCGTCAGACATAGGATAGTGTTAGCGTTAGGGTTAGGATCAACCCTAGGATAGTGTTAGGGTTAGGGTTAGGGTTAGCATCAGCCCTAGGATAGTGTTAGGGTTAGGGTTAGCATCAGCCCTGGGACAGTTTTAGGGTTAGGGTTAGGGTTACCATCAGCCCTAGTATGCTGTTACGGTTAGGGTTAACCTCAGCCCTAGGAGAGTGTTAAGGTTAGGGTTAGGGTTAGCATCAGCCCTAGGATAGTGTTAGGGTTAGGGTTAGCATCAGCTTTAGGATAGTGTTAGGGTTAGGGTTAGTGTTAGCATCAGACCTAGGATAGTGTTAAGGTTATGGTTAGCATCAGCCCTAGGATAGTGTTTTGGTTAGGGTTAGGGTTAGCATCAGCCCTAGGATAGTGTTAGGGTTAGGGTTAGCATCAGACCTAGGATAGTGTTAGGGTTAGGGTTAGGGTTGGCATCAGCCCTAGGATGGTTTTTGGGTTAGGGTTAGTGTTAGCATCAGCCCTAGGATAGTGTTAGCGTTATGGTTACGGTTAGCTTCAGCCCTAGGATGGTATTAGGGTTAGGGTTAGGTTTAGGCTTAGCATCGGCCCTAGGATAGTGTTGGGTTTACGGTCAGCATCAGCCTTAGGATAGTGTTAGGGTTAGCATTATTGTTAGCATCAGCCCTAGGATAGTGTTAGGGTTAGGGTCAGCATCTGCCTTAGGATAGTGTTAGGGTTAGGGTTAGCATCACCCCTATAATAGTGTTAGGGTTAGCATTATTGTTACCATCAGCCCTAGGATAGTGTTATGGTTAGGGTCAGCATCAGCCTTAGGATAGTGTTAAGGTTAGGGTTAGCATCAGCCCTAGGATAGTGTTAGTTTTAGGGTTAGGGTTAGCATCAGCCCTAGGATAGTGTTTTGGTTAGGGTTAGGGTTAACATCAGCCCTAGGATAGTGTTAGGGTTAGGGTTAGCATCAGACCTAGGATAGTCTTAGTGTTAGGGTTAGGGTTGGCATCAGCCCTAGGATGGTGTTAGGGTTAGGGTTAGGGTTAACATCAGGCCTAGGATAATGTTAGGGTTAGGGTTAGCATCAGCCCTAGGATAGTGTTAGGGTTAGGGTTAGGGTTAGCTTCAGCCCTAAGATAGTATTAGGGTTAGGGTTAGGTTTAGGCTTAGCATCAGCCCTAGGATAGTGTTAGGGTTAGTTTTAGGGTTAGCATCATTCCTAGGATAGTGTTAGGGTTAGGGTTATTGTTAGCATCAGCCCTAGGATAGTGTTAGGGTTAGGGTCAGCATCAGCCTTAGGATAGTGTTAGGGTAAGGTTTAGCATCAGCCCTAGGATAGTGTTAGTGTTAGGGTTAGGGTTAGCATCAGCCCTAGGATACTGTTAGGGGTACGGTTAGGGTTAGCATCAGCCCTAGGATAGTGTTAGGGTTAGGGTTATTGTTAGCATCAGCCCTATGATAGTGTTAGGGTTAGGGTCAGCATCAGACTTAGGATAGTGTTAGGGTTAGGGTTAGCATCAGACCTAGGGTAGTGTTAGTGTTAGGGTTAGGGTTAGCATCAGCCCTAGGATACTGTTAAGGTTAGGGTTAGGGTTAGCATCAGCCCTAGGATAGTGTTAGGGTTAGGGTTAGCATCAGCCCTAGTATAGTGTTAGGGTTAGGGGTAGGGTTAGCATCTGGAATATTATAGTGTTAGGGTTAGGGTTAGCATCAGCCTTAGGTTAGTGTTAGGGCTAGGGTTAATGTTAGCATCAGCGCTAGGACAGTGTTAATGTTAGGGTTAGCATCAGCCCTAGGATAGTGTTAGGGTTAGGGTTAGCATCAACCCTAGGAGAGTGTTAGGGTTAAGGTTAGGATTAGCATCAGCCCTAGGATAGTGTTAGGGTTAGGGTTAGCCTCAGGCCTAGGAGAGTGTTAGGGTTAGGGTTAGGGTTAGCATCAGCCCTAGGATAGTGTTAGGGTTAGGGTTAGCATCAGCCCTAGGATAGTGTTAGGGTTAGGGTTAGGTTTAGTATCAGCCCTAGGAAAGTGTTAGGGTTAGGGTTAGGGTTAGCATCAGCCCTAATATAGTGTTAGGTTGAGGGTTAGCATCAGCCCTAGGATAATGTTAGGGTTAGGGTTAGTGTTAGCATCAGACCTAGGATAGTGTTAGGGTTAGGGTTAGCATCAGCCCTAGGATAGTGTTAGGGTTAGGGTTAGGGTTAGCATCACGCCTAGGATAGTGTTACGGTTAGGGTTAGCACCAGCCTTAGGATAGTGTTAGGGTTAGGGTTATTGGTAGCATCAGCCCTAGGATAGTGTTAGGGTTAGGGTTAGCATCAGCCCTAGGAGAGTGTTAGTGTTAGTGTTACGGTTAGCATCAGCCATAGGATAGTGTTAGGGTTAGGGTTAGCCTCAGCTCTAGGAGACTGTTAGGGTTAGGGTTAGGGTTAACATCAGCCCTAGGATAGTATTAGGGTTAGGGTTAGCATCAGCCCTAGGATAGTGTTAGGGTTAGGGTTAGGGTTAGCATCAGCCCTAGGATGGTGTTAGGGTTAGGGTTAGGGTTATCATCAGGCCTAGGATAGTGTTAGGGTTAGGGTTAGCATCAGCCCTAGGATAGTGTTAGGGTTAGGGTTAGGGATAGCATCAGCCCTAGGATAGTGTTAGGGTTAGGGTTAGCATCAGCCCTAGGATAGTTTTAGGGTTAGGGTTAGGGTTAGCATCAGCCCTAGGATAGTGTTATTGTTAGGGTTAACCTAAGCCCTAGGAGAGTGTTAGGGTTAGGGATAGGGTTAGCATCAGCCCTACGATAGTGTTAGGGTTAGGGTTAGCATCAGCCCTAGGATAGTGTTAGGGTTAGGGTTAGTGTTAGCATCAGACCTAGGATAGTGTTAGGGTTATGGTTAGCATCAGCCCTCGGATAGTGTTTTGCTTAGGGTTAGGGTTAGCATCAGCCCTAGGATAGTGTTAGGGTTAGGGTTAGCATCAGACCTACGATAGTGTTAGGGTTAGGGTTAGCATAAGCACGAGGATAGTGTTAGGGTTAGGGTTAGGGTTAGCATCAGCGCTAGGATAGTGTTAGGTTTAGGGTTAGGGTTAGCATCAGCCCTAGGATAGTGTTAGGTTTAGGGTAAGGGTTAGCATCAGCCCTAGGAGTGTGTTAGGCTTAGGGTTAGCATCAGCCCTAGGATAGTGTTAGTGTTTGGGTTACGGTTAGCATCAGCCCTAGGATAAAGTTAGGGTTAGGGTTAGCATCAGCCCTTGGATAGTGTTAGGGTTAGGGTTATCATCAGGCCTAGGATAGTGTTAGTGTTAGTGTTTGCATCAGCCCTAGGATAGTGTTAGTGTTAGGGTTAGGGTTAGCATGAGCTCTAGGATAGTGTTAGGGTTAGGGTTAGGGTTAGCATCAGCCCTAGGATAGTGTTAGGGTTCGGGTTAGGGTTAGCATCAGCCCTAGGATAGTGTTAGGGTTAGGGTTAGCATCAGACCAAGGATAGTGTTAGGGATAGGGTTAGTGTTAGTATCAGCCCTAGGACAGTGTTAGGGTTAGGGTTAGGCTTATTATCAGTTCTAGGATAGTGTTAGGGTTAGGGTTAGCATCAGCCTTAGGATAGTGTTATGGCTAGGGTTAGCATCAGAACTAGGATAGTGTTAGGGTGAGGGTTAGGGTTAGCATCAGCCCTAGGATAGTGTTAGGGTTAGGGTTAGCATCAACCCTAGGATAATGTTAGGGTTAGGGTTAGGGTTAGCATCAGCCCTAGGATAGTGTTAGCGTTAGGGTTACGGTTAACTTCAGCCCTAGAATAGTATTAGGGTTAGGGTTAGGGTTAGGCTTAGCATCAGCCCTAGGATAGTCTAAGGGTTAGGGTTAGGGTTAGCATAAGCCGTAGGATAGTGTTAGTGTTAGGGTTAGGGTTAGCATCAGCCCTAGGATAGTGTTAGGGTGAGGGTCAGCATCAGCTTTAGGATAGGGTTAGGGTTAGGGTTAGCATCAGCCCTAGGATAGTGTTAGTGTTAGGGTTAGGGTTAGCATCAGCCCTAATATACTGTTAGGGTTAGGGTTAGGGTTTCAACAGCCCTAGGATAGTGTTAGGTTTAGGGTTGGCATCAGCCCTAGGATACTGTTAGGGTTAGGGTTAGGGTTAGCATCAGCCCTAGGATAGTGTTAGGGTTAGGGGTAGGGTTAGCCTCAAGCCTAGGATAGTGTTAGGGTTAGGGTAAGTATCAGCCTTAGGATAGTGTCAGGGTTAGGGTTAGGGTTAGCATCAGCAATAGGATAATGTTAGGGTTAGGGTTAGCATCGGACCTAGGATCGTGTTAGGGTTAGGGTTAGGGTTAGCATCAGCCCTAGGATGGTGTTAGTGTTAGGGTTAGGGTTATCATCAGGCCTAGGATAGTGTTAGGGTTAGGGTTATGGTTAGCATCAGCCCTAGGATAGTGTTAGGGTTAGGGTTAGGGTTAGCATCAGCCCTAGGATAGTGTTAGGGTTAGGGTTAGCATCTGTCCTAGGATAGTGTTCGGGTTAGGGTTAGGGTTACTATCAGCCCTAGGATAGTGTTAGGGTTAGGGTTAGGGTTAGGGTTAGCATCAGCCCTAGGATAGTGTTAGGGTTAGGGTTAGCATCAGCCCTAGGATAGTGTTAGTGTTAGGTTTAGGGTTAGCATCAGCCCTAGGATAGTGTTAGGGTTAGGGTTAGGGTTAGCATCATTCCTAGGATAGTGTTAGGGTTAGGGTTATTGTTAGCATCAGCCCTAGGATAGTGTTAGTGTTAGGGTCAGCATCAGCCTTAGGATAGTGTTAGGGTAAGGGTAAGCATCAGCCCTAGGGTAGTGCTAGTGTTAGGGTTAGGGTTAGCATCAGCCCTAGGATACTGTTAGGGTTAGGGTTAGGATTAGCATCAGCCCTAGGATAGCGTTAGGGTTAGGGTTATTGTTAGCATCAGCCCTATGATAGTGTTAGGGTTAGGGTCAGCATGAGCCTTAGGATAGTGTTAGGGTTAGGGTTAGCATCAGCCCTAGGATAGTGTTAGTGTTAGGGTTAGGGTTAGCATCAGCCCTAGGATACCTTTAGGGTTAGGGTTAGGGTTAGCATCAGCCCTAGGATAGTGTTAGGATTAGGGTTGGCATCAGCCCTAGGATAGTGTTAAGGTTAGAGTTACGGTTAGCATCAGCCCTAGGATAGTGTTAGGGTTACGGTTAGCATCAGCCCTAGTATAGTGTTAGGGTTAGGGGTAGGGTTAGCATCAGGCCTAGGATACTGTTAGGGTTAGGGTTAGCATCAGCCTTAGGTTAGTGTTAGGGCTAGGGTTAATGTTAGCATCAGCCCTAGGATAGTGTTAAGGTTAGGGTTAGCATCAACCCTAGGATAGTGTTAGGGTTAGGGTTAGGGTTAGCATCACCCCTAGGATAGTGTTAGCGTTAGGGTTAGCATCAACCCTAGGATAGTGTTAGGGTTAAGGTTAGGATTAGCATCAGCCCTAGGATAGTGTTAGGGTTAGGGTTAGCCTCAGCCCTAGGAGAGTGTTAGGGTTAGGGTTAGGGTTAGCATCAGCCCTAGGATAGTGTTAGGGTTAGGGTTAGCATCAGCCCTAGGATAGTGTTAGGGTTAGGGTTAGGTTTAGCATCAGCCCTAGTATAGTGTTAGGGTTAGGGTTAGGGTTAGCATCAGCCCTAATACAGTGTTAGGGTGAGGGTTAGCATCAGCCCTAGGATAGTGTTAGGGTTAGCGTTAGCATCAGCCCTAGGATAGTTTTAGGGTTAGGGTTAGGGTTAGCATCAGCCCTAGGATAGTGTTAGGGTTAGGGTTAACCTAAGCCCTAGGAGAGTGTTAGGGTTAGGGATAGGGTTAGCATCAGACCTAGGATAGTGTTAGGGTTAGGGTTAGCATCAGCCCTAGGATAGTGTTAGTGTTAGGGTTAGGGTTAGCATCAGCCCTAGGATAGTGTTAGGGTTAGGGTTAGCATCAGCACGAGGATAGTGTTAGGAGTAGGGTTAGGGTTAGCATCAGCGCTAGGATAGTGTTAGGTTTAGGGTTAGGGTTAGCATCAGCCCTAGGATAGTGTTAGGTTTAGGGTTAGGGTTAGCATCAGCCCTAGGAGTGTGTTAGGCTTAGGGTTAGCATCAGCCCTAGGATAGTGTTAGTGTTTGGGTTACGGTTAGCATCAGCCCTAGGATAAAGTTAGTGTTAGGGTTAGCATCAGCCCTTGGATAGTGTTAGGGTTAGGGTTAGGGTTATCATCAGGCCTAGGATAGTGTTAGTGTTAGGGTTTGCATCAGCCCTAGGATAGTGTTAGTGTTAGGGTTAGGGTTAGCATGAGCTCTAGGATAGTGTTAGGGTTAGGGTTAGGGTTAGCATCAGCCCTAGGATAGTGTTAGGGTTCGGGTTAGGGTTAGCATCAGCCCTAGGATAGTGTTAGGGTTAGGGTTAGCATCAGCCCTAGGATAGTGTTAGGGTTAGGGTTAGGGTTAGCATCAGCCCTAGGATAGTGTTAGGGTTAGGGTTAGCATCAGACCAAGGATAGTGTTAGGGATAGGGTTAGGGTTAGCATCAGCCCTAGGACAGTGTTAGTGTTAGGGTTAGGCTTATTATCAGTCCTAGGATAGTGTTAGGGTTAGGGTTAGCATCAGCCTTAGGATAGTGTTATGGCTAGGGTTAGCATCAGAACTAGGATAGTGTTAGGGTGAGGGTTAGGGTTAGCATCAGCTCTAGGATAGTGTTAGGGTTAGGGTTAGGGTTAGCATCAGCCCTAGGATAGTGTTACCGTTAGGGTTATGGTTAGATTCAGCCCTAGAATAGTATTAGGGTTAGGGTTAGGGTTAGGCTTAGCATCAGCCCTAGGATAGTGTTAGGGTTAGGGTTAGGGTTAGCATAAGCCGTAGGATAGTGTTAGTGTTAGGGTTAGGGTTAGCATCAGCCCTAGGATAGTGTTAGGGTGAGGGTCAGCATCAGCTTTAGGATAGTGTTAGGGTTAGGGTTAGCATCAGCCCTAGGATAGTGTTAGTGTTAGGGTTAGGGTTAGCATCAGCCCTAGGATACTGTTAGGGTTAGGGTTAGGGTTAGCAACAGCCCTAGGATAGTGTTAGGTTTAGGGTTGGCATCAGCCCTAGGATAGTGTTAGTGTTAGGTTAGCATCAGCCCTAGGATAGTGTTAGAGTTAGGGGTAGGGTTAGCCTCAAGCCTAGGATAGTGATAGGGTTAGGGTAAGTATCAGCCTTAGGATAGTGTCAGGGTTAGGGTTAGGGTTAGCATCAGTCCTAGGATAGTGTTAGGGTTAGGGATAGCATTGGACCTAGGATCGTGTTAGGGTTAGGGTTAGGGTTAGCATCAGCCCTAGGATGGTGTTAGGGTTAGGGTTAGGGTTATCATCAGGCCTAGGATAGTGTTAGGATTAGGGTTAGGGTTAGCATCAGCCCTAGGATAGTGTTAGGGTTAGGGTTAGGGTTAGCATCAGCCCTAGGATAGTGTTAGGGTTAGGATTAGCATCTGCCCTAGGATAGTGTTCGGGTTAGGGTTAGGGTTAGCATCAGCCCTAGGATAGTGTTAGGGTTAGGGTTAGGGTTAGGGTTAGCATCAGCCCTAGGATAGTGTTAGTGTTAGGTTTAGGGTTAGCATCAGCCCTAGGATAGTGTTAGGGTTAGGGTTAGGGTTAGGGTTAGCATCAGCCCTAGGATAGTGTTAGTGTTAGGTTTAGGGTTAGCATCAGCCCTAGGATAGTGTTAGGGTTAGGGTTAGCATATGCCCTAGGATATTGTTAGGTTTAGGGTTAGCATCAGCCCTAGGATAGTGTTAGCGTTAGGGTTACGGTTAGCTTCAGCCCTAGGATGGTATTAGGGTTAGGGTTAGGTTTAGGCTTAGCATCGGCCCTAGGATAGTGTTGGGTTTACGGTCAGCATCAGCCTTAGGATAGTGTTAGGGTTAGCATTATTGTTAGCATCAGCCCTAGGATAGTGTTAGGGTTAGGGTCAGCATCTGCCTTAGGATAGTGTTAGGGTTAGGGTTAGCATCAGCACTAGGATAGTGTTAGGGTTAGCATTATTGTTAGCATCAGCCCTAGGATAGTGTTATGGTTAGGGTCAGCATCAGCCCTAGGATAGTGTTAGTTTTAGGGTTAGGGTTAGCATCAGCCCTAGGATAGTGTTTTGGTTAGGGTTAGGGTTAACATCAGCCCTAGGATAGTGTTAGGGTTAGGGTTAGCATCAGACCTAGGATAGTCTTAGTGTTAGGGTTAGGGTTGGCAACAGCCCTAGGATGGTGTTAGGGTTAGGGTTAGGGTTAACATCAGGCCTAGGATAGTGTTAGGGTTAGGGTTAGCATCAGCCCTAGGATAGTGTTAGGGTTAGGGTTAGGGTTAGCTTCAGCCCTAGGATAGTATTAGGGTTAGGGTTAGGTTTAGGCTTAGCATCAGCCCTAGGATAGTGTTAGGGTTAGTTTTAGGGTTAGCATCATTCCTAGGATAGTGTTAGGGTTAGGGTTATTGTTAGCATCAGCCCTAGGATAGTGTTAGGGTTAGGGTCAGCATCACCCTTAGGATAGTGTTAGGGTAAGGTTTAGCATCAGCCCTAGGATAGTGTTAGTGTTAGGGTTAGGGTTAGCATCAGCCCTAGGATACTGTTAGGGGTACGGTTAGGGTTAGCATCAGCCCTAGGATAGTGTTAGGGTTAGGGTTATTGTTAGCATCAGCCCTATGATAGTGTTAGGGTTAGGGTCAGCATCACACTTAGGATAGTGTTAGGGTTAGGGTTTGCATCAGACCTAGGGTAGTGTTAGTGTTAGGGTTAGGGTTAGCATCAGCCCTAGGATACTGTTAAGGTTAGGGTTAGGGTTAGCATCAGCCCTAGGATAGTGTTAGGGTTAGGGTTAGCATCAGCCCTAGTATAGTGTTAGGGTTAGGGGTAGGGTTAGCATCAGGAATAGGATAGTGTTAGGGTTAGGGTTAGCATCAGCCTTAGGTTAGTGTTAGGGCTAGGGTTAATGTTAGCATCAGCCCTAGGATAGTGTTAATGTTAGGGTTAGCATCAGCCCTAGGATAGTGTTAGGGTTAGGGTTAGCATCAACCCTAGGATAGTGTTAGGGTTAAGGTTAGGATTAGCATCAGCCCTAGGATAGTGTTAGGGTTACGGTTAGCCTCAGGCCTAGGAGAGTGTTAGGGTTAGGGTTAGGGTTAGCATCAGCCCTAGGATAGTGTTAGGGTTAGGGTTAGCATCAGCCCTAGGATAGTGTTAGGGTTAGGGTTAGGTTTAGCATCAGCCCTAGGAAAGTGTTAGGGTTAGGGTTAGGGTTAGCATCAGCCCTAATATAGTGTTAGGGTGAGGGTTAGCATCAGCCCTAGGATAGTGTTAGGGTTAGGGTTAGTGTTAGCATCAGACCTAGGATAGCGTTAGGGTTAGGGTTAGCATCAGCCCTAGTATAGTGTTAGGGTTAGGGTTAGGGTTAGCGTCACGCCTAGGATAGTGTTACGGTTAGGGTTAGCACCAGCCTTAGGATAGTGTTAGGGTTAGGGTTATTGGTAGCATCAGCCCTAGGATAGTGTTAGGGTTAGGGTTAGCATCAGCCCTAGGAGAGTGTTAGTGTTAGTGTTAGGGTTAGCATCAGCCATAGGATAGTGTTAGGGTTAGGGTTAGCCTCAGCCCTAGGAGACTGTTAGGGTTAGGGTTAGGGTTAGCATCAGCCCTAGGATAGTATTAGTGTTAGGGTTAGCATCAGCCCTAGGATAGTGTGAGGGTTAGGGTTAGGGTTAGCATCAGCCCTAGGATGGTGTTAGGGTTAGGGTTAGGGTTATCATCAGGCCTAGGATAGTGTTAGGGTTAGGGTTAGCATCAGCCCTAGGATAGTGTTAGGGTTAGGGTTAGGGTTAGCATCAGCCCTAGGATAGTGTTAGGGTTAGGGTTAGCATCAGCCCTAGGATAGTTTTAGGGTTAGGGTTAGGGTTAGCATCAGCCCTAGGATAGTGTTATTGTTAGGGTTAACCTAAGCCCTAGGAGAGTGTTAGGGTTAGGGATAGGGTTAGCATCAGCCCTAGGATAGTGTTAGGGTTAGGGTTAGCATCAGCCCTAGGATAGTGTTAGGGTTAGGGTTAGTGTTAGCATCAGACCTAGGATATTGTTTGGGTTATGGTTAGCATCAGCCCTAGGATAGTGTTTTGCTTAGGGTTAGGGTTAGCATCAGACCTACGATAGTGTTAGGGTTAGGGATAGCATCAGCCCTAGGATAGTGTTAGGGTTAGGGTTAGGGTTATCATCAGCCCTAGAATAGTGTTAGTGTTAGGGTTACCATAAGCACGAGGATAGTGTTAGGGTTAGGGTTAGGGTTAGCATCAGCGCTAGGATAGTGTTAGGTTTAGGGTTAGGGTTAGCATCAGCCCTAGGATAGTGTTAGGTTTAGGGTAAGGGTTAGCATCAGCCCTAGGAGTGTGTTAGGCTTAGGGTTAGCATCAGCCCTAGGATAGTGTTAGTGTTTGGGTTACGGTTAGCATCAGCCCTAGGATAAAGTTAGGGTTAGGGTTAGCATCAGCCATTGGATAGTGTTAGGGTTAGGGTTATCATCAGGCCTAGGATAGTGTTAGTGTTAGTGTTTGCATCAGCCCTAGGATAGTGTTAGTGTTAGGGTTAGGGTTAGCATGAGCTCTAGGATAGTGTTAGGGTTAGGGTTAGGGTTAGCATCAGCCCTAGGATAGTGTTAGGGTTCGGGTTAGGGTTAGCATCAGCCCTAGGATAGTGTTAGGGTTAGGGTTAGCATCAGACCAAGGATAGTGTTAGGGATAGGGTTAGGGTTAGCATCAGCCCTAGGACAGTGTTAGGGTTAGGGTTAGGCTTATTATCAGTTCTAGGATAGTGTTAGGGTTAGGGTTAGCATCAGCCTTAGCATAGTGTTATGGCTAGGGTTAGCATCAGAACTAGGATAGTGTTAGGGTGAGGGTTAGGGTTAGCATCAGCCCTAGGATAGTGTTAGGGTTAGGGTTAGCATCAACCCTAGGATAATGTTAGGGTTAGGGTTAGGGTTAGCATCAGCCCTAGGATAGTGTTAGCGTTAGGGTTACGGTTAACTTCAGCCCTAGAATAGTATTAGGGTTAGGGTTAGGGTTAGGCTTAGCATCAGCCCTAGGATAGTGTTAGGGTTAGGGTTAGGGTTAGCATAAGCCGTAGGATAGTGTTAGGGTTAGGGTTAGGGTTAGCATCAGCCCTAGGATAGTGTTAGGGTGAGGGTCAGCATCAGCTTTAGGATAGTGTTAGGGTTAGGGTTAGCATCAGCCCTAGGATAGTGTTAGTGTTAGGGTTAGGGTTAGCATCAGCCCTAATATACTGTTAGGGTTAGGGTTAGGGTTTCAACAGCCCTAGGATAGTGTTAGGTTTAGGGTTGGCATCAGCCCTAGGATACTGTTAGGGTTAGTTTTAGGGTTAGCATCAGCCCTAGGATAGTGTTAGGGTTAGGGGTAGGGTTAGCCTCAAGCCTAGGATAGTGTTAGGGTTAGGGTAAGTATCAGCCTTAGGATAGTGTCAGGGTTAGGGTTAGGGTTAGCATCAGCAATAGGATAGTGTTAGGGTTAGGGTTAGCATCGGACCTAGGATCGTGTTAGGATTAGGGTTAGGGTTAGCATCAGCCCTAGGATGGTGTTAGTGTTAGGGTTAGGGTTATCATCAGGACTAGGATAGTGTTAGGGTTAGAGTTATGGTTAGCATCAGCCCTAGGATAGTGTTAGGGTTAGGGTTAGGGTTAGCATCAGCCCTAGGATAGTGTTAGGGTTAGGGTTAGCATCTGCCCTAGGATAGTGTTCGGGTTAGGGTTAGGGTTACTATCAGCCCTAGGATAGTGTTAGGGTTAGGGTTAGGGTTAGGGTTAGCATCAGCCCTAGGATAGTGTTAGGGTTAGGGTTAGCATCAGCCCTAGGATAGTGTTAGTGTTAGGTTTAGGGTTAGCATCAGCCCTAGGATAGTGTTAGGGTTAGGGTTAGGGTTAGCATCATTCCTAGGATAGTGTTAGGGTTAGGGTTATTGTTAGCAACAGCCCTAGGATAGTGTTAGTGTTAGGGTCAGCATCAGCCTTAGGACAGTGTTAGGGTAAGGGTAAGCATCAGCCCTAGGATAGTGCTAGTGTTAGGGTTAGGGTTAGCATCAGCCCTAGGATACTGTTAGGGTTAGGGTTAGGGTTAGCATCAGCCCTAGGATAGCGTTAGGGTTAGGGTTATTGTTAGCATCAGCCCTATGATAGTGTTAGGGTTAGGGTCAGCATGAGCCTTAGGATAGTGTTAGGGTTAGGGTTAGCATCAGCCCTAGGATAGTGTTAGTGTTAGGGTTAGGGTTAGCATCAGCCCTAGGATACCTTTAGGGTTAGGGTTAGGGTTAGCATCAGCCCTAGGATAGTGTTAGGATTAGGGTTGGCATCAGCCCTAGGATAGTGTTAAGGATAGAGTTAGGGTTAGCATCAGCCCTAGGATAGTGTTAGGGTTACGGTTAGCATCAGCCCTAGTATAGTGTTAGGGTTAGGGGTAGGGTTAGCATCAGGCCTAGGATACTGTTAGGGTTAGGGTAAGCATCAGCCTTAGGTTAGTGTTAGGGCTAGGGTTAATGTTAGCATCAGCCCTAGGATAGTGTTAAAGTTACGGTTAGCATCAACCCTAGGATAGTGTTAGGGTTAGGGTTAGGGTTAGCATCACCCCTAGGATAGTGTTAGCGTTAGGGTTAGCATCAACCCTAGGATAGTGTTAGGGTTAAGGTTAGGATTAGCATCAGCCCTAGGATAGTGTTAGGGTTAGGGTTAGCCTCAGCCCTAGGAGAGTGTTAGGGTTAGGGTTGGGGTTAGCATCAGCCCTAGGATAGTGTTAGGGTTAGGGTTAGCATCAGCCCTAGGATAGTGTTAGGGTTAGGGTTAGGTTTAGCATCAGCCCTAGTATAGTGTTAGGGTTAGGGTTAGGGTTAGCATCAGCCCTAATATAGTGTTAGGGTGAGGGTTAGCATCAGCCCTAGGATAGTGTTAGGGTTAGGGTTAGCATCAGCCCTAGGATAGTTTTAGGGTTAGGGTTAGGGTTAGCATCAGCCCTAGGATAGTGTTAGTGTTAGGGTTAACCTAAGCCCTAGGAGAGTGTTAGGGTTAGGGATAGGGTTAGCATCAGACCTAGGATAGTGTTAGGGTTAGGGTTAGCATCAGCCCTAGGATAGTGTTAGGGTTAGGGTTAGGGTTAGCATCAGCCCTAGGATAGTGTTAGGGTTAGGGTTAACCTAAGCCCTAGGGGAGTGTTAGGGTTAGGGATAGGGTTAGCGTCAGACCTACGATAGTGTTAGGGTTAGGGTTAGCATCAGCCCTAGGATAGTGTTAGGGTTAGGGTTAGGGTAAGCATCAGCCCTAGGATAGTGTTAGGGTTAGGGTTAGCATCAGCAAGAGGATAGTGCTAGGATTAGGGTTAGGGTTAGCATCAGCGCTAGGATAGTGTTAGGTTTAGGGTTAGGGTTAGCATCAGCCCTAGGATAGTGTTAGGTTTAGGGTTAGGGTTAGCATCAGCCCTAGGAGTGTGTTAGGCTTAGGGTTAGCATCAGCCCTAGGATAGTGTTAGTGTTTGGGTTACGGTTAGCATCAGCCCTAGGATAAAGTTAGTGTTAGGGTTAGCATCAGCCCTTATATAGTGTTAGTGTTAGGGTTAGGGTTATCATCAGGCCTAGGATAGTGTTAGTGTTAGGGTTTGCATCAGCCCTAGGATAGTGTTAGTGTTAGGGTTAGGGTTAGCATGAGCTCTAGGATAGTGTTAGGGTTAGGGTTAGGGTTAGCATCAGCCCTAGGATAGTGTTAGGGTTCGGGTTAGGGTTAGCATCAGCCCTAGGATAGTGTTAGGGTTAGGGTTAGCATCAGCCCTAGGATAGTGTTAGGGTTAGGGTTAGGGTTAGCATCAGCCCTAGGATAGTGTTAGGGTTAGGGTTAGCATCAGACCAAGGATAGTGTTAGGGATAGGGTTAGGGTTAGCATCAGCCCTAGGACAGTGTTAGGGTTAGGGTTAGGCTTATTATCAGTCCTAGGATAGTGTTAGGGTTAGGGTTAGCATCAGCCTTAGGATAGTGTTATGGCTAGGGTTAGCATCAGAACTAGGATAGTGTTAGGGTGAGGGTTAGGGTTAGCATCAGCCCTAGGATAGTGTTAGGGTTAGGGTTAGGGTTAGCATCAGCCCTAGGATAGTGTTAGCGTTAGGGTTATGGTTAGCTTCAGCCCTAGAATAGTATTAGGGTTAGGGTTAGGGTTAGGCTTAGCATCAGCCCTAGGATAGTGTTAGGGTTAGGGTTAGGGTTAGCATAAGCCGTAGGATAGAGTTAGTGTTAGGGTTAGGGTTAGCATCAGCCCTAGGATAGTGTTAGGGTGAGGGTCAGCATCAGCTTTAGGATAGTGTTAGGGTTAGGGTTAGCATCAGCCCTAGGATAGTGTTAGTGTTAGGGTTAGGGTTAGCATCAGCCCTGGGATACTGTTAGGGTTAGGGTTAGGGTTAGCAACAGCCCTAGGATAGTGTTAGGTTTAGGGTTGGCATCAGCCCTAGGATAGTGTTAGGGTTAGGGTTAGGGTTAGCATCAGCCCTAGGATAGTGTTAGTGTTAGGTTAGCATCAGCCCTAGGATAGTGTTAGGGTTAGGGGTAGGGTTAGCCTCAAGCCTAGGATAGTGATAGTGTGAGGGTAAGTATCAGCCTTAGGATAGTGTCAGGGTTATGGTTAGGGTTAGCATCAGTCCTAGGATAGTGTTAGGGTTAGGGTTATTGTTAGCATCAGCCCTATGATAGTGTTAGGGTTAGGGTCAGCAACAGCCTTAGGATAGTGTTAGGGTTAGGGTTAGCATCAGACCTAGGGTAGTGTTAGTGTTAGGGTTAGGGTTAGCATCAGCCCTAGGATACAGTTAGGGTTAGGGTTAGGGTTAACATCAGCCCTAGGATAGTGTTAGGGTTAGGGTTAACATCAGCCCTAGTATAGTGTTAGGGTTAGGGGTAGGGTTAGCATCAGGCCTAGGATAGTGTTAGGGTTAGGGTTAACCTAAGCCCTAGGAGAGTGTTAGGGTTAGGGATAGGGTTAGCATCGACCTAGGATAGTGTTAGGGTTAGGGTTAGCATCAGCCCTAGGATAGTGTTAGGGTTAGGGTTAGGGTTAGCATCAGCCCTAGGATAGTGTTAGGGTTAGGGTTAACCTAAGCCCTAGGGGAGTGTTAGGGTTAGGGATAGGGTTAGCGTCAGACCTACGATAGTGTTAGGGTTAGGGTTAGCATCAGCCCTAGGATAGTGTTAGGGTTAGGGTTAGGGTAAGCATCAGCCCTAGGATAGTGTTAGGGTTAGGGTTAGCATCAGCACGAGGATAGTGTTAGGATTAGGGTTAGGGTTAGCATCAGCGCTAGGATAGTGTTAGGTTTAGGGTTAGGGTTAGCATCAGCCCTAGGATAGTGTTAGGTTTAGGGTTAGGGTTAGCATCAGCCCTAGGAGTGTGTTAGGCTTAGGGTTAGCATCAGCCCTAGGATAGTGTTAGTGTTTGGGTTACGGTTAGCATCAGCCCTAGGATAAAGTTAGTGTTAGGGTTAGCATCAGCCCTTATATAGTGTTAGTGTTAGGGTTAGGGTTATCATCAGGCCTAGGATAGTGTTAGTGTTAGGGTTTGCATCAGCCCTAGGATAGTGTTAGTGTTAGGGTTAGGGTTAGCATGAGCTCTAGGATAGTGTTAGGGTTAGGGTTAGGGTTAGCATCAGCCCTAGGATAGTGTTAGGGTTCGGGTTAGGGTTAGCATCAGCCCTAGGATAGTGTTAGGGTTAGGGTTAGCATCAGCCCTAGGATAGTGTTAGGGTTAGGGTTAGGGTTAGCATCAGCCCTAGGATAGTGTTAGGGTTAGGGTTAGCATCAGACCAAGGATAGTGTTAGGGATAGGGTTAGGGTTAGCATCAGCCCTAGGACAGTGTTAGGGTTAGGGTTAGGCTTATTATCAGTCCTAGGATAGTGTTAGGGTTAGGGTTAGCATCAGCCTTAGGATAGTGTTATGGCTAGGGTTAGCATCAGAACTAGGATAGTGTTAGGGTGAGGGTTAGGGTTAGCATCAGCCCTAGGATAGTGTTAGGGTTAGGGTTAGGGTTAGCATCAGCCCTAGGATAGTGTTAGCGTTAGGGTTATGGTTAGCTTCAGCCCTAGAATAGTATTAGGGTTAGGGTTAGGGTTAGGCTTAGCATCAGCCCTAGGATAGTGTTAGGGTTAGGGTTAGGGTTAGCATAAGCCGTAGGATAGTGTTAGTGTTAGGGTTAGGGTTAGCATCAGCCCTAGGATAGTGTTAGGGTGAGGGTCAGCATCAGCTTTAGGATAGTGTTAGGGTTAGGGTTAGCATCAGCCCTAGGATAGTGTTAGTGTTAGGGTTAGGGTTAGCATCAGCCCTGGGATACTGTTAGGGTTAGGGTTAGGGTTAGCAACAGCCCTAGGATAGTGTTAGGTTTAGGGTTGGCATCAGCCCTAGGATAGTGTTAGGGTTAGGGTTAGGGTTAGCATCAGCCCTAGGATAGTGTTAGTGTTAGGTTACCATCAGCCCTAGGATAGTGTTAGGGTTAGGGGTAGGGTTAGCCTCAAGCCTAGGATAGTGATAGTGTGAGGGTAAGTATCAGCCTTAGGATAGTGTCAGGGTTATGGTTAGGGTTAGCATCAGTCCTAGGATAGTGTTAGGGTTAGGGTTATTGTTAGCATCAGCCCTATGATAGTGTTAGGGTTAGGGTCAGCAACAGCCTTAGGATAGTGTTAGGGTTAGGGTTAGCATCAGACCTAGGGTAGTGTTAGTGTTAGGGTTAGGGTTAGCATCAGCCCTAGGATACTGTTAGGGTTAGGGTTAGGGTTAACATCAGCCCTAGGATAGTGTTAGGGTTAGGGTTAACAACAGCCCTAGTATAGTGTTAGGGTTAGGGGTAGGGTTAGCATCAGGCCTAGGATAGTGTTAGGGTTAGGGTTAGCATCAGCCTTAGGTTAGTGTTAGGGCTAGGATTAATGTTAGCATCAGCCCTAGGATAGTGTTAAGGTTAGGGTTAGCATCAGCCCTAGGATAGTGTTAGGGTTAGGGTTAGGGTTAGCATCAACCCTAGGATAGTGTTAGGGTTAAGGTTAGGATTAGCATCAGCCCTAGGATAGTGTTAGAGTTAGGGTTAGCCTCAGCCCTAGGAGAGTGTTAGGGTTAGGGTTAGGGTTAGCATCAGCCCTAGGATAGTGTTAGGGTTAGGGTTAGCATCAGCCCTAGGATAGTGTTAGGGTTAGGTTTAGGGTTAGCATCAGCCCTAGGATAGTGTTAGGGTTAGGGTTAGCATCTGCCCTAGGATAGTGTTAGGGTTAGGGTTAGAATCAGCCTAAGGGTAGTGTTAGGGTTAGGGTTAGGGTTAGGGTTAGCATCAGCCCTAGGATAGTGTTAGGGTTAGGGTTAGCATCAGACCTGGGATAGTTTTAGGGTTAGGGTTAGGGTTAGCATCAGCCCTAGTATAGTGTTAGGGTTAGGGTTAACCTCAGCCCTAGGAGAGTGTTAAGGTTAGGGTTAGGGTTAGCATCAGCCCTAGCATAGTGTTAGGGTTAGGGTAAGGGTTAGGGTTAGAATCAGCCTAAGGGTAGTGTTAGGGATAGGGTTAGGGTTAGGGTTAGCATCAGCCCTAGGATAGTGTTAGGGTTACTGTTGGTGTTAGCATCAGCCCTAGGATAGTGTTAGAATTAGGATTAGGGTTAGCATCAGCCTTAGGATAGTGTTAGGGTTAGGGTTATGGTTAGCGTCAGACCTAGGATAGTGTTAGCGTTAGGGTTAGCATCAACCCTAGGATAGTGTTAGGGTTAGGGTTAGGGTTAGCATCAGCCCTAGGATAGTGTTAGGGTTAGGGTTAGCATCAGTCCTGGGATAGTTTTAGGGTTAGGGTTAGGGTTACCATCAGCCCTAGTATACTGTTAGGGTTAGGGTTAACCTCAGCCCTTGGAGAGTGTTAAGGTTAGGGTTAGGGTTAGCATCAGCCCTAGGATAGTGTTAGGGTTAGGGTTAGCATCAGCCCTAGGATAGTGTTAGGGTTAGGGTTAGTGTTAGCATCAGACCTGGGATAGTGTTAAGGTTATGGTTAGCATCAGCCCTAGGATAGTGTTTTGGTGAGGGTTAGGGTTAGCATCAGCCCTAGGATAGTGTTAGGGTTAGGGTTAGCATCAGACCTAGGATAGTGTTAGGGTTAGTGTTAGGGTTGGCATCAGCCCTAGGATGGTTTTCGGGTTAGGGTTAGGGTTAGCATCAGCCCTAGGATAGTGTTAGCGTTAGGGTTACGGTTAGATTCAGCCCTAGGATGGTATTAGGGTTAGGGTTAGGTTTAGGCTTAGCATCGGCCCTAGGATAGTGTTAGGGTTAGGGTCAGCATCAGCCTTAGGATAGTGTTAGTGTTAGCATTATTGTTAGCATCAGCCCTAGGATAGTGTTAGGGTTAGGGTCAGCATCTGCCTTAGGATAGTGTTAAGGTTAGGGTTAGCATCAGCCCTAGGATAGTGTTAGTGTTAGGGTTAGGGTTTGCATCAGCCCTAGGATAGTGTTTTGGTTAGGGTTAGGGTTAACATCAGCCCTAGGATGGTGTTAGGGTAAGGGTTAGGGTTATCATCAGGCCTAGGATAGTGTTAGGGTTAGGGTTAGCATCAGCCCTAGGATAGTGTTAGGGTTAGGGTTAAGGTTAGCTTCAGCCCTAGGATAGTATTAGGGTTAGGGTTAGGTTTAGGCTTAGCATCAGCCCTAGGATAGTGTTAGGGTTAGTTTTAGGGTTAGCATCATTCCTAGGATAGTGTTAGGGTTAGGGTTAGGGTTAGCATCAGCCCTAGGATAGTGTTAGGGTTAGGGTTATTGTTAGCATCAGCCCTATGATAGTGTTAGGGTTAGGGTCAGCATCAGCCTTAGGATAGTGTTAGGGTTAGGGTTAGCATCAGACCTAGGGTAGTGTTAGTGTTATGGTTAGGGTTAGCATCAGCCCTAGGATACTGTTAGGGTTAGGGTTAGGGTTAGCATCAGCCCTAGGATAGTGTTAGGGTTAGGGTTAGCATCAGCCCTAGTATAGTGTTAGGGTTAGGGGTAGGGTTAGCATCAGGCCTAGGATAGTGTTAGGGTTAGGGTTAGCATCAGCCTTAGGTTAATGTTAGGGCTAGGGTTAATGTTAGCATCAGCCCTAGGATAGTGTTAAGGTTAGGGTTAGCATCAGTCCTAGGATAGTGTTAGGGTTAGGGTTAGGGTTAGCATCACCCCTAGGATAGTGTTAGCGTTAGGGTTAGCATCAACCCTAGGATAGTGTTAGGGTTAAGGTTAGGATTAGCATCAGCCCTAGCATAGTGTTAGGGTTAGGGTTAGCCTCAGCCCTAGGAGAGTGTTAGGGTTAGGGTTAGGGTTAGCATCAGCCCTAGGATAGTGTTAGGGTTAGGGTTAGCATCAGCCCTAGGATAGTGTTAGGGTTAGGGTTAGGTTTAGCATCAGCCCTAGGAAAGTGTTAGGGTTAGGGTTAGGGTTAGCATCAGCCCTAATATAGTGTTAGGGTGAGGGTTAGCATCAGCCCTAGGATAGTGTTAGGGTTAGGTTAGTGTTAGCATCAGACCTAGGATAGTGTGAGGGTTAGGGTTAGCATCAGCCCTAGGATAGTGTTAGGGTTAGGGTTAGGGTTAGCATCACGCCTAGGATAGTGTTACGGTTAGGGTTAGCACCAGCCTTAGGATAGTGTTAGGGTTAGGGTTATTGGTAGCATGAGCCCTAGGATAGTGTTAGGGTTAGGGTTAGCATCAGCCCTAGGAGAGTGTTAGTGGTAGTGTTAGGGTTAGCATCAGCCATAGGATAGTGTTAGGGTTAGGGTTAGCCTCAGCCCCAGGAGAGTGTTAGCGTTAGGGTCAGGGTTAGCATCAGCCCTAGGATAGTATTCGGGTTAGGGTTAGCATCAGCCATAGGATAGTGTTAGGGTTAGGGTTAGCATCTGCCCTTGGATAGTGTTAGGATTAGGGTTAGAATCAGCCTAAGGGTAGTGTTAGGGTTAGGGTTAGGGTTAGGGTTAGCATCAGCCCTAGGATAGTGTTAGGGTTAGGGTTAGCATCAGCCCTGGGATAGTTTTAGGGTTAGGGTTAGGGTTAGCATCAGCCCTAGTATAGTGTTAGGGTTAGGGTTAACCTCAGCCCTAGGAGAGTGTTAAGGTTAGGGTTAGGGTTAGCATCAGCCCTAGCATAGTGTTAGGGTTAGGGTAAGGGTTAGGGTTAGAATCAGCCTAAGGGTAGTGTTAGGGATAGGGTTAGGGTTAGGGTTAGCATCAGCCCTAGGATAGTGTTAGGGTTACTGTTGGTGTTAGCATCAGCCCTAGGATAGTGTTAGGGTTAGGGTTAGCATCAGCCCTAGGATAGTGTTAGGTTTAGGGTTAGGGTTAGCATCAGCCCTAGCAGTGTGTTAGGCTTAGGGTTAGCATCAGCCCTAGGATAGTGTTAGTGTTTGGGTTACGGTTAGCATCAGCCCTAGGATAAAGTTAGTGTTAGGGTTAGCATCAGCCCTTATATAGTGTTAGTGTTAGGGTTAGGGTTATCATCAGGCCTAGGATAGTGTTAGTGTTAGGGTTTGCATCAGCCCTAGGATAGTGTTAGTGTTAGGGTTAGGGTTAGCATGAGCTCTAGGATAGTGTTAGGGTTAGGGTTAGGGTTAGCATCAGCCCTAGGATAGTGTTAGGGTTCGGGTTAGGGTTAGCATCAGCCCTAGGATAGTGTTAGGGTTAGGGTTAGCATCAGCCCTAGGATAGTGTTAGGGTTAGGGTTAGGGTTAGCATCAGCCCTAGGATAGTGTTAGGGTTAGGGTTAGCATCAGACCAAGGATAGTGTTAGGGATAGGGTTAGGGTTAGCATCAGCCCTAGGACAGTGTTAGGGTTAGGGTTAGGCTTATTATCAGTCCTAGGATAGTGTTAGGGTTAGGGTTAGCATCAGCCTTAGGATAGTGTTATGGCTAGGGTTAGCATCAGAACTAGGATAGTGTTAGGGTGAGGGTTAGGGTTAGCATCAGCCCTAGGATAGTGTTAGGGTTAGGGTTAGGGTTAGCATCAGCCCTAGGATAGTGTTAGCGTTAGGGTTATGGTTAGCTTCAGCCCTAGAATAGTATTAGGGTTAGGGTTAGGGTTAGGCTTAGCATCAGCCCTAGGATAGTGTTAGGGTTAGGGTTAGGGTTAGCATAAGCCGTAGGATAGTGTTAGTGTTAGGGTTAGGGTTAGCATCAGCCCTAGGATAGTGTTAGGGTGAGGGTCAGCATCAGCTTTAGGATAGTGTTAGGGTTAGGGTTAGCATCAGCCCTAGGATAGTGTTAGTGTTAGGGTTAGGGTTAGCATCAGCCCTGGGATACTGTTAGGGTTAGGGTTAGGGTTAGCAACAGCCCTAGGATAGTGTTAGGTTTAGGGTTGGCATCAGCCCTAGGATAGTGTTAGGGTTAGGGTTAGGGTTAGCATCAGCCCTAGGATAGTGTTAGTGTTAGGTTAGCATCAGCCCTAGGATAGTGTTAGGGTTAGGGGTAGGGTTAGCCTCAAGCCTAGGATAGTGATAGTGTGAGGGTAAGTATCAGCCTTAGGATAGTGTCAGGGTTATGGTTAGGGTTAGCATCAGTCCTAGGATAGTGTTAGGGTTAGGGTTATTGTTAGCATCAGCCCTATGATAGTGTTAGGGTTAGGGTCAGCAACAGCCTTAGGATAGTGTTAGGGTTAGGGTTAGCATCAGACCTAGGGTAGTGTTAGTGTTAGGGTTAGGGTTAGCATCAGCCCTAGGATACTGTTAGGGTTAGGGTTAGGGTTAACATCAGCCCTAGGATAGTGTTAGGGTTAGGGTTAACATCAGCCCTAGTATAGTGTTAGGGTTAGGGGTAGGGTTAGCATCAGGCCTAGGATAGTGTTAGGGTTAGGGTTAACCTAAGCCCTAGGAGAGTGTTAGGGTTAGGGATAGGGTTAGCATCAGACCTAGGATAGTGTTAGGGTTAGGGTTAGCATCAGCCCTAGGATAGTGTTAGGGTTAGGGTTAGGGTTAGCATCAGCCCTAGGATAGTGTTAGGGTTAGGGTTAACCTAAGCCCTAGGGGAGTGTTAGGGTTAGGGATAGGGTTAGCGTCAGACCTACGATAGTGTTAGGGTTAGGGTTAGCATCAGCCCTAGGATAGTGTTAGGGTTAGGGTTAGGGTAAGCATCAGCCCTAGGATAGTGTTAGGGTTAGGGTTAGCATCAGCACGAGGATAGTGTTAGGATTAGGGTTAGGGTTAGCATCAGCGCTAGGATAGTGTTAGGTTTAGGGTTAGGGTTAGCATCAGCCCTAGGATAGTGTTAGGTTTAGGGTTAGGGTTAGCATCAGCCCTAGGAGTGTGTTAGGCTTAGGGTTAGCATCAGCCCTAGGATAGTGTTAGTGTTTGGGTTACGGTTAGCATCAGCCCTAGGATAAAGTTAGTGTTAGGGTTAGCATCAGCCCTTATATAGTGTTAGTGTTAGGGTTAGGGTTATCATCAGGCCTAGGATAGTGTTAGTGTTAGGGTTTGCATCAGCCCTAGGATAGTGTTAGTGTTAGGGTTAGGGTTAGCATGAGCTCTAGGATAGTGTTAGGGTTAGGGTTAGGGTTAGCATCAGCCCTAGGATAGTGTTAGGGTTCGGGTTAGGGTTAGCATCAGCCCTAGGATAGTGTTAGGGTTAGGGTTAGCATCAGCCCTAGGATAGTGTTAGGGTTAGGGTTAGGGTTAGCATCAGCCCTAGGATAGTGTTAGGGTTAGGGTTATCATCAGACCAAGGATAGTGTTAGGGATAGGGTTAGGGTTAGCATCAGCCCTAGGACAGTGTTAGGGTTAGGGTTAGGCTTATTATCAGTCCTAGGATAGTGTTAGGGTTAGGGTTAGCATCAGCCTTAGGATAGTGTTATGGCTAGGGTTAGCATCAGAACTAGGATAGTGTTAGGGTGAGGGTTAGGGTTAGCATCAGCCCTAGGATAGTGTTAGGGTTAGGGTTAGGGTTAGCATCAGCCCTAGGATAGTGTTAGCGTTAGGGTTATGGTTAGCTTCAGCCCTAGAATAGTATTAGGGTTAGGGTTAGGGTTAGGCTTAGCATCAGCCCTAGGATAGTGTTAGGGTTAGGGTTAGGGTTAGCATAAGCCGTAGGATAGTGTTAGTGTTAGGGTTAGGGTTAGCATCAGCCCTAGGATAGTGTTAGGGTGAGGGTCAGCATCAGCTTTAGGATAGTGTTAGGGTTAGGGTTAGCATCAGCCCTAGGATAGTGTTAGTGTTAGGGTTAGGGTTAGCATCAGCCCTGGGATACTGTTAGGGTTAGGGTTAGGGTTAGCAACAGCCCTAGGATAGTGTTAGGTTTAGGGTTGGCATCAGCCCTAGGATAGTGTTAGGGTTAGGGTTAGGGTTAGCATCAGCCCTAGGATAGTGTTAGTGTTAGGTTAGCATCAGCCCTAGGATAGTGTTAGGGTTAGGGGTAGGGTTAGCCTCAAGCCTAGGATAGTGATAGTGTGAGGGTAAGTATCAGCCTTAGGATAGTGTCAGGGTTATGGTTTGGGTTAGCATCAGTCCTAGGATAGTGTTAGGGTTAGGGTTATTGTTAGCATCAGCCCTATGATAGTGTTAGGGTTAGGGTCAGCAACAGCCTTAGGATAGTGTTAGGGTTAGGGTTAGCATCAGACCTAGGGTAGTGTTAGTGTTAGGGTTAGGGTTAGCATCAGCCCTAGGATACTGTTAGGGTTAGGGTTAGGGTTAACATCAGCCCTAGGATAGTGTTAGGGTTAGGGTTAACATCAGCCCTAGTATAGTGTTAGGGTTAGGGGTAGGGTTAGCATCAGGCCTAGGATAGTGTTAGGGTTAGGGTTAGCATCAGCCTTAGGTTAGTGTTAGGGCTAGGATTAATGTTAGCATCAGCCCTAGGATAGTGTTAAGGTTAGGGTTAGCATCAGCCCTAGGATAGTGTTAGGGTTAGGGTTAGGGTTAGCATCAACCCTAGGATAGTGTTAGGGTTAAGGTTAGGATTAGCATCAGCCCTAGGATAGTGTTAGAGTTAGGGTTAGCCTCAGCCCTAGGAGAGTGTTAGGGTTAGGGTTAGGGTTAGCATCAGCCCTAGGATAGTGTTAGGGTTAGGGTTAGCATCAGCCCTAGGATAGTGTTAGGGTTAGGTTTAGGGTTAGCATCAGCCCTAGGATAGTGTTAGGGTTAGGGTTAGCATCTGCCCTAGGATAGTGTTAGGGTTAGGGTTAGAATCAGCCTAAGGGTAGTGTTAGGGTTAGGGTTAGGGTTAGGGTTAGCATCAGCCCTAGGATAGTGTTAGGGTTAGGGTTAGCATCAGACCTGGGATAGTTTTAGGGTTAGGGTTAGGGTTAGCATCAGCCCTAGTATAGTGTTAGGGTTAGGGTTAACCTCAGCCCTAGGAGAGTGTTAAGGTTAGGGTTAGGGTTAGCATCAGCCCTAGCATAGTGTTAGGGTTAGGGTAAGGGTTAGGGTTAGAATCAGCCTAAGGGTAGTGTTAGGGATAGGGTTAGGGTTAGGGTTAGCATCAGCCCTAGGATAGTGTTAGGGTTACTGTTGGTGTTAGCATCAGCCCTAGGATAGTGTTAGAATTAGGATTAGGGTTAGCATCAGCCTTAGGATAGTGTTAGGGTTAGGGTTATGGTTAGCGTCAGACCTAGGATAGTGTTAGGGTTAGGGTTAGCATCAACCCTAGGATAGTGTTAGGGTTAGGGTTAGGGTTAGCATCAGCCCTAGGATAGTGTTAGGGTTAGGGTTAGCATCAGTCCTGGGATAGTTTTAGGGTTAGGGTTAGGGTTACCATCAGCCCTAGTATACTGTTAGGGTTAGGGTTAACCTCAGCCCTTGGAGAGTGTTAAGGTTAGGGTTAGGGTTAGCATCAGCCCTAGGATAGTGTTAGGGTTAGGGTTAGCATCAGCCCTAGGATAGTGTTAGGGTTAGGGTTAGTGTTAGCATCAGACCTGGGATAGTGTTAAGGTTATGGTTAGCATCAGCCCTAGGATAGTGTTTTGGTGAGGGTTAGGGTTAGCATCAGCCCTAGGATAGTGTTAGGGTTAGGGTTAGCATCAGACCTAGGATAGTTTTAGGGTTAGGGTTAGGGTTAGCATCAGCCCTAGGATAGTGTTATTGTTAGGGTTAACCTAAGCCCTAGGAGAGTGTTAGGGTTAGGGATAGGGTTAGCATCAGCCCTAGGATAGTGTTAGAGTTAGGGTTAGCATCAGCCCTAGGATAGTGTTAGGGTTAGCATTATTGTTAGCATCAGCCCTAGGATAGTGTTAGGGTTAGGGTCAGCATCAGCCTTAGGATAGTGTTAAGGTTAGGGTTAGCATCAGCCCTAGGATAGTGTTAGTGTTAGGATTAGGGTTAGCATCAGCCCTAGGATAGTGTTTTGGTTAGGGTTAGGGTTAACATCAGCCCTAGGATAGTGTTAGGGTTAGGGTTAGCATCAGACCTAGGATAGTCTTAGTGTTAGGGTTAGGGTTGGCATCAGCCCTAGGATGGTGTTAGGGTTAGGGTTAGGGTTATCATCAGGCCTAGGATAGTGTTAGGGTTAGGGTTAGCATCAGCACTAGGATAGTGTTAGGGTTAGGGTTAGGGTTAGCATCAGACCTAGGATAGTGTTAGCGTTAGGGTTAGCATCAACCCTAGGATAGTGTTAGGGTTAGGGTTAGGGTTAGCATCAGCCCTAGGATAGTGTTAGGGTTAGGGTTAGCATCAGTCCTGGGATAGTTTTAGGGTTAGGGTTAGGGTTACCATCAGCCCTAGTATACTGTTAGGGTTAGGGTTAACCTCAGCCCTAGGAGAGTGTTAAGGTTAGGGTTAGGGTTAGCATCAGCCCTAGGATAGTGTTAGGGTTAGGGTTAGCATCAGCCCTAGGATAGTGTTAGGGTTAGGGTTAGTGTTAGCATCAGACCTGGGATAGTGTTAAGGTTATGGTTAGCATCAGCCCTAGGATAGTGTTAGGGTTAGGGTTAGCATCTGCCCTAGGATAGTGTTAGGGTTAGGGTTAGAATCAGCCTAAGGGTAGTGTTATGGTTAGGGTTAGGGTTAGGGTAGCATCAGCCCTAGGATAGTGTTAGGGTTACGGTTAGCATCAGCCCTGGGATAGTTTTAGGGTTAGGGTTAGGGTTAGCATCAGCCCTAGTATAGTGTTAGGGTTAGGGTTAACCTCAGCCCTAGGAGAGTGTTAAGGTTAGGGTTAGGGTTAGCATCAGCCCTAGCATAGTGTTAGGGTTAGGGTAAGGGTTAGGGTTAGAATCAGCCTAAGGGTATTGTTAGGGATAGGGTTAGGGTTAGGGTTAGCATGAGCCCTAGGATAGTGTTAGGGTTAGGGTAAGGGTTAGGGTTAGAATCAGCCTAAGGGTATTGTTAGGGATAGGGTTAGGGTTAGGGTTAGCATCAGCCCTAGGATAGTGTTAGGGTTACTGTTGGTGTTAGCATCAGCCCTAGGATAGTGTTAGAATTAGGATTAGGGTTAGCATCAGCCTTAGGATAGTGTTAGGGTTAGGGTTATGGTTAGCGTCAAACCTAGGATAGTGTTAGCGTTAGGGTTAGCATGAACCCTAGGATAGTGTTAAGGTTAGGGTTAGGGTTAGCATCAGCCCTAGGATAGTGTTAGGGTTAGGGTTAGCATCAATCCTGGGATAGTTTTAGGGTTAGGGTTAGGGTTACCATCAGCCCTAGTATACTGTTAGGGTTAGGGTTAACCTCAGCCCTAGGAGAGTGTTAAGGTTAGGGTTAGGGTTAGCATCAGCCCTAGGATAGTGTTAGGGTTAGGGTTAGCATCAGCCCTAGGATAGTGTTAGGGTTAGGGTTAGTGTTAGCATCAGACCTGGGATAGTGTTAAGGTTATGGTTAGCATCAGCCCTAGGATAGTGTTTTGGTTAGGGTTAGGGTTAGCATCAGCCCTAGGATAGTGTTAGGGTTAGGGTTAGCATCAGACCTAGGATAGTGTTAGGGTTAGGGTTAGGGTTGGCATCAGCCCTAGGATGGTTTTCGGGTTAGGGTTAGGGTTAGCATCAGCCCTAGGATAGTGTTAGCGTTAGGGTTACGGTTAGATTCAGCCCTAGGATGGTATTAGGGTTAGGGTTATGTTTAGGCTTAGCATCGGCCCTAGGATAGTGTTAGGGTTAGGGTCAGCATCAGCCTTAGGATAGTGTTAGTGTTAGCATTATTGTTAGCATCAGCCCTAGGATAGTGTTAGGGTTAGGGTCAGCATCTGCCTTAGGATAGTGTTAGGGTTAGGGTTAGCATCAGCACTAGGATAGTGTTAGGGTTAGCATTATTGTTAGCATCAGCCCTAGGATAGTGTTAGGGTTAGGGTCAGCATCAGCCTTAGGATAGTGTTAAGGTTAGGGTTAGCATCAGCCCTAGGATAGTGTTAGTGTTAGGGTTAGGGTTTGCATCAGCCCTAGGATAGTGTTTTGGTTAGGGTTAGGGTTAACATCAGCCCTAGGATAGTGTTAGGGTTAGGGTTAGCATCAGAACTAGGATAGTCTTAGTGTTAGGGTTAGGGTTGGCATCAGCCCTAGGATGGTGTTAGGGTTAGGGTTAGGGTTATCATCAGGCCTAGGATAGTGTTAGGGTTAGGGTTAGCATCAGCCCTAGGATAGTGTTAGGGTTAGGGTTAGGGTTAGCTTCAGCCCTAGGATAGTATTAGGGTTAGGGTTAGGTTTAGGCTTAGCATCAGCCCTAGGATAGTGTTAGGGTTAGTTTTAGGGTTAGCATCATTCCTAGGATAGTGTTAGGGTTAGGGTTATTGTTAGCATCAGCCCTAGGATAGTGTTAGGGTTAGGGTCAGCATCAGCCTTAGGATAGTGTTAGGGTAAGGGTTAGCATCAGCCCTAGGATAGTGTTAGTGTTAGGGTTAGGGTTAGCATCAGCCCTAGGATACTGTTAGGGTTAGGGTTAGGGTTAGCATCAGCCCTAGGATAGTGTTAGGGTTAGGGTTATTGTTATCATCAGCCCTATGATAGTGTTAGGGTTAGGGTCAGCATCACCCTTAGGATAGTGTTAGGGTTAGGGTTATCATCAGACCTAGGGTAGTGTTAGTGTTATGGTTAGGGTTAGCATCAGCCCTAGGATACTGTTAGGGTTAGGGTTAGGGTTAGCATCAGCCCTAGGATAGTGTTAGGGTTAGGGTTAGCATCAGCCCTAGTATAGTGTTAGGGTTAGGGGTAGGGTTAGCATCAGGCCTAGGATAGTGTTAGGGTTAGGGTTAGCATCAGCCCTAGGATAGTTTTAGGATTAGGGTTAGGGTTAGCATCAGCCCTAGGATAGTGTTATTGTTAGGGTTAACCTAAGCCCTAGGAGAGTGTTAGGGTTAGGGATAGGGTTAGCATCAGCCCTAGGATAGTGTTAGAGTTAGGGTTAGCATCAGCCCTAGGATTGTGTTAGGGTTAGCATTATTGTTAGCATCAGCCCTAGGATAGTGTTAGGGTTAGGGTCAGCATCAGCCTTAGGTTAGTGTTAAGGTTAGGGTTAGCATCAGCCCTAGGATAGTGTTAGTGTTAGGGTTAGGGTTAGCATCAGCCCTAGGATAGTGTTTTGGTTAGGGTTAGGGTTAACATCAGCCCTAGGATAGTGTTAGGGTTAGGGTTAGCATCAAACCTAGGATAGTCTTAGTGTTAGGGTTAGGGTTGGCATCAGCCCTAGGATGGTGTTAGGGTTAGGGTTAGGGTTATCATCAGGCCTAGGATAGTGTTAGGGTTAGGGTTAGCATCAGCCCTAGGATAGTGTTAGGGTTAGGGTTAGGGTTAGCTTCAGCTCTAGGATAGTATTAGGGTTAGGGTTAGGTTTAGGCTTAGCATCAGCCCTAGGATAGTGTTAGGGTTTGTTTTAGGGTTAGCATCATTCCTAGGATAGTGTTAGGGTTAGGGTTATTGTTAGCATCAGCCCTAGGATAGTGTTAGGGTTAGGGTCAGCATCAGCCTTAGGATAGTGTTGGGGTAAGGGTTAGCATCAGCCCTAGGATAGTGTTAGTGTTAGGGTTAGGGTTAGCATCAGCCCTAGGATAATGTTAGGGTTAGGGTTAGGGTTAGCATCAGCCCTAGGATAGTGTTAGGGTTAGGGTTATTGTTAGCATCAGCCCTATGATAGTGTTAGGGTTAGGGTCAGCATCAGCCTTAGGATAGTGTTAGGGTTAGGGTTAGCATCAGACCTAGGGTAGTGTTAGTGTTAGGGTTAGGGTTAGCATCAGCCCTAGGATACTGTTAAGGTTAGGGTTAGGGTTAGCATCAGCCATAGGATAGTGTTAGGGTTAGGGTTAGCATCAGCCCTAGTATAGTGTTAGGGTTAGGGGTAGGGTTAGCATCAGGAATAGGATAGTGTTAGGGTTAGGGTTAGCATAAGCCTTAGGTTAGTGTTAGGGCTAGGGTTAATGTTAGCATCAGCCCTAGGACAGTGTTAATGTTAGGGTTAGCATCAGCCCTAGGATAGTGTTAGGGTTAGGGTTAGGGTTAGCATCACCCCTAGGATAGTGTTAGCGTTAGGGTTAGCATCAACACTAGGATAGTGTTAGGGTTAAGGTTAGGATTAGCATCAGCCCTAGGATAGTGTTAGGGTTACGGTTAGCCTCAGCCCTAGGAAAGTGTTAGGGTTAGGGTTAGGGTTAGCATCAGCCCTAATATAGTGTTAGGGTGAGGGTTAGCATCAGCCCTAGGATAGTGTTAGGGTTAGGGTTAGTGTTAGCATCAGACCTAGGATAGTGTTAGGGTTAGGGTTAGCATCAGCCCTAGGATCGTGTTAGGGTTAGGGTTAGGGTTAGCATCACGCCTAGGATAGTGTTACGGTTAGGGTTAGCACCAGCCTTAGGATAGTGTTAGGGTTAGGGTTATTGGTAGCATCAGCCCTAGGATAGTGTTAGGGTTAGGGTTAGCATCAGCCCTAGGAGAGTGTTAGTGTTAGTGTTAGGGTTAGCATCAGACATAGGATAGTGTTAGGGTTAGGGTTAGCCTCAGCCCTAGGAGAGTGTTAGGGTTAGGGTTAGGGTTAGCATCAGCCCTAGGATAGTATTAGGGTTAGGGTTAGCATCAGCCCTAGGATAGTGTTAGGGTTAGGGTTAGGGTTAGCATCAACCCTAGGATAGTGTTAGGGTTAAGGTTAGGATTAGCATCAGCCCTAGGATAGTGTTAGGGTTAGGGTTAGCCTCAGCCCTAGGAGAGTGTTAGGGTTAGGGTTAGGGTTAGCATCAGCCCTAGGATAGTGTTAGGGTTAGGGTTAGCATCAGCCCTAGGATAGTGTTGGGGTTAGGTTTAGGATTAGCATCAGCCCTAGGATAGTGTTAGGGTTAGGGTTAGCATCTGCCCTAGGATAGTGTTAGGGTTAGGGTTAGAATCAGCCTAAGGGTAGTGTTAGGGTTAGGGTTAGGGTTAGGGTAGCATCAGCCCTAGGATAGTGTTAGGGTTACGGTTAGCATCAGCCCTGGGATAGTTTTAGGGTTAGGGTTAGGGTTAGCATCAGCCCTAGTATAGTGTTAGGGTTAGGGTTAACCTCAGCCCAAGAGAGTGTTAAGGTTAGGGTTAGGGTTAGCATCAGCCCTAGCATAGTGTTAGGGTTAGGGTAAGGGTTAGGGTTAGAATCAGCCTAAGGGTATTGTTAGGGATAGGATTAGGGTTAGGGTTAGCATCAGTCCTAGGATAGTGTTAGGGTTAGGGTAAGGGTTAGGGTTAGAATCAGCCTAAGGGTATTAGGGATAGGGTTAGGGTTAGGGTTAGCATCAGCCCTAGGATAGTGTTAGGGTTACTGTTGGTGTTAGCATCAGTCCTAGGATAGTGTTAGAATTAGGATTAGGGTTAGCATCAGCCTTAGGATAGTGTTAGGGTTAGGGTTATGGTTAGCGTCAGACCTAGGATAGTGTTAGCGTTAGGGTTAGCATCAACCCTAGGATAGTGTTAGGGTTAGGCTTAGGGTTAGCATCAGCCCTAGGATAGTGTTAGGGTTAGGGTTAGCATCAGTCCTGGGATAGTTTTAGGGTTAGGGTTAGGGTTACCATCAGCCCTAGTATACTGTTAGGGTTAGGGTTAACCTCAGCCCTAGGAGAGTGTTAAGGTTAGGGTTAGGGTTAGCATCAGCCCTAGGATAGTGTTAGGGTTAGGGTTAGCATCAGCCCTAGGATAGTGTTAGGGTTAGGGTTAGTGTTAGCATCAGACCTGGGATAGTGTTAAGGTTATGGTTAGCGTCAGCCCTAGGATAGTGTTAGGGTTAGGGTTAGCATCTGCAGTAGGATAGTGTTAGGGTTAGGGTTAGAATCAGCCTAAGGGTAGTGTTAGGGTTAGGGTTAGGGTTAGGGTAGCATCAGCCCTAGGATAGTGTTAGGGTTACGGTTAGCATCAGCCCTGGGATAGTTTTAGGGTTAGGGTTAGGGTTAGCATCAGCCCTAGTATAGTGTTAGGGTTAGGGTTAACCTCAGCCCTAGGAGAGTGTTAAGGTTAGGGTTAGGGTTAGCATCAGCCCTAGCATAGTGTTAGGGTTAGGGTAAGGGTTAGGGTTAGAATCAGCCTAAGGGTATTGTTAGGGATAGGGTTAGGGTTAGCGTTAGCATCAGCCCTAGGATAGTGTTAGGGTTAGGGTAAGGGTTAGGGTTAGAATCAGCCTAAGGGTATTGTTAGGGATAGGGTTAGGGTTAGGGTTAGCATCAGCCCTAGGATAGTGTTAGGGTTACTGTTGGTGTTAGCATCAGCCCTAGGATAGTGTTAGAATTAGGATTAGGGTTAGCATCAGCCTTAGGATAGTGTTAGGGTTAGGGTTATGGTTAGCGTCAGACCTAGGATAGTGTTAGCGTTAGGGTTAGCATGAACCCTAGGATAGTGTTAGGGTTAGGGTTAGGGTTAGCATCAGCCCTAGGATAGTGTTAGGGTTAGGGTTAGCATCAGTCCTGGGATAGTTTTAGGGTTAGGGTTAGGGTTACCATCAGCCCTAGTATACTGTTAGGGTTAGGGTTAACCTCAGCCCTAGGAGAGTGTTAAGGTTAGGGTTAGGGTTAGCATCAGCCCTAGGATAGTGTTAGGGTTAGGGTTAGCATCAGCCCTAGGATAGTGTTAGGGTTAGGGTTAGTGTTAGCATCAGACCTGGGATAGTGTTAAGGTTATGGTTAGCATCAGCCCTAGGCTAGTGTTTTGGTTAGGGTTAGGGTTAGCATCAGCCCTAGGATAGTGTTAGGGTTAGGGTTAGCATCAGACCTAGGATAGTGTTAGGGTTAGGGTTAGGGTTGGCATCAGCCCTAGGATGGTTTTCGGGTTAGGGTTAGGGTTAGCATCAGCCCTAGGATAGTGTTAGCGTTAGGGTTACGGTTAGATTCAGCCCTAGGATGGTATTAGGGTTAGGGTTAGGGTTAGGCTTAGCATCGGCCCTAGGATAGTGTTAGAGTTAGGGTCAGCATCAGCCTTAGGATAGTGTTAGTGTTAGCATTATTGTTAGCATCAGCCCTAGGATAGTGTTAGGGTTAGGGTCAGCATCTGCCTTAGGATAGTGTTAGGGTTAGGGTTAGCATCAGCACTAGGATAGTGTTAGGGTTAGCATTATTGTTAGCATCAGCCCTAGGATAGTGTTAGGGTTAGCGTCAGCATCCGCCTTAGGATACTGTTAAGGTTAGGGTTAGCATCAGCCCTAGGATAGTGTTAGTGTTAGGGTTAGGGTTTGCATCAGCCCTAGGATAGTGTTTTGGTTAGGGTTAGGGTTAACATCAGCTCTAGGATAGTGTTTGGGTTAGGGTTAGCATCAGAACTAGGATAGTCTTAGTGTTAGGGTTAGGGTTGGCATCTGCCCTAGGATGGTGTTAGGGTTAGGGTTAGGGTTATCATCAGCCCTAGGATAGTGTTAGGGTTAGGGTTAGCATCAGCCCTAGGATAGTGTTAGGGTTAGGGTTAGGGTTAGCTTCAGCCCTAGGATAGTATTAGGGTTAGGGTTAGGTTTAGGCTTAGCATCAGCCCTAGGATAGTGTTAGGGTTAGTTTTAGGGTTAGCATCATTCCTAGGATAGTGTTAGGGTTAGGGTTATTGTTAGCATCAGCCCTAGGATAGTGTTAGGGTTAGGGTCAGCATCAGCCTTAGGATAGTGTTAGGGTAAGGGTTAGCATCAGCCCTAGGATAGTGTTAGTGTTAGGGTTAGGGTTAGCATCAGCCCTAGGATACTGTTAGGGTTAGGGTTAGGGTTAGCATCAGCCCTAGGATAGTGTTAGGGTTATTGTTATTGTTATCATCAGCCCTATGATAGTGTTAGGGTTAGGGTCAGCATCACCCTTAGGATAGTGTTAGGGTTAGGGTTATCATCAGACCTAGGGTAGTGTTAGTGTTATGGTTAGGGTTAGCATCAGCCCTAGGATACTGTTAGGGTTAGGGTTAGGGTTAGCATCAGCCCTAGGATAGTGTTAGGGTTAGGGTTAGCATCAGCCCTAGTATAGTGTTAGGGTTAGGGGTAGGGTTAGCATAAGGCCTAGGATAGTGTTATGGTTAGGGTTAGCATCAGCCTTAGGTTAATGTTAGGGCTAGGGTTAATGTTAGCATCAGCCCTAGGATAGTGTTAAGGTTAGGGTTAGCATCAGCCCTAGGATAGTGTTAGGGTTAGGGTTAGAGTTAGCATCACCCCTAGGATAGTGTTAGCGTTAGGGTTAGCATCTACCCTAGGACAGTGTTACTGTTAAGGTTAGGATTAGCATCAGCCCTAGGATAGTGTTAGGGTTAGGGTTAGCCTCAGCCCTAGGAGAGTGTTAGGGTTAGGGTTAGGGTTAGCATCAGCCCTAGGATAGTGTTAGGGTTAGGGTTAGCATCATCCCTAGGATAGTGTTAGGGTTAGGGTTAGGTTTATCATCAGGCCTAGGATAGTGTTAGGGTTAGGGTGTGCATGAGCCCTAGGATAGTGTTAGTGTTAGGGTTAGAGTTAGCATGAGCTCTAGGATAGTGTTACTGTTAGGGTTAGGGTTAGCATCAGCCCTAGGATGGTGTTAGGGTTAGGGTTAGGGTTATCATCAGGCCTAGGATAGTGTTAGGGTTAGGGTTAGCATCAGCCCTAGGATAGTGTTAGGGTTAGGGTTAGCATCAGCCCTAGGATAGTGTTAGGGTTAGGGGTAGGGTTAGCATCATGCCTAGGATAGTGTTAGGGTTAGGGTTAGGGTTAGGGTTAGGGTTAGCATCAGCCTAAGGGTAGTGTTAGGGTTAGGGTTAGGGTTAGGTTTAGCATCAGCCCTAGGATAGTGTTAGGGTTAGGTTTAGGGTTAGCATCAGCCCTAGGATAGTGTTAGGGTTAGGGTTACGGTTAGCATCAGCCTTAGTATAGTGTTAGGGTTAGAGTTATGGTTAGCGTCAGACCTAGGATAGTGTTAGCGTTAGGGTTAGCATCAAACCTAGGATAGTGTTAGGGTTAGGGTTAGGGTTAGCATCAGCCCTAGGATAGTGTTAGGGTTAGGGTTAACCTCAGCCCTAGGAGAGTGTTAAGGTTAGGGTTAGGGTTAGCATCAGCCCTAGGATAGTGTTAGGGTTAGGGTTAGCATCAGCCCTAGGATAGTGTTAGGGTTAGGGTTAACATCAGACCTAGGATAGTGTTAGGGTTAGGGTTAGGGTTGGCATCAGCCCTAGGATGGTTTTAGTGTTAGGGTTAGGGTTAGCATCAGCCCTAGGATAGTGTTAGCGTTAGGGTTAGCATCAGACCTAGAATAGTGTTAGGGTTAGGGTTAGGTTTGGCATCAGCACGAAGATGGTTTTAGGGTTAGGGTTAGGGTTAGCATCAGCCCTAGGATAGTTTTACCGTTAGGGTTACGGTTAGCTTCAATCCTAGGATGGTATTAGGGTTAGGGTTAGGTTTAGGCTTAGCATCAACCCTAGGATAGTGTTAGAATTAGGGTCAGCATCAGCCTTAGGATAGTGTTAGGGTTAGCATTATTGTTAGCATCAGCCCTAGGATAGTGTTAGGGTTAGGGTCAGCATCAGCCTTAGGATAGTGTTAGGGTTAGGGTTAGCATCAGCCTTAGGATAGTGTTAGGGTTAGCATTATTGTTAGCATCAGCCCTAGGATAGTGTTAGGGTTAGGGTCAGCATCAGCCTTAGGATAGTGTTAGGGTTAGGGTTAGCATCAGCCCTAGGATAGTGTTAGTGTTAGGGTTAGGGTTAGCATCAGCCCTAGGATACTGTTAGTGTTAGGGTTAGGGTTAGCAACAGCCATAGGATAGTGTTAGGGTTAGGGTTAGCATCAGCCCTAGGATAGTGTTAGGGTTAGCGTTAGGTTTAGCACCAGCCCTAGGATACTGTCAGGATTAGGGTTAGCATCAGACCTAGGATTGTGTTAGGGTTAGGGTTAGGGTTAGCAGCACCCCTAGGATGGTGTTAGGGTTAGGGTTAGGGTTATCATCAGGCCTAGGATAGTGTTAGGGTTAGGGTTAGCATCAGCCCTAGGATAGTGTTAGGGTTAGGGTTAGGGTTAGCATCAGCCCTAGGATAGTGTTAGGGTTAGGGTTAGCATCAGCCCTAGGATAGTTTTAGGATTAGGGTTAGGGTTAGCATCAGCCCTAGGATAGTGTTAGGGTTAGGGGTAACCTAAGCCCTAGGAGAGTGTTAGGGTTAGGGTTAGGGTTAGCATCAGCCCTAGGATAGTGTTAGGGTTAGGGTTAGCATCAGCCCTAGGATAGTGTTAGGGTTAGGGTTAGTGTTAGCATCAAACCTAGGATAGTGTTAGGGTTATGGTTAGCATCAGCCCTAGGATAGTGTTTTGGTTAGGGTTAGGGTTAGCATCAGCCCTAGGATAGTGTTAGTGTTAGGGTTAGCATCAGACCTAGGATAGTGTTAGGGTTAGGGTTAGCATCAGCCCTAGGATAGTGTTAGGGTTAGGGTTAGGGTTATCATCTGCCCTAGAATAGTGTTAGGGTTAGGGTTAGCATCAGCGCTAGGATAGTATTAGGTTTAGGGTTAGGGTTAGCATTAGCCCTAGGATAGTGTTACGTTTAGGGTTAGGGTTAGCATCAGCCCTAGGAGTGTGTTAGGTTTAGGGTTAGCATCAGCCCTAGGATAGAGTTAGTGTTAGGGTTACGGTTAGCATCAGCCCTAGGATAAAGTTAGGGTTAGGGTTAGCATCAGCCCTTGGATAGTGTTAGGGTTAGGGTTAGGTTTATCATCAGGCCTAGGATAGTGTTAGGGTTAGGGTGTGCATGAGCCCTAGGATAGTGTTAGTGTTAGGGTTAGAGTTAGCATGAGCTCTAGGATAGTGTTACTGTTAGGGTTAGGGTTAGCATCAGCCCTAGGATGGTGTTAGGGTTAGGGTTAGTGTTATCATCAGGCCTAGGATAGTGTTAGGGTTAGGGTTAGCATCAGCCCTAGGATAGTGTTAGGGTTAGGGTTAGCATCAGCCCTAGGACAGTATTAGCGTTAGGGTTAGGGTTAGCATCAGCCCTAGGATAGTGTTAGGGTTAGGATTAGCATCAGACCTAGGATCGTGTTAGGGTTAGGGTTAGGGTTAGCATCAGCCCTAGGATAGTGTTAGGTTTAGGGTTAGGGTTAGCATCAGCCTTAGGATAGTGTTAGGGTTAGGGTTATGGTTAGCGTCAGACCTAGGATAGTGTTAGCGTTAGGGTTAGCATCAACCCTAGGATAGTGTTAGGGTTAGATTAGGGTTAGCTCAGCCCTAGGATAGTGTTAGGGTTAGGGTTAACATCAGCCCTAGGAGAGTGTTAAGGTTAGGGTTAGGGTTAGCATCAGCGCTAGGATAGTGTTAGGGTTAGGGTTAGCATCAGCCCTAGTATAGTGTTAGGGTTAGGGTTAGTGTTAGCATCAGACCTAGGATAGTGTTAGGGTTATGGTTAGCATCAGCCCTAGGATAGTGTTTGGTTAGGGTTAGGGTTAGCATCAGCCCTAGGATAGTGTTAGGGTTAGGGTTAGCATCAGACTTAGGATAGTGTTAGCGTTAGGGTTACGGTTAGCTTCAGCCTTAGAATAGTATTAGGGTTAGGGTTAGGGTTAGGCTTAGCATGAGCCCTAGGATAGTGTTAGGGTTAGGGTTAGGGTTAACATAAGCCCTAGGATAGTGTTAGTGTTAGGGTTAGGGTTAACATCAGCCCTAGGATAGTGTTAGGGTAAGGGTCAGCATCAGCTTTAGGATAGTGTTAGGGTTAGGGTTAGCATCAGCCCTAGGATAGTGTTAGTGTTAGGGTTAGGGTTAACCTCAGCCCTAGGAGAGTGTTAAGGTTAGGGTTAGGGTTAGCATCAGCCCTAGGATAGTGTTAGGGTTAGGGTTAGCATCAGCCCTAGGATAGTGTTAGGGTTAGGGTTAACATCAGACCTAGGATAGTGTTAGGGTTAGGGTTAGGGTTGGCATCAGCCCTAGGATGGTTTTAGTGTTAGGGTTAGGGTTAGCATCAGCCCTAGGATAGTGTTAGCGTTAGGGTTAGCATCAGACCTAGAATAGTGTTAGGGTTAGGGTTAGGGTTGGCATCAGCCCGAAGATGGTTTTAGGGTTAGGGTTAGGGTTAGCATCAGCCCTAGGATAGTGTTACCGTTAGGGTTACGGTTAGCTTCAGTCCTAGGATGGTATTAGGGTTAGGGTTAGGTTTAGGCTTAGCATCAACCCTAGGATAGTGTTAGAATTAGGGTCAGCATCAGCCTTAGGATAGTGTTAGGGTTAGCATTATTGTTAGCATCAGCCCTAGGATAGTGTTAGGGTTAGGGTCAGCATCAGCCTTAGGATAGTGTTAGGGTTAGGGTTAGCATGAGCCTTAGGATAGTGTTAGGGTTAGCATTATTGTTAGCATCAGCCCTAGGATAGTGTTAGGTTTAGGGTCAGCATCAGCCTTAGGATAGTGTTAGGGTTAGGGTTAGCATCAGCCCTAGGATAGTGTTAGTGTTAGGGTTAGGGTTAGCATCAGCCCTAGGATACTGTTAGGGTTAGGGTTAGGGTTAGCAACAGCCATAGGATAGTGTTAGGGTTAGGGTTAGCCTCAGCCCTAGGAGAGTGTTAGAGTTAGGGTTAGGGTTAGCATCAGCCCTAGGATAGTATTAGGGTTAGGGTTAGCATCAGCCCTAGGATAGTGTTAGGGTTAGCGTTAGGTTTAGCACCAGCCCTAGGATACTGTCAGGATTAGGGTTAGCATCAGACCTAGGATAGTGTTAGGGTTAGGGTTAGGGTTAGCATCACCCCTAGGATGGTGTTAGGGTTAGGGTTAGGGTTATCATCAGGCCTAGGATAGTGTTAGGGTTAGGGTTAGCATCAGCCCTAGGATAGTGTTAGGGTTAGGGTTAGGGTTAGCATCAGCCCTAGGATAGTGTTAGGGTTAGGTTTAGCATCAGCCCTAGGATAGTTTTAGGATTAGGGTTAGGGTTAGCATCAGCCCTAGGATAGTGTTAGGGTTAGGGGTAACCTAAGCCCTAGGAGAGTGTTAGGGTTAGGGTTAGGGTTAGCATCAGCCCTAGGATAGTGTTAGGGTTAGGGTTAGCATCAGCCCTAGGATAGTGTTAGGGTTAGGGTTAGTGTTAGCATCAAACCTAGGATAGTGTTAGGGTTAGTGTTAGCATCAGCCCTAGGATAGTGTTAGGGTTAGGGGTAGGGTTAGCATCAGCCCTAGGATAGTGTTAGGGTTAGGGTTAGCATCAGAGCAAGGATAGTGTTAGGGATAGGATTAGGGTTAGCATTAGCCCTAGGACAGTGTTAGGGTTAGGGTTAGGCTTATTATCAGTCCTAGGATAGTGTTTAGTGTTAGGGTTAGCATCAGCCTTAGGATACTGATATGGCTAGGGTTAGCATCAGAACTAGGATAGTGTTAGGGTGAGGGTTAGGGTTAGCATCAGCCCTAGAATAGTGTTAGGGTTAGGGATAGCATCAACCCTAGGATAGTGTTAGGGTTAGGGTTAGGGTTAGCATCAGCCCTAGGATAGTGTTAGCATTAGGGTTACGGTTAGCTTCAGCCCTAGAATAGTATTAGGATTAGGGTTAGGGTTAGGCTTAGCATGAGCCCTAGGATAGTGTTAGGGTTAGGATTAGGGTTAACATAAGCCCTAGGATAGTGTTAGTGTTAGTGTTAGGGTTAGCATCAGCCCTAGGATAGTGTTAGGGTGAGGGTCAGCATCAGCTTTAGGATAGTGTTAGGGTTAGGGTTAGCATCAGCCCTAGGATAGTGTTAGTGTTAGGGTGAGGGTTAGCATCAGCCCTAGGATACTGTTAGGGTTAGGGTTAGGGTTAACATCAGCCCTAGGATAGTGTTAGGTTTAGGGTTGGCATCAGCCCTAGGATAGTGTTAGGGTTAGGGTTAGGGTTAGCATCAGCCCTAGGATAGTGTTAGGGTAGGGGTTAGCATCAGCCCTAGGATACTGTTAGGGTTAGGGGTAGGGTTAGCATCAGGCCTAGGATAGTGTTAGGGTTAGGGTAAGTATCAGCCTTAGGATAGTGTTAGGGTTAGGGTTAGGGTTAGCATCAGCCCTAGGATAGTGTTAGGGTTAGGGTTAGCATCAGACCTAGGATCGTGTTAGGGTTAGGGTTAGGGTTATCATCAGGCCTAGGATAGTGTTAGGGTTAGGGTTAGGGTTAGCATCAGCCCTAGGATAGTGTTAGGGTTAGGGTTAGGGTTAGCATCAGCCCTAGGATAGTGTTAGGGTTAGGGTTAGCATCTGCCCTAGGATAGTGTTCGGGTTAGGGTTAGGGTTAGCATCAGCCGTAGGATAGTGTTAGGGTTAGGGTTAGGGTTAGGGTTAGCATCAGCCCTAGGATAGTGTTAGGGTTAGTGTTAGCATCAGCCCTAGGATAGTGTTAGTTTTAGGGTTCGGGTTAGCATCAGCCCTAGGATAGTGTTAGGGTTAGGGTTAGCATCTGCCCTAGGATAGTGTTAGGGTTAGGGTTAGGGTTAGGGTTAGCATCAGCCTTAGGATAGTGTTAGGGTTAGGGTTATGGTTAGCGTCAGACCTAGGATAGTGTTAGCGTTAGGGTTAGCATCAACCCTAGGATAGTGTTAGGGTTAGGGCTAGTGTTAGCATCAGCCCTAGGATAGTGTTAGGGTTAGGGTTAGCATCAGCCCTAGGATAGTTTTAGGGTTAGGGTTAGGGTTAGCATCAGCCCTAGGATAGTGTTAGGGTTAGGGGTAACCTAAGCCCTAGGAGAGTGTTAGGGTTAGGGTTAGGGTTAGCATCAGCCCTAGGATAGTGTTAGGGTTAGGGTTAGCATCAGCCCTAGGATAGTGTTAGGGTTAGGGTTAGTGTTAGCATCAAACCTAGGATAGTGTTAGGGTTATGGTTAGCCTCAGCCCTAGGATAGTGTTTTGGTTAGGGTTAGGGTTAGCATCAGCCCTAGGATAGTGTTAGTGTTAGGGTTAGCATCAGACCTAGGATAGTGTTAGGGTTAGGGTTAGCATCAGCCCTAGGATAGTGTTAGGGTTAGGGTTAGGGTTATCATCTGCCCTAGAATAGTGTTAGGGTTAGGGTTAGCATCAGAGCAAGGATAGTGTTAGGGATAGGATTAGGGTTAGCATTAGCCCTAGGACAGTGTTAGGGTTAGGGTTAGGCTTATTATCAGTCCTAGGATAGTGTTTAGTGTTAGGGTTAGCATCAGCCTTAGGATACTGATATGGCTAGGGTTAGCATCAGAACTAGGATAGTGTTAGGGTGAGGGTTAGGGTTAGCATCAGCCCTAGAATAGTGTTAGGGTTAGGGATAGCATCAACCCTAGGATAGTGTTAGGGTTAGGGTTAGGGTTAGCATCAGCCCTAGGATAGTGTTAGCATTAGGGTTACGGTTAGCTTCAGCCCTAGAATAGTATTAGGATTAGGGTTAGGGTTAGGCTTAGCATGAGCCCTAGGATAGT
Organism: Lemur catta; assembly: GCF_020740605.2. Lineage (NCBI taxonomy): Eukaryota > Metazoa > Chordata > Mammalia > Primates > Lemuridae > Lemur > Lemur catta. Next base: position 620,173 of record NW_025423880.1, on the reverse strand, counting down.
GTTAGGGTTAGGATTAGGGTTAACATAAGCCCTAGGATAGTGTTAGTGTTAGTGTTAGGGTTAGCATCAGCCCTAGGATAGTGTTAGGGTGAGGGTCAGCATCAGCTTTAGGATAGTGTTAGGGTTAGGGTTAGCATCAGCCCTAGGATAGTGTTAGTGTTAGGGTGAGGGTTAGCATCAGCCCTAGGATACTGTTAGGGTTAGGGTTAGGGTTAACATCAGCCCTAGGATAGTGTTAGGTTTAGGGTTGGCATCAGCCCTAGGATAGTGTTAGGGTTAGGGTTAGGGTTAGCATCAGCCCTAGGATAGTGTTAGGGTAGGGGTTAGCATCAGCCCTAGGATACTGTTAGGGTTAGGGGTAGGGTTAGCATCAGGCCTAGGATAGTGTTAGGGTTAGGGTAAGTATCAGCCTTAGGATAGTGTTAGGGTTAGGGTTAGGGTTAGCATCAGCCCTAGGATAGTGTTAGGGTTAGGGTTAGCATCAGACCTAGGATCGTGTTAGGGTTAGGGTTAGGGTTATCATCAGGCCTAGGATAGTGTTAGGGTTAGGGTTAGGGTTAGCATCAGCCCTAGGATAGTGTTAGGGTTAGGGTTAGGGTTAGCATCAGCCCTAGGATAGTGTTAGGGTTAGGGTTAGCATCTGCCCTAGGATAGTGTTCGGGTTAGGGTTAGGGTTAGCATCAGCCGTAGGATAGTGTTAGGGTTAGGGTTAGGGTTAGGGTTAGCATCAGCCCTAGGATAGTGTTAGGGTTAGTGTTAGCATCAGCCCTAGGATAGTGTTAGTTTTAGGGTTCGGGTTAGCATCAGCCCTAGGATAGTGTTAGGGTTAGGGTTAGCATCTGCCCTAGGATAGTGTTAGGGTTAGGGTTAGGGTTAGGGTTAGCATCAGCCTTAGGATAGTGTTAGGGTTAGGGTTATGGTTAGCGTCAGACCTAGGATAGTGTTAGCGTTAGGGTTAGCATCAACCCTAGGATAGTGTTAGGGTTAGGGCTAGTGTTAGCATCAGCCCTAGGATAGTGTTAGGGTTAGGGTTAGCATCAGCCCTCGGATAGTTTTAGGGTTAGGGTTAGGGTTAGCATCAGCCCTAGGATAGTGTTAGGGTTAGGGTTAACCTCAGCCTTAGGAGAGTGTTAAGGTTAGGGTTAGGGTTAGCATCAGCCCTAGGATAGTGTTAGGGTTAGGGTTAGCATCAGCCCGAGGATAGTGTTAGGGTTATTGTTAGTGTTAGCATCAGACCTAGGATAGTGTTAGGGTTATGGTTAGCATCAGCCCTAGGATAGTGTTTTGGTTAGGGTTAGGGTTAGCATCAGCCCTAGGATAGTGTTAGTGTTAGGGTTAGCATCAGACCTAGGATAGTGTTAGAGTTAGGGTTAGCATCAGCCCTAGGATAGTGTTAGGGTTAGGGTTAGGGTTATCATGTGCCCTAGAATAGTGATAGGGTTAGCGTTAGCATCAGCGCTAGGATAGTGTTAGGTTTAGGGTTAGGGTTAGCATTAGCCCTAGGATTGTGTTACGTTTAGGGTTAGGGTTAGCATCAGCCCTAGGAGTGTGTTAGGGTTAGGGTTAGCATCAGCCCTAGGATAGAGTTAGTGTTAGGGTTACGGTTAGCATCTGCCCTAGGATAAAGTTAGGGTTAGGGTTAGCATCAGCCCTTGGATAGTGTTAGGGTTAGGGTTAGGGTTATCACCAGGCCTAGGATAGTGTTAGTGTTAGGGTGTGCATCAGCCCTAGGATAGTGTTAGTGTTAGGGTTAGGGTTAGCATGAGCTCTAGGATAGTGTTAGGGTTAGGGTTAGGGTTAGCATCAGCCCTAGGATAGTGTTAGGGTTAGGGTTAGGGTTAGCATCAGCCCTAGGATAGTGTTAGGGTTAGGGTTAGATCAGACCAAGGATAGTGTTAGGGATAGGGTTAGGGTTAGCATCAGCCCTAGGACAGTGTTAGGGTTAGGGTTAAGCTTATTATCAGTCCTAGGATAGTGTTAGGGTTAGGGTTAGCATCAGCCTTAGGATAGTGTTATGGCTAGGGTTAGCACCAGAACTAGGATAGTGTTAGGGTGAGGGTTAGGGTTAGCATCAGCCCTAGGATAGTGTTAGGGTTAGGGTTAGCATCAACCCTAGGATAGTGTTAGGGTTAGGGTTAGGGTTAGAATCAGCCCTAGGATAGTGTTAGCGTTAGGGTTACGGTTAGCTTCAGCCCTAGAATAGTATTAGGGTTCGGGTTAGGGTTAGGCTTAGCATCAGCACTAGGATAGTGTTAGGGTTAGGGTTAACGTTAGTATAAGCCCTAGGATAGTGTTAGTGTTAGGGTTAGGGTTAGCATCACCCTAGGATAGTGTTAGGGTGAGGGTCAGCATCAGCTTTAGGATAGTGTTAGGGTTAGGGTTAGCATCAGCCCTAGGATAGTGTTAGTGTTAGGGTTAGGATTAGCATCAGCCCTGGGATACTGTTAGGGTTAGGGTTAGGGTTAGCTTCAGCCCTAGGATACTGTTAGGGTTAGGGTTGGCATCAGCCCTAGGATAGTGTTAGGGTTAGGGTTAGGGTTAGCATCAGCCCTAGGATAGTGTTAGGGTTAGGGTTAGCATCAGCCCTAGGATAGTGTTAGGGTTAGGGGTAGGGTTAGCATCAGCCTAGGATAGTGTTAGGGTTAGGGTAAGTATCAGCCATAGGATAGTGTTAGGGTTAGGGTTAGGGTTAGCATCAGCCCTAGGATAGTGTTAGGGTTAGGGTTAGCATCAGACCTAGGATCGTGTTAGGATTAGGGTTCTGGTTAGCATCAGCCCTAGGATGGTGTTAGACTTAGGGTTAGGGTTATCATCAGGCCTAATATAGTGTTAGGGTTAGGGTTAGGGTTAGCATCAGCCCTAGGATAGTGTTAGTGTTAGGGTTAGGATTAGCATCAGCCCTGGGATACTGTTAGGGTTAGGGTTAGGGTTAGCTTCAGCCCTAGGATACTGTTAGGGTTAGGGTTGGCATCAGCCCTAGGATAGTGTTAGGGTTAGGGTTAGGGTTAGCATCAGCCCTAGGATAGTGTTAGGGTTAGGGTTAGCATCAGCCCTAGGATAGTGTTAGGGTTAGGGGTAGAGTTAGCATCAGCCTAGGATAGTGTTAGGGTTAGGGTAAGTATCAGCCATAGGATAGTGTTAGGGTTAGGGTTAGGGTTAGCATCAGCCCTAGGATAGTGTTAGGGTTAGGGTTAGCATCAGACCTAGGATCGTTTTAGGATTAGGGTTAGGGTTAGCATCAGCCCTAGGATGGTGTTAGACTTAGGGTTAGGGTTATCATCAGGCCTAGGATAGTGTTAGGGTTAGGGTTAGGGTTAGCATAAGCCCTAGGATAGTGTTAGGGTTAGTGTTAGGGTTAGCATCAGCCCTAGGATAGTGTTAGGGTTAGGGTTAGCATCTGCCCTAGGAGAGTGTTCGGGTTAGGGTTAGGGTTAGCATCAGCCCTAGGATAGTGTTAGGGTTAGGGTTAACCTCAGCCCTAGGAGAGTGTTAAGGTTAAGGTTAGGGTTAGCATCAGCCCTAGGATAGTGTTAGGGTTAGGGTTAGCATCAGCCCTAGGATAGTGTTAGGGTTAGGGTTAGTGTTAGCATCAGCCCTAGGATAGTCTTAGGGTTAGGGTTAGCATCAGCCCTAGGATAGTGTTAGTGTTAGGGTTAGGGTTAGCATCAGCCCTAGGATATTGTTAGGGTTAGGGTTAGGGTTAGCATCAGCCCTAGGATAGTGTTAGGGTTAGGGTTGTCATCAGCCCTAGTATCGTGGTAGGGTTAGAGTTAGGGTTAGCATCAGCCCTAGAATAGTGTTAGGGTTAGGGTTAGCATCAGCCCTAGGATAGTGTTAGGGTTAGGGGTAGGTTTAGCATCAGGCCTAGGATACTGTTAGTGTTAGGGTTAGCATCAGCCCTAGGATACTGTTAGGTTTACGGTTGGCATCAGCCCTAGGATAGTGTTAGGGTTAGGGTTACCCTCAGCCCTAGGAGAGTGTTAAGGTTAGGGTTAGGGTTGGCATCAGCGCTAGGATAGTGTTAGGGTTAGGGTTAGCATCAGCCCTAGTATAGTGTTAGGGTTAGGGTTAGTGTTAGCATCAGACCTAGGATAGTGTTAGGGTTATGGTTAGCATCAGCCCTAGGATAGTGTTTGGTTAGGGTTAGGGTTAGCATCAGCCCTAGGATAGTGTTAGGGTTAGGGTTAGCATCAGACTTAGGATAGTGTTAGCGTTAGGGTTACGGTTAGCTTCAGCCTTAGAATAGTATTAGGGTTAGGGTTAGGGTTAGGCTTAGCATGAGCCCTAGGATAGTGTTAGGGTTAGGGTTAGGGTTAACATAAGCCCTAGGATAGTGTTAGTGTTAGGGTTAGGGTTAGCATCAGCCCTAGGATAGTGTTAGGGTAAGGGTCAGCATCAGCTTTAGGATAGTGTTAGGGTTAGGGTTAGCATCAGCCCTAGGATAGTGTTAGTGTTAGGGTTAGGGTTAACCTCAGCCCTAGGAGAGTGTTAAGGTTAGGGTTAGGGTTAGCATCAGCCCTAGGATAGTGTTAGGGTTAGGGTTAGCATCAGCCCTAGGATAGTGTTAGGGTTAGGGTTAACATCAGACCTAGGATAGTGTTAGGGTTAGGGTTAGGGTTGGCATCAGCCCTAGGATGGTTTTAGTGTTAGGGTTAGGGTTAGCATCAGCCCTAGGATAGTGTTAGCGTTAGGGTTAGCATCAGACCTAGAATAGTGTTAGGGTTAGGGTTAGGGTTGGCATCAGCCCGAAGATGGTTTTAGGGTTAGGGTTAGGGTTAGCATCAGCCCTAGGATAGTGTTACCGTTAGGGTTACGGTTAGCTTCAGTCCTAGGATGGTATTAGGGTTAGGGTTAGGTTTAGGCTTAGCATCAACCCTAGGATAGTGTTAGAATTAGGGTCAGCATCAGCCTTAGGATAGTGTTAGGGTTAGCATTATTGTTAGCATCAGCCCTAGGATAGTGTTAGGGTTAGGGTCAGCATCAGCCTTAGGACAGTGTTAGGGTTAGGGTTAGCATCAGCCTTAGGATAGTGTTAGGGTTAGCATTATTGTTAGCATCAGCCCTAGGGTAGTGTTATTTTTAGGGTCAGCATCAGCCTTAGGATAGTGTTAGGGTTAGGGTTAGCATCAGCCCTAGGATAGTGTTAGTGTTAGGGTTAGGGTTAGCATCAGCCCTAGGATACTGTTAGGGTTAGGGTTAGGGTTAGCAACAGCCATAGGATAGTGTTAGGGTTAGGGTTAGCCTCAGCCCTAGGAGAGTGTTAGAGTTAGGGTTAGGGTTAGCATCAGCCCTAGGATAGTATTAGGGTTAGGGTTAGCATCAGCCCTAGGATAGTGTTAGGGTTAGCGTTAGGTTTAGCACCAGCCCTAGGATACTGTCAGGATTAGGGTTAGCATCAGACCTAGGATAGTGTTAGGGTTAGGGTTAGGGTTAGCATCACCCCTAGGATGGTGTTAGGGTTAGGGTTAGGGTTATCATCAGGCCTAGGATAGTGTTAGGGTTAGGGTTAGCATCAGCCCTAGGATAGTGTTAGGGTTAGGGTTAGGGTTAGCATCAGCCCTAGGATAGTGTTAGGGTTAGGGTTAGCATCAGCCCTAGGATAGTTTTAGGATTAGGGTTAGGGTTAGCATCAGCCCTAGGATAGTGTTAGGGTTAGGGGTAACCTAAGCCCTAGGAGAGTGTTAGGGTTAGGGTTAGGGTTAGCATCAGCCCTAGGATAGTGTTAGGGTTAGGGTTAGCATCAGCCCTAGGATAGTGTTAGGGTTAGGGTTAGTGTTAGCATCAAACCTAGGATAGTGTTAGGGTTATGGTTAGCCTCAGCCCTAGGATAGTGTTTTGGTTAGGGTTAGGGTTAGCATCAGCCCTAGGATAGTGTTAGTGTTAGGGTTAGCATCAGACCTAGGATAGTGTTAGGGTTAGGGTTAGCATCAGCCCTAGGATAGTGTTAGGGTTAGGGTTAGGGTTATCATCTGCCCTAGAATAGTGTTAGGGTTAGGGTTAGCATCAGAGCAAGGATAGTGTTAGGGATAGGATTAGGGTTAGCATTAGCCCTAGGACAGTGTTAGGGTTAGGGTTAGGCTTATTATCAGTCCTAGGATAGTGTTTAGTGTTAGGGTTAGCATCAGCCTTAGGATACTGATATGGCTAGGGTTAGCATCAGAACTAGGATAGTGTTAGGGTGAGGGTTAGGGTTAGCATCAGCCCTAGAATAGTGTTAGGGTTAGGGATAGCATCAACCCTAGGATAGTGTTAGGGTTAGGGTTAGGGTTAGCATCAGCCCTAGGATAGTGTTAGCATTAGGGTTACGGTTAGCTTCAGCCCTAGAATAGTATTAGGATTAGGGTTAGCTTTAGGCTTAGCATGAGCCCTAGGATAGTGTTAGGGTTAGGGTTAGGGTTAACATAAGCCCTAGGATAGTGTTAGTGTTAGTGTTAGGGTTAGCATCAGCCCTAGGATAGTGTTAGGGTGAGGGTCAGCATCAGCTTTAGGATAGTGTTAGGGTTAGGGTTAGCATCAGCCCTAGGATAGTGTTAGTGTTAGGGTGAGGGTTAGCATCAGCCCTAGGATACTGTTAGGGTTAGGGTTAGGGTTAACATCAGCCCTAGGATAGTGTTAGGTTTAGGGTTGGCATCAGCCCTAGGATAGTGTTAGGGTTAGGGTTAGGGTTAGCATCAGCCCTAGGATAGTGTTAGGGTAGGGGTTAGCATCAGCCCTAGGATACTGTTAGGGTTAGGGGTAGGGTTAGCATCAGGCCTAGGATAGTGTTAGGGTTAGGGTAAGTATCAGCCTTAGGATAGTGTTAGGGTTAGGGTTAGGGTTAGCATCAGCCCTAGGATAGTGTTAGGGTTAGGGTTAGCATCAGACCTAGGATCGTGTTAGGGTTAGGGTTAGGGTTATCATCAGGCCTAGGATAGTGTTAGGGTTAGGGTTAGGGTTAGCATCAGCCCTAGGATAGTGTTAGGGTTAGGGTTAGCATCTGCCCTAGGATAGTGTTCGGGTTAGGGTTAGGGTTAGCATCAGCCGTAGGATAGTGTTAGGGTTAGGGTTAGGGTTAGGGTTAGCATCAGCCCTAGGATAGTGTTAGGGTTAGTGTTAGCATCAGCCCTAGGATAGTGTTAGTTTTAGGGTTCGGGTTAGCATCAGCCCTAGGATAGTGTTAGGGTTAGGGTTGGCATCTGCCCTAGGATAGTGTTAGGGTTAGGGTTAGGGTTAGGGTTAGCATCAGCCTTAGGATAGTGTTAGGGTTAGGGTTATGGTTAGCGTCAGACCTAGGATAGTGTTAGCGTTAGGGTTAGCATCAACCCTAGGATAGTGTTAGGGTTAGGGCTAGTGTTAGCATCAGCCCTAGGATAGTGTTAGGGTTAGGGTTAGCATCAGCCTTAGGATAGTTTTAGGGTTAGGGTTAGGGTTAGCATCAGCCCTAGGATAGTGTTAGGGTTAGGGTTAACCTCAGCCTTAGGAGAGTGTTAAGGTTAGGGTTAGGGTTAGCATCAGCCCTAGGATAGTGTTAGGGTTAGGGTTAGCATCAGCCCGAGGATAGTGTTAGGGTTATTGTTAGTGTTAGCATCAGACCTAGGATAGTGTTAGGGTTATGGTTAGCATCAGCCCTAGGATAGTGTTTTGGTTAGGGTTAGGGTTAGCATCAGCCCTAGGATAGTGTTAGTGTTAGGGTTAGCATCAGACCTAGGATAGTGTTAGAGTTAGGGTTAGCATCAGCCCTAGGATAGTGTTAGGGTTAGGGTTAGGGTTATCATGTGCCCTAGAATAGTGATAGGGTTAGCGTTAGCATCAGCGCTAGGATAGTGTTAGGTTTAGGGTTAGGGTTAGCATTAGCCCTAGGATTGTGTTACGTTTAGGGTTAGGGTTAGCATCAGCCCTAGGAGTGTGTTAGGGTTAGGGTTAGCATCAGCCCTAGGATAGAGTTAGTGTTAGGGTTACGGTTAGCATCTGCCCTAGGATAAAGTTAGGGTTAGGGTTAGCATCAGCCCTTGGATAGTGTTAGGGTTAGGGTTAGCGTTATCACCTTGCCTAGGATAGTGTTAGTGTTAGGGTGTGCATCAGCCCTAGGATAGTGTTAGTGTTAGGGTTAGGGTTAGCATGAGCTCTAGGATAGTGTTAGCGTTAGGGTTAGGGTTAGCATCAGCCCTAGGATAGTGTTAGGGTTAGGGTTAGGGTTAGCATCAGCCCTAGGATAGTGTTAGGTTTAGGGTTAGATCAGACCAAGGATAGTGTTAGGGATAGGGTTAGGGTTAGCATCAGCCCTAGGACAGTGTTAGGGTTAGGGTTAAGCTTATTATCAGTCCTAGGATAGTGTTAGGGTTAGGGTTAGCATCAGCCTTAGGATAGTGTTATGGCTAGGGTTAGCACCAGAACTAGGATAGTGTTAGGGTGAGGGTTAGGGTTAGCATCAGCCCTAGGATACTGTTAGGGTTAGGGTTAGCATCAACCCTAGGATAGTGTTAGGGTTAGGGTTAGGGTTAGAATCAGCCCTAGGATAGTGTTAGCGTTAGGGTTACGGTTAGCTTCAGCCCTAGAATAGTATTAGAGTTAGGGTTAGGGTTAGGCTTAGCATCAGCACTAGGATAGTGTTAGGGTTAGGGTTAACGTTAGTATAAGCCCTAGGATAGTGTTAGTGTTAGGGTTAGGGTTAGCATCACCCAAGGATAGTGTTAGGGTGAGGGTCAGCATCAGCTTTAGGATAGTGTTAGGGTTAGGGTTAGCATCAGCCCTAGGATAGTGTTAGTGTTAGGGTTAGGATTTGCATCAGCCCTGGGATACTGTTAGGGTTAGGGTTAGGGTTAGCTTCAGCCCTAGGATACTGTTAGGGTTAGGGTTGGCATCAGCCCTAGGATAGTGTTAGGGTTAGGGTTAGGGTTAGCATCAGCCCTAGGATAGTGTTAGGGTTAGGGTTAGCATCAGCCCTAGGATAGTGTTAGGGTTAGGGGTAGGGTTAGCATCAGCCTAGGATAGTGTTAGGGTTAGGGTAAGTATCAGCCATAGGATAGTGTTAGGGTTAGGGTTAGGGTTAGCATCAGCCCTAGGATAGTGTTAGGGTTAGGGTTAGCATCAGACCTAGGATCGTGTTAGGATTAGGGTTAGGGTTAGCATCAGCCCTAGGATGGTGTTAGACTTAGGGTTAGGGTTATCATCAGGCCTAATATAGTGTTAGGGTTAGGGTTAGGGTTAGCATAAGCCCTAGGATAGTGTTAGGGTTAGTGTTAGGGTTAGCATCAGCCCTAGGATAGTGTTAGGGTTAGGGTTAGCATCTGCCCTAGGAGAGTGTTCGGGTTAGGGTTAGGGTTAGCATCAGCCCTAGGATAGTGTTAGGGTTAGGGTTAACCTCAGCCCTAGGAGAGTGTTAAGGTTAAGGATAGGGTTAGCATCAGCCCTAGGATAGTGCTAGGGTTAGGGTTAGCATCAGCCCTAGGATAGTGTTAGGGTTAGGGTTAGTGTTAGCATCAGACCTAGGATAGTGTTATGGTTATGGTTAGCATCAGCCCTAGGATAGTGTTTTGGTTAGTGTTAGGGTTGGCATCAGCCGTAGGATAGTGTTAGGGTTGGGGTTAGGGTTAGCATCAGCCCTAGGATAGTGTTAGGGTTAGGGTTAGCATCAGCCCTAGGACAGTATTAGGGTTAGGGTTAGGGTTAGCATCAGCCCTAGGATAGTGTTAGGGTTAGGATTAGCATCAGACCTAGGATCTTGTTAGGGTTAGGGTTAGGGTTAGCATCAGCCCTAGGATAGTGTTAGGTTTAGGGTTAGGGTTAGAATCAGCCTTAGGATAGTGTTAGGGTTAGGGTTATGGTTAGCGTCAGACCTAGGATAGTGTTAGCGTTAGGGTTAGCATCAACCCTAGGATAGTGTTAGGGTTAGATTAGGGTTAGCATCAGCCCTAGGACAGTGTTAGGGTTAGGGTTAGTGTTAGCATCAGACCTAGGATAGTGTTAGGGTTATGGTTAGCATCAGCCCTAGGATAGTGTTTGGTTAGGGTTAGGGTTAGCATCAGCCCTAGGATAGTGTTAGGGTTAGGGTTAGCATCAGACCTAGGATAGTGTTAGGGTTAGGGTTAGGGCTGGCATCAGCCCTAAGATGGTTTTAGGGTTAGGGTTAGGGTCAGCATCAGCCCTAGGATAGTGTTAGGGTTAGGGTTAGCATCAGCATTAGGATAGTGTTAGTGTTAGGGTTAGGGTTAGCATCAGCCCTAGGATACTGTTAGGGTTAGGGTTAGGGTTAGCAACAGCCATAGGATAGTGTTAGGGTTAGGGTTAGCCTCAGCCCTAGGAGAGTGTTAGGGTTAGGGTTAGGGTTAGCATCAGCCCTAGGATAGTATTAGGGTTAGGGTTAGCATCACCCCTAGGATGGTGTTAGGGTTAGGGTTAGGGTTATCATCAGGCCTAGGATAGTGTTAGGGTTAGGGTTATCATCAGCCCAAGGATAGTGTTAGGGTTAGGGTTAGGGTTAGCATCAGCCCTAGGATAGTGTTAGGGTTAGGGTTAGCATCAGCCCTAGGATAGTTTTAGGATTAGGGTTAGGGTTAGCATCAGCACTAGGATAGTGTTAGGGTTAGGGGTAACCTAAGCCCTAGGAGAGTGTTAGGGTTAGGGTTAGGGTTAGCATCAGCCCTAGGATAGTGTTAGGGTTAGGGTTAGCATCAGCCCTAGGATAGTGTTAGGGTTAGGGTTAGTGTTAGCATCAAACCTAGGATAGTGTTAGGGTTATGGTTAGCATCAGTCCTAGGATAGTGTTTTGGTTAGGGTTAGGGTTAGCATCAGCCCTAGGATAGTGTTAGGGTTAGGGTTAGCATCAGACCTAGGATAGTGTTAGGGTTAGGGTTAGCATCAGCCCTAGAATAGTGTTAGGGTTAGGGTTAGGGTTATCATCTGCCCTAGAATAGTGTTAGGGTTAGGGTTAGCATCAGCGCTAGGATAGTGTTAGGTTTAGGTTTAGGGTTAGCATTAGCCCTAGGATAGTGTTACGTTTAGGGTTAGGGTTAGCATCAGCCCTAGGAGTGTGTTAGGGTTAGGGTTAGCATCAGCCCTAGGATAGAGTTAGTGTTAGGGTTACGGTTAGCATCAGCCCTAGGATAAAGTTAGGGTTAGGGTTAGCATCAGCCCTTGGATAGTGTTAGGGTTAGGGTTAGGGTTATCATCAGGCCTAGGATAGTGTTAGGGTTAGGGTTAGCATCAGCCCTAGGATAGTGTTAGGGTTAGGGTTAGGGTTAGCATCAGCCCTAGGATAGTGTTAGGGTTAGGGTTAGCATCAGCCCTAGGACAGTATTAGGGTTAGGGTTAGGGTTAGCATCAGCCCTAGGATAGTGTTAGGGTTAGGATTAGCATCAGACCTAGGATCTTGTTAGGGTTAGGGTTAGGGTTAGCATCAGCCCTAGGATAGTGTTAGGTTTAGGGTTAGGGTTAGCATCAGGCTTAGGATAGTGTTAGGGTTAGGGTTATGGTTAGCGTCAAACCTAGGATAGTGTTAGCGTTAGGGTTAGCATCAACACTAGGATAGTGTTAGGGTTAGATTAGGGTTAGCATCAGCCCTAGGATAGTGTTAGGGTTAGGGTTAACATCAGGCCTAGGATAGTTTTAGGGTTAGGGTTAGGGTTAGCATCAGCCCTAGGATAGTGTTAGGGTTAGGGTTACCCTCAGCCCTAGGAGAGTGTTAAGGTTAGGGTTAGGGTTAGCATCAGCGCTAGGATAGTGTTAGGGTTAGGGTTAGCATCAGCCCTAGGATAGTGTTAGGGTTAGGGTTAGTGTTAGCATCAGACCTAGGATAGTGTTAGGGTTATGGTTAGCATCAGCCCTAGGATAGTGTTTGGTTAGGGTTAGGGTTAGCATCAGCCCTAGGATAGTGTTAGGGTTAGGGTTAGCATCAGACCTAGGATAGTGTTAGGGTTAGGGTTAGGGCTGGCATCAGCCCTAAGATGGTTTTAGGGTTAGGGTTAGGGTTAGCATCAGCCATAGGATAGTGTTACCGTTAGGGTTACGGTTAGCTTCAGTCCTAGGATGGTATTAGGGTTAGGGTTAGGTTTAGGCTTAGCATCAACCCTAGGATAGTGTTAGGGTTAGGGTCAGCATCAGCCTTAGGATAGTGTTAGGGTTAGCATTATTGTTAGCATCAGCCCTAGGATAGTGTTAGGGTTAGGGTCAGCATCAGCCTTAGGATAGTGTTAGGGTTAGGGTTAGCATCAGCCCTAGGATAGTGTTGGGGTTAGCATTATTGTTAGCATCAGCCGTAGGATAGTGTTAGGGTTAGGGTCAGCATCAGCCTTAGGATAGTGTTAGGGTTAGGGTTAGCATCAGCCCTAGGATAGTGTTAGTGTTAGGGTTAGGGTTAGCATCAACCCTACGATACTGTTAGGGTTAGGGTTAGGGTTAGCAACAGCCATAGGATAGTGTTAGGGTTAGGGTTAGCCTCAGCCCTAGGAGAGTGGTAGGGTTAGGGTTAGGGTTAGCATCAGCCCTAGGATAGTATTAGGGTTAGGGTTAGCATCAGCCCTAGGATAGTGTTAGGGTTAGGGTTAGGTTTAGCACCAGCCCTAGGATACTGTCAGGATTAGGGTTAGCATCAGACCTAGGATCGTGTTAGGGTTAGGGTTAGGGTTAGCATCAGCCCTAGGATGGTTTTAGGGTTAGGGTTAGGGTTATCATCAGGCCTAGGATAGTGTTAGGGTTAGGGTCAGCATCAGCCCTAGGATAGTGTTAGGGTTAGGGTTAGCATCAGCCCTAGGATAGTTTTAGGATTAGGGTTAGGGTTAGCATCAGCCCTAGGATAGTGTTAGGGTTAGGGGTAAGCTAAGCCCTAGGAGAGTGTTAGGGTTAGGGTTAGGGTTAGCATCAGCCCTAGGATAGTGTTAGGGTTAGGGTTAGCATCAGCCCTAGGATAGTGTTAGGGTTAGGGTTAGTGTTAGCATCAAACCTAGGATAGTGTTAGGGTTATGGTTAGCATCAGCCCTAGGATAGTGTTTTGGTTAGGGTTAGGGTTAGCATCAGCCCTAGGATAGTGTTAGGGTTAGGGTTAGCATCAGACCTAGGATAGTGTTAGGGTTAGGGTTAGCATCAGCCCTAGGATAGTGTTAGGGTTAGGGTTAGGGTTATCATCTGCCCTAGAATAGTGTTAGGGTTAGGGTTAGCATCAGCGCTAGGATAGTGTTAGGTTTAGGGTTAGGGTTAGCATTAGCCCTAGGATAGTGTTACGTTTAGGGTTAGGGTTAGCATCAGACCTAGGAGTGTGTTAGGGTTAGGGTTAGCATCAGCCCTAGGATAGAGTTAGTGTTAGGGTTACGGTTAGCATCAGCCCTAGGATAAAGTTAGGGTTACGGTTAGCATCAGCCCTTGGATAGTGTTAGGGTTAGGGTTAGGGTTATCATCAGGCCTAGGATAGTGTTAGGGTTAGGGTGTGCATGAGCCCTAGGATAGTGTTAGTGTTAGGGTTAGAGTTAGCATGAGCTCTAGGATAGTGTTACGGTTAGGGTTAGGGTTAGCATCAGCCCTAGGATGGTGTTAGGGTTAGGGTTAGGGTTATCATCAGGCCTAGGATAGTGTTAGGGTTAGGGTTAGCATCAGCCCTAGGATAGTGTTAGGGTTAGGGTTAGGGTTAGCATCAGCCCTAGGATAGTGTTAGGGTTAGGGTTAGCATCAGCCCTAGGACACTATTAGGGTTAGGGTTAGGGTTAGCATCAGCCCTAGGATAGTGTTAGGGTTAGGATTAGCATCAGACCTAGGATCTTGTTAGGGTTAGGGTTAGGGTTAGCATCAGCCCTAGGATAGTGTTAGGTTTAGGGTTAGGGTTAGCATCAGCCTTAGGATAGTGTTAGGGTTAGGGTTATGGTTAGCGTCAGACCTAGGATAGTGTTAGCGTTAGGGTTAACATCAGCCCTAGGATAGTTTTAGGGTTAGGGTTAGGGTTAGCATCAGCACTAGGATAGTGTTAGGGTTAGGGTTACCCTCAGCCCTAGGAGAGTGTTAAGGTTAGGGTTAGGGTTAGCATCAGCGCTAGGATAGTGTTAGGGTTAGGGTTAGCATCAGCCCTAGGATAGTGTTAGGGTTAGGGTTAGTGTTAGCATCAGACCTAGGATAGTGGTAGGGTTATGGTTAGCATCAACCCTAGGATAGTGTTAGGGTTAGATTAGGGTTAGCATCAGACCTAGGGTAGTGTTAGCGTTAGGGCTAACATCAGCCCTAGGATAGTTTTAGGGTTAGGGTTAGGGTTAGCATCAGCCCTAGGATAGTGTTAGGGTTAGGGTTACCCTCAGCCCTAGGAGAGTGTTAAGGTTAGGGTTAGGGTTAGCATCAGCGCTAGGATAGTGTTAGGGTTAGGGTTAGCATCAGCCCTAGGATAGTGTTAGGGTTAGGGTTAGTGTTAGCATCAGACCTAGGATAGTGGTAGGGTTATGGTTAGCATCAGCCCTAGGATAGTGTTTGGTTAGGGTTAGGGTTAGCATCAGCCCTAGGATAGTGTTAGGGTTAGGGTTAGCATCAGACCTAGGATAGTGTTAGGGTTAGGGTTAGGGCTGGCATCAGCCCTAAGATGGTTTTAGGGTTAGGGTTAGGGTTAGCATCAGCCCTAGGATAGTGTTACCGTTAGGGTTACGGTTAGCTTCAGTCCTAGGATGGTATTAGGGTTAGGGTGAGGTTTAGGCTTAGCATCAACCCTAGGATAGTGTTAGGGTTAGGGTCAGCATCAGCCTTAGGATAGTGTTAGGGTTACCATTATTGTTAGCATCAGCCCTAGGATATTGTTAGGGTTAGGGTCAGCATCAGCCTTAGGATAGTGTTAGGGTTAGGGTTAGCATCAGCCCTAGGATAGTGTTGGGGTTAGCATTATTGTTAGCATCAGCCGTAGGATAGTGTTAGGGTTAGGGTCAGCATCAGCCTTAGGATAGTGTTAGGGTTAGGGTTAGCATCAGCCCTAGGATAGTGTTAGGGTTAGGGTTAGGGTTAGCAACAGCCCTAGGATAGTGTTAGGGTTAGGGTTAGTTTTCGCATCAGTCCAAGGACAGTGTTAGGGTTAGGGTTACGGTTAGCATCAGTCCTAGGATACTGTTAGGTTTAGGGTTAGCATCAGCCCTAGGATAGTGTTAGGGTTAGGGTTAGGGTTAGCATCAGCCCTAGTATAGCTTTATGGTTAGGGTTAGGGTAAGCATCAGCCGTAGAATTGTATTAGGGTTAGAGATAGGGTTAGCATCAGCCCTAGGATAGTGTTAGTGTTAGGGTTAGGGTTATGGTTAGCATCAGCCCTAGGATAGTGTTAGGGTTAGGGTTAGCGTTAGCATCAGCCCTAGGATAGTGTTAGGGTTAGGGTTAGCATCAGCCCTAGGATAATATTATGGTTAGGGTTATGGTTAGCATCAGCCCTAGGATAGTGTTAGGGTTACGGTTAGCATCAGCCCTAGGATAGTGTTAGTGTTAGGTTTAGCATCAGCCCTAGGATAGTGTTAGGGTTAGGGTCAGAATCAGCCCTAAAATAGTCTTAGGGTTAGGGTTAGGGTTAGCATCTGGCCTAGGATAATGTTAGTGTTAGGGTTAGCATCAGCCCTAGGATAGTGTTAGGATTAGGGTGAGGGTTAGCATCAGCCCTAGGATAGTGTTAGGGTTAGGGTTAGGGTTAGCATCAGCCCTAGGATAGTGTTAGTGTTAGGGTTAGGGTTAGCAACAGTCTTAGGATAGTGTTAGGGTTAGGGTTAGGGTTAGCATCAGCCCTAGGATAGTGTTAGGGTTAGGGTTAGGGTTAGCATCAGCCCTAGGATAGTGTTAGGGTTAGGGTTAGGGTTAGCATCAGGACTAGGATAGTGTTAGGGTTAGTGTTAGCATCAGCCTTAGGATAGTGTTAGGGTTAGGGTTAGGGTTAGCATCAGCCCTAGGATAGTGTTAGGTTTAGGGTTAGGATCAGCCTTTGGATAGTGTTAGGGTTACAGTTAGCATCAACCCTAGGATAGTGTTAGGGTTAGGGTTAGCATCAGCCCTAGGATAGTGTTAGGGTTAGGGATAGGGTTATCATCAGGCCTAGGATAGTTTAGGGTTAGGGTTAACATCAGCTCTAGGATAATGTTAGGGTTAGGGTTAGTGCTAGCATCAGCCCTAGGATAGTGTTATGGTTAGGGTTACCATCAGCTCTAGGATAGTGTTAGGGTTAGGGTTCGGTTAGCCTCAGCCCTAGGATAGTGTTAGGGTTAGGGTTAGGGTTATCATCAGGCCTAGGATAGTGTTAGGGTTAGGGTTAGCATCAGCCCTAGGATAGTGTGAGGGCCATTGTTAGCATCAAACCTAGCATAGTGTTAGGGTTAGGGTTAGGGTTAGCATCAGCCCTAGGATAATGTTAGGGTTAGGGTTAGCGTTAGCATCAGCCCTAGGATAGTGTAAGGGTTAGGGTTAGCATCAGCCCTAGGATAATGTTATGGTTAGGGTTATGGTTAGCATCAGCCCTAGGATAGTGTTAGGGTTAGGGTTAGCATCAGCCCTAGGATAGTGTTAGGGTTAGGGTTAGTGTAAGCATCAGCCCTAGGGTAGTGTTAGGGTTAGGGTTAGCATCAGCCGTACGATAGTGTTAGGGTTAGGGTTAGGGTTAGCATCAGCCCTAGGATAGTGTTAGGGTTACGGTTAGGGTTAGCATCAGCCCTAGGATAGTGTTAGGGATAGGGTTAGCATCAGCCCTAGGATAGTGTTACCGTTAGGGTTACGGTTAGCTTCAGTCCTAGGATGGTATTAGGGTTAGGGTTAGGTTTAGGCTTAGCATCAACCCTAGGATAGTGTTAGAATTAGGGTCAGCATCAGCCTTAGGATAGTGTTAGGGTTAGCATTATTGTTAGCATCAGCCCTAGGATAGTGTTAGGGTTAGGGTCAGCATCAGCCTTAGGATAGTGTTAGGGTTAGGGTTATCATCAGCCTTAGGATAGTGTTAGGGTTAGCATTATTGTTAGCATCAGCCCTAGGATAGTGTTAGGGTTAGGGTCAGCATCAGCCTTAGGATAGTGTTAGGGTTAGGGTTAGCATCAGCCCTAGGATAGTGTTAGTGTTAGGGTTAGGGTTAGCATCAACCCTAGGATAGTGTTAGGGTTAGATTAGGGTTAGCTCAGCCCTAGGATAGTGTTCGGGTTAGGGTTAACATCAGCCCTAGGATAGTTTTAGGGTAAGGGTTAGGGTTAGCATCAGCCCTAGGATAGTGTTATGGTTAGGGTTACCCTCGGCCCTAGGAGAGTGTTAAGGTTAGGGTTAGGGTTAGCATCAGCGCTAGGATAGTGTTAGGGTTAGGGTTAGCATCAGCCCTAGGATAGTGTTAGGGTTAGGGTTAGTGTTAGCATCAGACCTAGGATAGTGTTAGGGTTATGGTTAGCATCAGCCCTAGGATAGTGTTTGGTTAGGGTTAGGGTTAGCATCAGCCCTAGGATAGTGTTAGGGTTAGGGTTAGCATCAGACTTAGGATAGTGTTAGCGTTAGGGTTACGGTTAGCTTCAGCCTTAGAATAGTATTAGGGTTAGGGTTAGGGTTAGGCTTAGCATGAGCCCTAGGATAGTGTTAGGGTTAGGGTTAGGGTTAACATAAGCCCTAGGATAGTGTTAGTGTTAGGGTTAGGGTTAGCATCAGCCCTAGGATAGTGTTAGGGTAAGGGTCAGCATCAGCTTTAGGATAGTGTTAGGGTTAGGGTTAGCATCAGCCCTAGGATAGTGTTATGGTTAGGGTTACCCTCGGCCCTAGGAGAGTGTTAAGGTTAGGGTTAGGGTTAGCATCAGCCCTAGGATACTGTTAGGTTTAGGGTTGGCATCAGCCCTAGGATGGTGTTAGGGTTAGGGTTAGGGTTAGCATCAGCCCTAGGATAGTGTTAGGGTTAGGGTTAGCATCAGCCCTAGGATAGTGTTAGGGTTAGGGGTAGGGTTAGCATCATGCCTAGGATAGTGTTAGGGTTAGGGTTAGGGTTAGGGTTAGAATCAGCCTAAGGGTAGTGTTAGGGTTAGGGTTAGGGTTAGGGTTAGCATCAGCCCTAGGATAGTGTTAGGGTTAGGGTTAGGGTTAGCATCAGCCCTAGGATAGTGTTAGGGTTAGGGTTACGGTTAGCATCAGCCTTAGTATAGTGTTAGGGTTAGGGTTATGGTTAGCGTCAGACCTAGGATAGTGTTAGCGTTAGGGTTAGCATCAACCCTAGGATAGTGTTAGGGTTAGGGTTAGGGTTAGCATCAGCCCTAGGA
The DNA here is from genome assembly GCF_020740605.2 of Lemur catta. Taxonomy (NCBI): domain Eukaryota; kingdom Metazoa; phylum Chordata; class Mammalia; order Primates; family Lemuridae; genus Lemur; species Lemur catta. The sequence goes on along the minus strand of NW_025423880.1, from coordinate 601,994 downwards.
TAGTGTTAGGGTTAGGGTTAGCATCAGCCCTAGGATAGTTTTAGTGTTAGGGTTAGGGATAGCATCAGCCCTAGGATAGTGTTAGGTTTAGGGTTAACCTCAGCCCTAGGAGAGTGTTAAGGTTAGGGTTAGGGTTAGCATCAGCCCTAGGAAAGTGTTAGGGTTAAGGTTAGCATCAGCCCTAGGATAGTGTTAGGGTTAGGGTTAGTGTTAGCATCAGACCTAGGATAGTGTTATGGTTATGGTTAGCATCAGCCCTAGGATAGTGTTTTGGTTAGGGTTACGGTTAGCATCAGCCGTAGGATAGTGTTAGGGTTAGGGTTAGCATCAGCCCTAGGATAGTGTTAGCATTAGGGTTACGGTTAGCTTCAGCCCTAGGATGGTATTAGCGTTAGGGTTAGGTTTAGGCTTAGCATCAGCCCTAGGATAGTGTTAGGGTTAGGGTCAGTATCAGCCTTAGGCTAGTGTTAGAGTTAGCATTATTGTTAGCATCAGCCCTAGGATAGTGTTAGGGTTAGGGTTAGCATCAGCCCTAGGATAGTGTTAGGGTTAGCATTATTGTCAGCATCAGCCCTAGGATAATGTTAGGGTTAGGGTCAGCATCAGCCTTAGGATACTGTGAGTGTTAGGGTTAGCATCAGCCCTAGGATAGTGTTAGTGTTAGGGTTAGGGTTTGCATCAGCCCTAGGATACTGTTAGGGTTAGGGTTAGGGTTAGCATCAGCCCTAGTATAGTGTTAGGGTTAGCGTTGTCATCAGCCCTAGGATCGTGTTAGGGTTAGAGTTAGGTTTAGCATCAGCCCGAGGATAGTGTTAGGGTTAGGGTTAGCATCAGCCCTAGGATAGTGTTAGGGTTAGGGGTAGGTTTAGCATCAGGCCTAGGATACTGTTAGTGTTAGGGTTAGCATCAGCCCTAGGATAGTGTTAGGGTTAGGATTAGGGTTAGAATCAGCCCTAGGGTAGTGTTAGGGTTAGGGTTAGCATCAGAGCAAGGATAGTGTTAGGGATAGGATTAGGGTTAGCATTAGCCCTAGGACAGTGTTAGGGTTAGGGTTAGGCTTATTATCAGTCCTAGGATAGTGTTTAGTGTTAGGGTTAGCATCAGCCTTAGGATACTGATATGGCTAGGGTTAGCATCAGAACTAGGATAGTGTTAGGGTGAGGGTTAGGGTTAGCATCAGCCCTAGAATAGTGTTAGGGTTAGGGATAGCATCAACCCTAGGATAGTGTTAGGGTTAGGGTTAGGGTTAGCATCAGCCCTAGGATAGTGTTAGCATTAGGGTTACGGTTAGCTTCAGCCCTAGAATAGTATTAGGATTAGGGTTAGGGTTAGGCTTAGCATGAGCCCTAGGATAGTGTTAGGGTTAGGGTGAGGGTTAACATAAGCCCTAGGATAGTGTTAGTGTTAGTGTTAGGGTTAGCATCAGCCCTAGGATAGTGTTAGGGTGAGGGTCAGCATCACCTTTAGGATAGTGTTAGGGTTAGGGTTAGCATCAGCCCTAGGATAGTGTTAGTGTTAGGGTGAGGGTTAGCATCAGCCCTAGGATACTGTTAGGGTTAGGGTTAGGGTTAGCATCAGCCCTAGGATAGTGTTAGGTTTAGGGTTGGCATCAGCCCTAGGATAGTGTTAGGGTTAGGGTTAGGGTTAGCATCAGCCCTAGGATAGTGTTAGGGTAGGGGTTAGCATCAGCCCTAGGATACTGTTAGGGTTAGGGGTAGGGTTAGCATCAGGCCTAGGATAGTGTTAGGGTTAGGGTAAGTATCAGCCTTAGGATAGTGTTAGGGTTAGGGTTAGGGTTAGCATCAGCCCTAGGATAGTGTTAGGGTTAGGGTTAGCATCAGACCTAGGATCGTGTTAGGGTTAGGGTTAGGGTTATCATCAGGCCTAGGATAGTGTTAGGGTTAGGGTTAGGGTTAGCATCAGCCCTAGGATAGTGTTAGGGTTAGGGTTAGGGTTAGCATCAGCCCTAGGATAGTGTTAGGGTTAGGGTTAGCATCTGCCCTAGGATAGTGTTCGGGTTAGGGTTAGGGTTAGCATCAGCCGTAGGATAGTGTTAGGGTTAGGGTTAGGGTTAGGGTTAGCATCAGCCCTAGGATAGTGTTAGGGTTAGTGTTAGCATCAGCCCTAGGATAGTGTTAGTTTTAGGGTTCGGGTTAGCATCAGCCCTAGGATAGTGTTAGGGTTAGCGTTAGCATCTGCCCTAGGATAGTGTTAGGGTTAGGGTTAGGGTTAGGGTTAGCATCAGCCTTAGGATAGTGTTAGGGTTAGGGTTATGGTTAGCGTCAGACCTAGGATAGTGTTAGCGTTAGGGTTAGCATCAACCCTAGGATAGTGTTAGGGTTAGGGCTAGTGTTAGCATCAGCCCTAGGATAGTGTTAGGGTTAGGGTTAGCATCAGCCCTAGGATAGTTTTAGGGTTAGGGTTAGGGTTAGCATCAGCCCTAGGATAGTGTTAGGGTTAGGGTTAACCTCAGCCTTAGGAGAGTGTTAAGGTTAGGGTTAGGGTTAGCATCAGCCCTAGGATAGTGTTAGGGTTAGGGTTAGCATCAGCCCGAGGATAGTGTTAGGGTTATTGTTAGTGTTAGCATCAGACCTAGGATAGTGTTAGGGTTATGGTTAGCATCAGCCCTAGGATAGTGTTTTGGTTAGGGTTAGGGTTAGCATCAGCCCTAGGATAGTGTTAGTGTTAGGGTTAGCATCAGACCTAGGATAGTGTTAGAGTTAGGGTTAGCATCAGCCCTAGGATAGTGTTAGGGTTAGGGTTAGGGTTATCATCTGCCCTAGAATAGTGATAGGGTTAGCGTTAGCATCAGCCCTAGGATAGTGTTAGGGTTAGGGTTAGCATCAGACTTAGGATAGTGTTAGCGTTAGGGTTATGGTTAGCTTCAGCCTTAGAATAGTATTAGGGTTAGGGTTAGGGTTAGGCTTAGCATGAGCCCTAGGATAGTGTTAGGGTTAGGGTTAGGGTTAAGATAAGCCCTAGGATAGTGTTAGTGTTAGGGTTAGGGTTAGCATCAGCCCTAGGATAGTGTTAGGGTAAGGGTCAGCATCAGCTTTAGGATAGTGTTAGGGTTAGGGTTAGCATCAGCCCTAGGATAGTGTTAGTGTTAGGGTTAGGGTTAACCTCAGCCCTAGGAGAGTGTTAAGGTTAGGGTTAGGGTTAGCAACAGCCCTAGGATAGTGTTAGGGTTAGGGTTAGCATCAGCCCTAGGATAGTGTTAGGGTTAGGGTTAACATCAGACCTAGGATAGTGTTAGGGTTAGGGTTAGGGTTGGCATCAGCCCTAGGATGGTTTTAGTGTTAGGGTTAGGGTTAGCATCAGCCCTAGGATAGTGTTAGCGTTAGGGTTAGCATCAGACCTAGAATAGTGTTAGGGTTAGGGTTAGGGTTGGCATCAGCCCGAAGATGGTTTTAGGGTTAGGGTTAGGGTTAGCATCAGCCCTAGGATAGTGTTACCGTTAGGGTTACGGTTAGCTTCAGTCCTAGGATGGTATTAGGGTTAGGGTTAGGATTAGGCTTAGCATCAACCCTAGGATAGTGTTAGAATTAGGGTCAGCATCAGCCTTAGGATAGTGTTAGGGTTAGCATTATTGTTAGCATCAGCCCTAGGATAGTGTTAGGGTTAGGGTCAGCATCAGCCTTAAGATAGTGTTAGGGTTAGGGTTAGCATCAGCCTTAGGATAGTGTTAGGGTTAGCATTATTGTTAGCATCAGCCCTAGGATAGTGTTAGGGTTAGGGTTAGCATCAGCCTTAGGATAGTGTTAGGGTTAGGGTTAGCATCAGCCCTAGGATAGTGTTAGTGTTAGGGTTAGGGTTAGCATCAGCCCTAGGATACTGTTAGGGTTAGGGTTAGGGTTAGCAACAGCCATAGGATAGTGTTAGGGTTAGGGTTAGCCTCAGCCCTAGGAGAGTGTTAGGGTTAGGGTTAGGGTTAGCATCAGCCCTAGGATAGTATTAGGGTTAGGGTTAGCATCAGCCCTAGGATAGTGTTAGGGTTAGCGTTAGGTTTAGCACCAGCCCTAGGATACTGTCAGGATTAGGGTTAGCATCAGACCTAGGATTGTGTTAGGGTTAGGGTTAGGGTTAGCATCACCCCTAGGATGGTGTTAGGGTTAGGGTTAGGGTTATCATCAGGCCTAGGATAGTGTTAGGGTTAGGGTTAGCATCAGCCCTAGGATAGTGTTAGGGTTAGGGTTAGGGTTAGCATCAGCCCTAGGATAGTGTTAGGGTTAGGGTTAGCATCAGCCCTAGGATAGTTTTAGGATTAGGGTTAGGGTTAGCATCAGCCCTAGGATAGTGTTAGGGTTAGGGGTAACCTAAGCCCTAGGAGAGTGTTAGGGTTAGGGTTAGGGTTAGCATCAGCCCTAGGATAGTGTTAGGGTTAGGGTTAGCATCAGCCCTAGGATAGTGTTAGGGTTAGGGTTAGTGTTAGCATCAAACCTAGGATAGTGTTAGGGTTATGGTTAGCTTCAGCCCTAGGATAGTGTTTTGGTTAGGGTTAGGGTTAGCATCAGCCCTAGGATAGTGTTAGTGTTAGGGTTAGCATCAGACCTAGGATAGTGTTAGGGTTAGGGTTAGCATCAGCCCTAGGATAGTGTTAGGGTTAGGGTTAGGGTTATCATCTGCCCTAGAATAGTGTTAGGGTTAGGGTTAGCATCAGCGCTAGGATAGTGTTAGGGTTAGGGTTAGGGTTAGCATTAGCCCTAGGATAGTGTTACGTTTAGGGTTAGGGTTAGCATCAGCCCTAGGAGTGTGTTAGGTTTAGGGTTAGCATCAGCCCTAGGATAGAGTTAGTGTTAGGGTTACGGTTAGCATCAGCCCTAGGATAAAGTTAGGGTTAGGGTTAGCATCAGCCCTTGGATAGTGTTAGGGTTAGGGTTAGGTTTATCATCAGGCCTAGGATAGTGTTAGGGTTAGGGTGTGCATGAGCCCTAGGATAGTGTTAGTGTTAGGGTTAGAGTTAGCATGAGCTCTAGGATAGTGTTACTGTTAGGGTTAGGGTTAGCATCAGCCCTAGGATGGTGTTAGGGTTAGGGTTAGGGTTATCATCAGGCCTAGGATAGTGTTAGGGTTAGGGTTAGCATCAGCCCTAGGATAGTGTTAGGGTTAGGGTTAGCATCAGCCCTAGGACAGTATTAGGGTTAGGGTTAGGGTTAGCATCAGCCCTAGGATAGTGTTAGGGTTAGGATTAGCATCAGACCTAGGATCGTGTTAGGGTTAGGGTTAGGGTTAGCATCAGCCCTAGGATAGTGTTAGGTTTAGGGTTAGGGTTAGCATCAGCCTTAGGATAGTGTTAGGGTTAGGGTTATGGTTAGCGTCAGACCTAGGATAGTGTTAGCGTTAGGGTTAGCATCAACCCTAGGATAGTGTTAGGGTTAGATTAGGGTTAGCTCAGCCCTAGGATAGTGTTAGGGTTAGGGTTAACATCAGCCCTAGGATAGTTTTAGGGTAAGGGTTAGGGTTAGCATCAGCCCTAGGATAGTGTTATGGTTAGGGTTACCCTCAGCCCTAGGAGAGTGTTAAGGTTAGGGTTAGGGTTAGCATCAGCGCTAGGATAGTGTTAGGGTTAGGGTTAGCATCAGCCCTAGGATAGTGTTAGGGTTAGGGTTAGTGTTAGCATCAGACCTAGGATAGTGTTAGGGTTATGGTTAGCATCAGCCCTAGGATAGTGTTTGGTTAGGGTTAGGGTTAGCATCAGGCCTAGGATAGTGTTAGGGTTAGGGTTAGCATCAGACTTAGGATAGTGTTAGCGTTAGGGTTACGGTTAGCTTCAGCCTTAGAATAGTATTAGGGTTAGGGTTAGGGTTAGGCTTAGCATGAGCCCTAGGATAGTGTTAGGGTTAGGGTTAGGGTTAACATAAGCCCTAGGATAGTGTTAGTGTTAGGGTTAGGGTTAGCATCAGCCCTAGGATAGTGTTAGGGTAAGGGTCAGCATCAGCTTTAGGATAGTGTTAGGGTTAGGGTTAGCATCAGCCCTAGGATAGTGTTAGTGTTAGGGTTAGGATTAGCATCAGCCCTAGGATACTGTTAGGTTTAGGGTTGGCATCAGCCCTAGGATAGTGTTAGGGTTAGGGTTAGGGTTAGCATCAGCCCTAGGATAGTGTTAGGGTTAGGGTTAGCATCAGCCCTAGGATAGTGTTAGGGTTAGGGGTAGGGTTAGCATCATTCCTAGGATAGTGTTAGGGTTTGGGTTAGGGTTAGGGTTAGAATCAGCCTAAGGGTAGTGTTAGGGTTAGGGTTAGGGTTAGGGTTAGCATCAGCCCTAGGATAGTGTTAGGGTTAGGGTTAGGGTTAGCATCAGCCCTAGGATAGTGTTAGGGTTAGGGTTACGGTTAGCATCAGCCTTAGTATAGTGTTAGGGTTAGGGTTATGGTTAGCGTCAGACCTAGGATAGTGTTAGCGTTAGGGTTAGCATCAACCCTAGGATAGTGTTAGGGTTAGGGTTAGGGTTAGCATCAGCCCTAGGATAGTGTTAGGGTTAGGGTTAGCATCAGCCCTAGGATAGTTTTAGGGTTAGGGTTAGGGATAGCATCAGCCCTACGATAGTGTTAGGTTTAGGGTTAACCTCAGCCCTAGGAGAGTGTTAAGGTTAGGGTTAGGGTTAGCATCAGCCCTAGGAAAGTGTTAGGGTTAAGGTTAGCATCAGCCCTAGGATAGTGTTAGGGTTAGGGTTAGTGTTAGCATCAGACCTAGGATAGTGTTATGGTTATGGTTAGCATCAGCCCTAGGATAGTGTTTTGGTTAGGGTTAGGGTTAGCATCAGCCGTAGGATAGTGTTAGGGTTAGGGTTAGCATCAGCCCTAGGATAGTGTTAGCATTAGGGTTACGGTTAGCTTCAGCCCTAGGATGGTATTAGCGTTAGGGTTAGGTTTAGGCTTAGCATCAGCCCTAGGATAGTGTTAGGGTTAGGGTCAGTATCAGCCTTAGGCTAGTGTTAGAGTTAGCATTATTGTTAGCATCAGCCCTAGGATAGTGTTAGGGTTAGGGTTAGCATCAGCCCTAGGATAGTGTTAGGGTTAGCATTATTGTCAGCATCAGCCCTAGGATAATGTTAGGGTTAGGGTCAGCATCAGCCTTAGGATACTGTGAGTGTTAGGGTTAGCATCAGCCCTAGGATAGTGTTAGTGTTAGGGTTAGGGTTAGCATCAGCCCTAGGATACTGTTAGGGTTAGTGTTAGGGTTAGCATCAGCCCTAGTATAGTGTTAGGGTTAGCGTTGTCATCAGCCCTAGGATCGTGTTAGGGTTAGAGTTAGGTTTAGCATCAGCCCGAGGATAGTGTTAGGGTTAGGGTTAGCATCAGCCCTAGGATAGTGTTAGGGTTAGGGGTAGGTTTAGCATCAGGCCTAGGATACTGTTAGTGTTAGGGTTAGCATCAGCCCTAGGATAGTGTTAGGGTTAGGATTAGGGTTAGAATCAGCCCTAGGGTAGTGTTAGGGTTAGGGTTAGCATCAGAGCAAGGATAGTGTTAGGGATAGGATTAGGGTTAGCATTAGCCCTAGGACAGTGTTAGGGTTAGGGTTAGGCTTATTATCAGTCCTAGGATAGTGTTTAGTGTTAGGGTTAGCATCAGCCTTAGGATACTGATATGGCTAGGGTTAGCATCAGAACTAGGATAGTGTTAGGGTGAGGGTTAGGGTTAGCATCAGCCCTAGAATAGTGTTAGGGTTAGGGATAGCATCAACCCTAGGATAGTGTTAGGGTTAGGGTTAGGGTTAGCATCAGCCCTAGGATAGTGTTAGCATTAGGGTTACGGTTAGCTTCAGCCCTAGAATAGTATTAGGATTAGGGTTAGGGTTAGGCTTAGCATGAGCCCTAGGATAGTGTTAGGGTTAGGGTGAGGGTTAACATAAGCCCTAGGATAGTGTTAGTGTTAGTGTTAGGGTTAGCATCAGCCCTAGGATAGTGTTAGGGTGAGGGTCAGCATCAGTTTTAGGATAGTGTTAGGGTTAGGGTTAGCATCAGCCCTAGGATAGTGTTAGTGTTAGGGTGAGGGTTAGCATCAGCCCTAGGATACTGTTAGGGTTAGGGTTAGGGTTAGCATCAGCCCTAGGATAGTGTTAGGTTTAGGGTTGGCATCAGCCCTAGGATAGTGTTAGGGTTAGGGTTAGGGTTAGCATCAGCATAGGATAGTGTTAGGGTAGGGGTTAGCATCAGCCCTAGGATACTGTTAGGGTTAGGGGTAGGGTTAGCATCAGGCCTAGGATAGTGTTAGGGTTAGGGTAAGTATCAGCCTTAGGATAGTGTTAGGGTTAGGGTTAGGGTTAGCATCAGCCCTAGGATAGTGTTAGGGTTAGGGTTAGCATCAGACCTAGGATCGTGTTAGGGTTAGGGTTAGGGTTATCATCAGGCCTAGGATAGTGTTAGGGTTAGGGTTAGGGTTAGCATCAGCCCTAGGATAGTGTTAGGGTTAGGGTTAGGGTTAGCATCAGCCCTAGGATAGTGTTAGGGTTAGGGTTAGCATCTGCCCTAGGATAGTGTTCGGGTTAGGGTTAGGGTTAGCATCAGCCGTAGGATAGTGTTAGGGTTAGGGTTAGGGTTAGGGTTAGCATCAGCCCTAGGATAGTGTTAGGGTTAGTGTTAGCATCAGCCCTAGGATAGTGTTAGTTTTAGGGTTCGGGTTAGCATCAGCCCTAGGATAGTGTTAGGGTTAGCGTTAGCATCTGCCCTAGGATAGTGTTAGGGTTAGGGTTAGGGTTAGGGTTAGCATCAGCCTTAGGATAGTGTTAGGGTTAGGGTTATGGTTAGCGTCAGACCTAGGATAGTGTTAGCGTTAGGGTTAGCATGAACCCTAGGATAGTGTTAGGGTTAGGGCTAGTGTTAGCATCAGCCCTAGGATAGTGTTAGGGTTAGGGTTAGCATCAGCCCTAGGATAGTTTTAGGGTTAGGGTTAGGGTTAGCATCAGCCCTAGGATAGTGTTAGGGTTAGGGTTAACCTCAGCCTTAGGAGAGTGTTAAGGTTAGGGTTAGGGTTAGCATCAGCCCTAGGATAGTGTTAGGGTTAGGGTTAGCATCAGCCCGAGGATAGTGTTAGGGTTATTGTTAGTGTTAGCATCAGACCTAGGATAGTGTTAGGGTTATGGTTAGCATCAGCCCTAGGATAGTGTTTTGGTTAGGGTTAGGGTTAGCATCAGCCCTAGGATAGTGTTAGTGTTAGGGTTAGCATCAGACCTAGGATAGTGTTAGAGTTAGGGTTAGCATCAGCCCTAGGATAGTGTTAGGGTTAGGGTTAGGGTTATCATCTGCCCTAGAATAGTGATAGGGTTAGCGTTAGCATCAGCGCTAGGATAGTGTTAGGTTTAGGGTTAGGGTTAGCATTAGCCCTAGGATTGTGTTACGTTTAGGGTTAGGGTTAGCATCAGCCCTAGGAGTGTGTTAGGGTTAGGGTTAGCATCAGCCCTAGGATAGAGTTAGTGTTAGGGTTACGGTTAGCATCAGCCCTAGGATAAAGTTAGGGTTAGGGTTAGCATCAGCCCTTGGATAGTGTTAGGGTTAGGGTTAGGGTTATCATCAGGTCTAGGATAGTGTTAGTGTTAGGGTGTGCATCAGCCCTAGGATAGTGTTAGTGTTAGGGTTAGGGTTAGCATGAGCTCTAGGATAGTGTTAGGGTTAGGGTTAGGGTTAGCATCAGCCCTAGGATAGTGTTAGGGTTAGGGTTAGGGTTAGCATCAGCCCTAGGATAGTGTTAGGGTTAGGGTTAGATCAGACCAAGGATACTGTTAGGGATAGGGTTAGGGTTAGCATCAGCCCTAGGACAGTGTTAGGGTTAGGGTTAAGCTTATTATCAGTCCTAGGATAGTGTTAGGGTTAGGGTTAGCATCAGCCTTAGGATAGTGTTATGGCTAGGGTTAGCACCAGAACTAGGATAGTGTTAGGGTGAGGGTTAGGGTTAGCATCAGCCCTAGGATAGTGTTAGGGTTAGGGTTAGCATCAACCCTAGGATAGTGTTAGGGTTAGGGTTAGGGTTAGAATCAGCCCTAGGATAGTGTTAGCGTTAGGGTTACGGTTAGCTTCAGCCCTAGAATAGTATTAGGGTTAGGGTTAGGGTTAGGCTTAGCATCAGCACTAGGATAGTGTTAGGGTTAGGGTTAACGTTAGTATAAGCCCTAGGATAGTGTTAGTGTTAGGGTTAGGGTTAGCATCACCCTAGGATAGTGTTAAGGTGAGGGTCAGCATCAGCTTTAGGATAGTGTTAGGGTTAGGGTTAGCATCAGCCCTAGGATAGTGTTAGTGTTAGGGTTAGGATTAGCATCAGCCCTGGGATTCTGTTAGGGTTAGGGTTAGGGTTAGCTTCAGCCCTAGGATACTGTTAGGGTTAGGGTTGGCATCAGCCCTAGGATAGTGTTAGGGTTAGGGTTAGGGTTAGCATCAGCCCTAGGATAGTGTTAGGGTTAGGGTTAGCATCAGCCCTAGGATAGTGTTAGGGTTAGGGGTAGGGTTAGCATCAGCCTAGGATAGTGTTAGGGTTAGGGTAAGTATCAGCCATAGGATAGTGTTAGGGTTAGGGTTAGGGTTAGCATCAGCCCTAGGATAGTGTTAGGTTTAGGGTTGTCATCAGCCCTAGGATCGTGTTAGGGTTAGAGTTAGGGTTAGCATCAGCCCTAGGATAGTCTTAGGGTTAGGGTTAGCATCAGCCCTAGGATAGTGTTAGTGTTAGGGTTAGGGTTAGCATCAGCCCTAGGATATTGTTAGGGTTAGGGTTAGGGTTAGCATCAGCCCTAGGATAGTGTTAGGGTTAGGGTTGTAATCAGCCCTAGTATCGTGGTAGGGTTAGAGTTAGGGTTAGCATCAGCCCTAGGATAGTGTTAGGGTTAGGGTTAGCATCAGCCCTAGGATAGTGTTAGGGTTAGGGGTAGGTTTAGCATCAGGCCTAGGATACTGTTAGTGTTAGGGTTAGCATCAGCCCTAGGATACTGTTAGGTTTACGGTTGGCATCAGCCCTAGGATAGTTTTAGGGTAAGGGTTAGGGTTAGCATCAGCCCTAGGATAGTGTTAGGGTTAGGGTTACCCTCAGCCCTAGGAGAGTGTTAAGGTTAGGGTTAGGGTTAGCATCAGCGCTAGGATAGTGTTAGGGTTAGGGTTAGCATCAGCCCTAGTATAGTGTTAGGGTTAGGGTTAGTGTTAGCATCAGACCTAGGATAGTGTTAGGGTTATGGTTAGCATCAGCCCTAGGATAGTGTTTGGTTAGGGTTAGGGTTAGCATCAGCCCTAGGATAGTGTTAGGGTTAGGGTTAGCATCAGACTTAGGATAGTGTTAGCGTTAGGGTTACGGTTAGCTTCAGCCTTAGAATAGTATTAGGGTTAGGGTTAGGGTTAGGCTTAGCATGAGCCCTAGGATAGTGTTAGGGTTAGGGTTAGGGTTAACATAAGCCCTAGGATAGTGTTAGTGTTAGGGTTAGGGTTAACATCAGCCCTAGGATAGTGTTAGGGTAAGGGTCAGCATCAGCTTTAGGATAGTGTTAGGGTTAGGGTTAGCATCAGCCCTAGGATAGTGTTAGTGTTAGGGTTAGGGTTAACCTCAGCCCTAGGAGAGTGTTAAGGTTAGGGTTAGGGTTAGCATCAGCCCTAGGATAGTGTTAGGGTTAGGGTTAGCATCAGCCCTAGGATAGTGTTAGGGTTAGGGTTAACATCAGACCTAGGATAGTGTTAGGGTTAGGGTTAGGGTTGGCATCAGCCCTAGGATGGTTTTAGTGTTAGGGTTAGGGTTAGCATCAGCCCTAGGATAGTGTTAGCGTTAGGGTTAGCATCAGACCTAGAATAGTGTTAGGGTTAGGGTTAGGGTTGGCATCAGCCCGAAGATGGTTTTAGGGTTAGGGTTAGGGTTAGCATCAGCCCTAGGATAGTGTTACCGTTAGGGTTACGGTTAGCTTCAGTCCTAGGATGGTATTAGGGTTAGGGTTAGGTTTAGGCTTAGCATCAACCCTAGGATAGTGTTAGAATTAGGGTCAGCATCAGCCTTAGGATAGTGTTAGGGTTAGCATTATTGTTAGCATCAGCCCTAGGATAGTGTTAGGGTTAGGGTCAGCATCAGCCTTAGGATAGTGTTAGGGTTAGGGTTAGCATGAGCCTTAGGATAGTGTTAGGGTTAGCATTATTGTTAGCATCAGCCCTAGGATAGTGTTAGGTTTAGGGTCAGCATCAGCCTTAGGATAGTGTTAGGGTTAGGGTTAGCATCAGCCCTAGGATAGTGTTAGTGTTAGGGTTAGGGTTAGCATCAGCCCTAGGATACTGTTAGGGTTAGGGTTAGGGTTAGCAACAGCCATAGGATAGTGTTAGGGTTAGGGTTAGCCTCAGCCCTAGGAGAGTGTTAGAGTTAGGGTTAGGGTTAGCATCAGCCCTAGGATAGTATTAGGGTTAGGGTTAGCATCAGCCCTAGGATAGTGTTAGGGTTAGCGTTAGGTTTAGCACCAGCCCTAGGATACTGTCAGGATTAGGGTTAGCATCAGACCTAGGATAGTGTTAGGGTTAGGGTTAGGGTTAGCATCACCCCTAGGATGGTGTTAGGGTTAGGGTTAGGGTTATCATCAGGCCTAGGATAGTGTTAGGGTTAGGGTTAGCATCAGCCCTAGGATAGTGTTAGGGTTAGGGTTAGGGTTAGCATCAGCCCTAGGATAGTGTTAGGGTTAGGGTTAGCATCAGCCCTAGGATAGTTTTAGGATTAGGGTTAGGGTTAGCATCAGCCCTAGGATAGTGTTAGGGTTAGGGGTAACCTAAGCCCTAGGAGAGTGTTAGGGTTAGGGTTAGGGTTAGCATCAGCCCTAGGATAGTGTTAGGGTTAGGGTTAGCATCAGCCCTAGGATAGTGTTAGGGTTAGGGTTAGTGTTAGCATCAAACCTAGGATAGTGTTAGGGTTAGTGTTAGCATCAGCCCTAGGATAGTGTTAGGGTTAGGGGTAGGGTTAGCATCAGCCCTAGGATAGTGTTAGGGTTAGGGTTAGCATCAGAGCAAGGATAGTGTTAGGGATAGGATTAGGGTTAGCATTAGCCCTAGGACAGTGTTAGGGTTAGGGTTAGGCTTATTATCAGTCCTAGGATAGTGTTTAGTGTTAGGGTTAGCATCAGCCTTAGGATACTGATATGGCTAGGGTTAGCATCAGAACTAGGATAGTGTTAGGGTGAGGGTTAGGGTTAGCATCAGCCCTAGAATAGTGTTAGGGTTAGGGATAGCATCAACCCTAGGATAGTGTTAGGGTTAGGGTTAGGGTTAGCATCAGCCCTAGGATAGTGTTAGCATTAGGGTTACGGTTAGCTTCAGCCCTAGAATAGTATTAGGATTAGGGTTAGGGTTAGGCTTAGCATGAGCCCTAGGATAGTGTTAGGGTTAGGATTAGGGTTAACATAAGCCCTAGGATAGTGTTAGTGTTAGTGTTAGGGTTAGCATCAGCCCTAGGATAGTGTTAGGGTGAGGGTCAGCATCAGCTTTAGGATAGTGTTAGGGTTAGGGTTAGCATCAGCCCTAGGATAGTGTTAGTGTTAGGGTGAGGGTTAGCATCAGCCCTAGGATACTGTTAGGGTTAGGGTTAGGGTTAACATCAGCCCTAGGATAGTGTTAGGTTTAGGGTTGGCATCAGCCCTAGGATAGTGTTAGGGTTAGGGTTAGGGTTAGCATCAGCCCTAGGATAGTGTTAGGGTAGGGGTTAGCATCAGCCCTAGGATACTGTTAGGGTTAGGGGTAGGGTTAGCATCAGGCCTAGGATAGTGTTAGGGTTAGGGTAAGTATCAGCCTTAGGATAGTGTTAGGGTTAGGGTTAGGGTTAGCATCAGCCCTAGGATAGTGTTAGGGTTAGGGTTAGCATCAGACCTAGGATCGTGTTAGGGTTAGGGTTAGGGTTATCATCAGGCCTAGGATAGTGTTAGGGTTAGGGTTAGGGTTAGCATCAGCCCTAGGATAGTGTTAGGGTTAGGGTTAGGGTTAGCATCAGCCCTAGGATAGTGTTAGGGTTAGGGTTAGCATCTGCCCTAGGATAGTGTTCGGGTTAGGGTTAGGGTTAGCATCAGCCGTAGGATAGTGTTAGGGTTAGGGTTAGGGTTAGGGTTAGCATCAGCCCTAGGATAGTGTTAGGGTTAGTGTTAGCATCAGCCCTAGGATAGTGTTAGTTTTAGGGTTCGGGTTAGCATCAGCCCTAGGATAGTGTTAGGGTTAGGGTTAGCATCTGCCCTAGGATAGTGTTAGGGTTAGGGTTAGGGTTAGGGTTAGCATCAGCCTTAGGATAGTGTTAGGGTTAGGGTTATGGTTAGCGTCAGACCTAGGATAGTGTTAGCGTTAGGGTTAGCATCAACCCTAGGATAGTGTTAGGGTTAGGGCTAGTGTTAGCATCAGCCCTAGGATAGTGTTAGGGTTAGGGTTAGCATCAGCCCTAGGATAGTTTTAGGGTTAGGGTTAGGGTTAGCATCAGCCCTAGGATAGTGTTAGGGTTAGGGGTAACCTAAGCCCTAGGAGAGTGTTAGGGTTAGGGTTAGGGTTAGCATCAGCCCTAGGATAGTGTTAGGGTTAGGGTTAGCATCAGCCCTAGGATAGTGTTAGGGTTAGGGTTAGTGTTAGCATCAAACCTAGGATAGTGTTAGGGTTATGGTTAGCCTCAGCCCTAGGATAGTGTTTTGGTTAGGGTTAGGGTTAGCATCAGCCCTAGGATAGTGTTAGTGTTAGGGTTAGCATCAGACCTAGGATAGTGTTAGGGTTAGGGTTAGCATCAGCCCTAGGATAGTGTTAGGGTTAGGGTTAGGGTTATCATCTGCCCTAGAATAGTGTTAGGGTTAGGGTTAGCATCAGAGCAAGGATAGTGTTAGGGATAGGATTAGGGTTAGCATTAGCCCTAGGACAGTGTTAGGGTTAGGGTTAGGCTTATTATCAGTCCTAGGATAGTGTTTAGTGTTAGGGTTAGCATCAGCCTTAGGATACTGATATGGCTAGGGTTAGCATCAGAACTAGGATAGTGTTAGGGTGAGGGTTAGGGTTAGCATCAGCCCTAGAATAGTGTTAGGGTTAGGGATAGCATCAACCCTAGGATAGTGTTAGGGTTAGGATTAGGGTTAGCATCAGCCCTAGGATAGTGTTAGCATTAGGGTTACGGTTAGCTTCAGCCCTAGAATAGTATTAGGATTAGGGTTAGGGTTAGGCTTAGCATGAGCCCTAGGATAGTGTTAGGGTTAGGGTTAGGGTTAACATAAGCCCTAGGATAGTGTTAGTGTTAGTGTTAGGGTTAGCATCAGCCCTAGGATAGTGTTAGGGTGAGGGTCAGCATCAGCTTTAGGATAGTGTTAGGGTTAGGGTTAGCATCAGCCCTAGGATAGTGTTAGTGTTAGGGTGAGGGTTAGCATCAGCCCTAGGATACTGTTAGGGTTAGGGTTAGGGTTAACATCAGCCCTAGGATAGTGTT
The DNA here is from genome assembly GCF_020740605.2 of Lemur catta. NCBI lineage: Eukaryota > Metazoa > Chordata > Mammalia > Primates > Lemuridae > Lemur > Lemur catta. Next base: position 586,620 of record NW_025423880.1, on the reverse strand, counting down.
AGGTTTAGGGTTGGCATCAGCCCTAGGATAGTGTTAGGGTTAGGGTTAGGGTTAGCATCAGCCCTAGGATAGTGTTAGGGTAGGGGTTAGCATCAGCCCTAGGATACTGTTAGGGTTAGGGGTAGGGTTAGCATCAGGCCTAGGATAGTGTTAGGGTTAGGGTAAGTATCAGCCTTAGGATAGTGTTAGGGTTAGGGTTAGGGTTAGCATCAGCCCTAGGATAGTGTTAGGGTTAGGGTTAGCATCAGACCTAGGATCGTGTTAGGGTTAGGGTTAGGGTTATCATCAGGCCTAGGATAGTGTTAGGGTTAGGGTTATGGTTAGCATCAGCCCTAGGATAGTGTTAGGGTTAGGGTTAGGGTTAGCATCAGCCCTAGGATAGTGTTAGGGTTAGGGTTAGCATCAGAGCAAGGATAGTGTTAGGGATAGGATTAGGGTTAGCATTAGCCCTAGGACAGTGTTAGGGTTAGGGTTAGGCTTATTATCAGTCCTAGGATAGTGTTTAGTGTTAGGGTTAGCATCAGCCTTAGGATACTGATATGGCTAGGGTTAGCATCAGAACTAGGATAGTGTTAGGGTGAGGGTTAGGGTTAGCATCAGCCCTAGAATAGTGTTAGGGTTAGGGATAGCATCAACCCTAGGATAGTGTTAGGGTTAGGGTTAGGGTTAGCATCAGCCCTAGGATAGTGTTAGCATTAGGGTTACGGTTAGCTTCAGCCCTAGAATAGTATTAGGATTAGGGTTAGGGTTAGGCTTAGCATGAGCCCTAGGATAGTGTTAGGGTTAGGATTAGGGTTAACATAAGCCCTAGGATAGTGTTAGTGTTAGTGTTAGGGTTAGCATCAGCCCTAGGATAGTGTTAGGGTGAGGGTCAGCATCAGCTTTAGGATAGTGTTAGGGTTAGGGTTAGCATCAGCCCTAGGATAGTGTTAGTGTTAGGGTGAGGGTTAGCATCAGCCCTAGGATACTGTTAGGGTTAGGGTTAGGGTTAACATCAGCCCTAGGATAGTGTTAGGTTTAGGGTTGGCATCAGCCCTAGGATAGTGTTAGGGTTAGGGTTAGGGTTAGCATCAGCCCTAGGATAGTGTTAGGGTAGGGGTTAGCATCAGCCCTAGGATACTGTTAGGGTTAGGGGTAGGGTTAGCATCAGGCCTAGGATAGTGTTAGGGTTAGGGTAAGTATCAGCCTTAGGATAGTGTTAGGGTTAGGGTTAGGGTTAGCATCAGCCCTAGGATAGTGTTAGGGTTAGGGTTAGCATCAGACCTAGGATCGTGTTAGGGTTAGGGTTAGGGTTATCATCAGGCCTAGGATAGTGTTAGGGTTAGGGTTAGGGTTAGCATCAGCCCTAGGATAGTGTTAGGGTTAGGGTTAGGGTTAGCATCAGCCCTAGGATAGTGTTAGGGTTAGGGTTAGCATCTGCCCTAGGATAGTGTTCGGGTTAGGGTTAGGGTTAGCATCAGCCGTAGGATAGTGTTAGGGTTAGGGTTAGGGTTAGGGTTAGCATCAGCCCTAGGATAGTGTTAGGGTTAGTGTTAGCATCAGCCCTAGGATAGTGTTAGTTTTAGGGTTCGGGTTAGCATCAGCCCTAGGATAGTGTTAGGGTTAGGGTTAGCATCTGCCCTAGGATAGTGTTAGGGTTAGGGTTAGGGTTAGGGTTAGCATCAGCCTTAGGATAGTGTTAGGGTTAGGGTTATGGTTAGCGTCAGACCTAGGATAGTGTTAGCGTTAGGGTTAGCATCAACCCTAGGATAGTGTTAGGGTTAGGGCTAGTGTTAGCATCAGCCCTAGGATAGTGTTAGGGTTAGGGTTAGCATCAGCCCTAGGATAGTTTTAGGGTTAGGGTTAGGGTTAGCATCAGCCCTAGGATAGTGTTAGGGTTAGGGTTAACCTCAGCCTTAGGAGAGTGTTAAGGTTAGGGTTAGGGTTAGCATCAGCCCTAGGATAGTGTTAGGGTTAGGGTTAGCATCAGCCCGAGGATAGTGTTAGGGTTATTGTTAGTGTTAGCATCAGACCTAGGATAGTGTTAGGGTTATGGTTAGCATCAGCCCTAGGATAGTGTTTTGGTTAGGGTTAGGGTTAGCATCAGCCCTAGGATAGTGTTAGTGTTAGGGTTAGCATCAGACCTAGGATAGTGTTAGAGTTAGGGTTAGCATCAGCCCTAGGATAGTGTTAGGGTTAGGGTTAGGGTTATCATGTGCCCTAGAATAGTGATAGGGTTAGCGTTAGCATCAGCGCTAGGATAGTGTTAGGTTTAGGGTTAGGGTTAGCATTAGCCCTAGGATTGTGTTACGTTTAGGGTTAGGGTTAGCATCAGCCCTAGGAGTGTGTTAGGGTTAGGGTTAGCATCAGCCCTAGGATAGAGTTAGTGTTAGGGTTACGGTTAGCATCTGCCCTAGGATAAAGTTAGGGTTAGGGTTAGCATCAGCCCTTGGATAGTGTTAGGGTTAGGGTTAGGGTTATCACCAGGCCTAGGATAGTGTTAGTGTTAGGGTGTGCATCAGCCCTAGGATAGTGTTAGTGTTAGGGTTAGGGTTAGCATGAGCTCTAGGATAGTGTTAGGGTTAGGGTTAGGGTTAGCATCAGCCCTAGGATAGTGTTAGGGTTAGGGTTAGGGTTAGCATCAGCCCTAGGATAGTGTTAGGGTTAGGGTTAGATCAGACCAAGGATAGTGTTAGGGATAGGGTTAGGGTTAGCATCAGCCCTAGGACAGTGTTAGGGTTAGGGTTAAGCTTATTATCAGTCCTAGGATAGTGTTAGGGTTAGGGTTAGCATCAGCCTTAGGATAGTGTTATGGCTAGGGTTAGCACCAGAACTAGGATAGTGTTAGGGTGAGGGTTAGGGTTAGCATCAGCCCTAGGATAGTGTTAGGGTTAGGGTTAGCATCAACCCTAGGATAGTGTTAGGGTTAGGGTTAGGGTTAGAATCAGCCCTAGGATAGTGTTAGCGTTAGGGTTACGGTTAGCTTCAGCCCTAGAATAGTATTAGGGTTCGGGTTAGGGTTAGGCTTAGCATCAGCACTAGGATAGTGTTAGGGTTAGGGTTAACGTTAGTATAAGCCCTAGGATAGTGTTAGTGTTAGGGTTAGGGTTAGCATCACCCTAGGATAGTGTTAGGGTGAGGGTCAGCATCAGCTTTAGGATAGTGTTAGGGTTAGGGTTAGCATCAGCCCTAGGATAGTGTTAGTGTTAGGGTTAGGATTAGCATCAGCCCTGGGATACTGTTAGGGTTAGGGTTAGGGTTAGCTTCAGCCCTAGGATACTGTTAGGGTTAGGGTTGGCATCAGCCCTAGGATAGTGTTAGGGTTAGGGTTAGGGTTAGCATCAGCCCTAGGATAGTGTTAGGGTTAGGGTTAGCATCAGCCCTAGGATAGTGTTAGGGTTAGGGGTAGGGTTAGCATCAGCCTAGGATAGTGTTAGGGTTAGGGTAAGTATCAGCCATAGGATAGTGTTAGGGTTAGGGTTAGGGTTAGCATCAGCCCTAGGATAGTGTTAGGGTTAGGGTTAGCATCAGACCTAGGATCGTGTTAGGATTAGGGTTAGGGTTAGCATCAGCCCTAGGATGGTGTTAGACTTAGGGTTAGGGTTATCATCAGGCCTAATATAGTGTTAGGGTTAGGGTTAGGGTTAGCATCAGCCCTAGGATAGTGTTAGTGTTAGGGTTAGGATTAGCATCAGCCCTGGGATACTGTTAGGGTTAGGGTTAGGGTTAGCTTCAGCCCTAGGATACTGTTAGGGTTAGGGTTGGCATCAGCCCTAGGATAGTGTTAGGGTTAGGGTTAGGGTTAGCATCAGCCCTAGGATAGTGTTAGGGTTAGGGTTAGCATCAGCCCTAGGATAGTGTTAGGGTTAGGGGTAGAGTTAGCATCAGCCTAGGATAGTGTTAGGGTTAGGGTAAGTATCAGCCATAGGATAGTGTTAGGGTTAGGGTTAGGGTTAGCATCAGCCCTAGGATAGTGTTAGGGTTAGGGTTAGCATCAGACCTAGGATCGTTTTAGGATTAGGGTTAGGGTTAGCATCAGCCCTAGGATGGTGTTAGACTTAGGGTTAGGGTTATCATCAGGCCTAGGATAGTGTTAGGGTTAGGGTTAGGGTTAGCATAAGCCCTAGGATAGTGTTAGGGTTAGTGTTAGGGTTAGCATCAGCCCTAGGATAGTGTTAGGGTTAGGGTTAGCATCTGCCCTAGGAGAGTGTTCGGGTTAGGGTTAGGGTTAGCATCAGCCCTAGGATAGTGTTAGGGTTAGGGTTAACCTCAGCCCTAGGAGAGTGTTAAGGTTAAGGTTAGGGTTAGCATCAGCCCTAGGATAGTGTTAGGGTTAGGGTTAGCATCAGCCCTAGGATAGTGTTAGGGTTAGGGTTAGTGTTAGCATCAGCCCTAGGATAGTCTTAGGGTTAGGGTTAGCATCAGCCCTAGGATAGTGTTAGTGTTAGGGTTAGGGTTAGCATCAGCCCTAGGATATTGTTAGGGTTAGGGTTAGGGTTAGCATCAGCCCTAGGATAGTGTTAGGGTTAGGGTTGTCATCAGCCCTAGTATCGTGGTAGGGTTAGAGTTAGGGTTAGCATCAGCCCTAGAATAGTGTTATGGTTAGGGTTAGCATCAGCCCTAGGATAGTGTTAGGGTTAGGGGTAGGTTTAGCATCAGGCCTAGGATACTGTTAGTGTTAGGGTTAGCATCAGCCCTAGGATACTGTTAGGTTTACGGTTGGCATCAGCCCTAGGATAGTGTTAGGGTTAGGGTTACCCTCAGCCCTAGGAGAGTGTTAAGGTTAGGGTTAGGGTTGGCATCAGCGCTAGGATAGTGTTAGGGTTAGGGTTAGCATCAGCCCTAGTATAGTGTTAGGGTTAGGGTTAGTGTTAGCATCAGACCTAGGATAGTGTTAGGGTTATGGTTAGCATCAGCCCTAGGATAGTGTTTGGTTAGGGTTAGGGTTAGCATCAGCCCTAGGATAGTGTTAGGGTTAGGGTTAGCATCAGACTTAGGATAGTGTTAGCGTTAGGGTTACGGTTAGCTTCAGCCTTAGAATAGTATTAGGGTTAGGGTTAGGGTTAGGCTTAGCATGAGCCCTAGGATAGTGTTAGGGTTAGGGTTAGGGTTAACATAAGCCCTAGGATAGTGTTAGTGTTAGGGTTAGGGTTAGCATCAGCCCTAGGATAGTGTTAGGGTAAGGGTCAGCATCAGCTTTAGGATAGTGTTAGGGTTAGGGTTAGCATCAGCCCTAGGATAGTGTTAGTGTTAGGGTTAGGGTTAACCTCAGCCCTAGGAGAGTGTTAAGGTTAGGGTTAGGGTTAGCATCAGCCCTAGGATAGTGTTAGGGTTAGGGTTAGCATCAGCCCTAGGATAGTGTTAGGGTTAGGGTTAACATCAGACCTAGGATAGTGTTAGGGTTAGGGTTAGGGTTGGCATCAGCCCTAGGATGGTTTTAGTGTTAGGGTTAGGGTTAGCATCAGCCCTAGGATAGTGTTAGCGTTAGGGTTAGCATCAGACCTAGAATAGTGTTAGGGTTAGGGTTAGGGTTGGCATCAGCCCGAAGATGGTTTTAGGGTTAGGGTTAGGGTTAGCATCAGCCCTAGGATAGTGTTACCGTTAGGGTTACGGTTAGCTTCAGTCCTAGGATGGTATTAGGGTTAGGGTTAGGTTTAGGCTTAGCATCAACCCTAGGATAGTGTTAGAATTAGGGTCAGCATCAGCCTTAGGATAGTGTTAGGGTTAGCATTATTGTTAGCATCAGCCCTAGGATAGTGTTAGGGTTAGGGTCAGCATCAGCCTTAGGACAGTGTTAGGGTTAGGGTTAGCATCAGCCTTAGGATAGTGTTAGGGTTAGCATTATTGTTAGCATCAGCCCTAGGGTAGTGTTATTTTTAGGGTCAGCATCAGCCTTAGGATAGTGTTAGGGTTAGGGTTAGCATCAGCCCTAGGATAGTGTTAGTGTTAGGGTTAGGGTTAGCATCAGCCCTAGGATACTGTTAGGGTTAGGGTTAGGGTTAGCAACAGCCATAGGATAGTGTTAGGGTTAGGGTTAGCCTCAGCCCTAGGAGAGTGTTAGAGTTAGGGTTAGGGTTAGCATCAGCCCTAGGATAGTATTAGGGTTAGGGTTAGCATCAGCCCTAGGATAGTGTTAGGGTTAGCGTTAGGTTTAGCACCAGCCCTAGGATACTGTCAGGATTAGGGTTAGCATCAGACCTAGGATAGTGTTAGGGTTAGGGTTAGGGTTAGCATCACCCCTAGGATGGTGTTAGGGTTAGGGTTAGGGTTATCATCAGGCCTAGGATAGTGTTAGGGTTAGGGTTAGCATCAGCCCTAGGATAGTGTTAGGGTTAGGGTTAGGGTTAGCATCAGTCCTAGGATAGTGTTAGGGTTAGGGTTAGCATCAGCCCTAGGATAGTTTTAGGATTAGGGTTAGGGTTAGCATCAGCCCTAGGATAGTGTTAGGGTTAGGGGTAACCTAAGCCCTAGGAGAGTGTTAGGGTTAGGGTTAGGGTTAGCATCAGCCCTAGGATAGTGTTAGGGTTAGGGTTAGCATCAGCCCTAGGATAGTGTTAGGGTTAGGGTTAGTGTTAGCATCAAACCTAGGATAGTGTTAGGGTTATGGTTAGCCTCAGCCCTAGGATAGTGTTTTGGTTAGGGTTAGGGTTAGCATCAGCCCTAGGATAGTGTTAGTGTTAGGGTTAGCATCAGACCTAGGATAGTGTTAGGGTTAGGGTTAGCATCAGCCCTAGGATAGTGTTAGGGTTAGGGTTAGGGTTATCATCTGCCCTAGAATAGTGTTAGGGTTAGGGTTAGCATCAGAGCAAGGATAGTGTTAGGGATAGGATTAGGGTTAGCATTAGCCCTAGGACAGTGTTAGGGTTAGGGTTAGGCTTATTATCAGTCCTAGGATAGTGTTTAGTGTTAGGGTTAGCATCAGCCTTAGGATACTGATATGGCTAGGGTTAGCATCAGAACTAGGATAGTGTTAGGGTGAGGGTTAGGGTTAGCATCAGCCCTAGAATAGTGTTAGGGTTAGGGATAGCATCAACCCTAGGATAGTGTTAGGGTTAGGGTTAGGGTTAGCATCAGCCCTAGGATAGTGTTAGCATTAGGGTTACGGTTAGCTTCAGCCCTAGAATAGTATTAGGATTAGGGTTAGCTTTAGGCTTAGCATGAGCCCTAGGATAGTGTTAGGGTTAGGGTTAGGGTTAACATAAGCCCTAGGATAGTGTTAGTGTTAGTGTTAGGGTTAGCATCAGCCCTAGGATAGTGTTAGGGTGAGGGTCAGCATCAGCTTTAGGATAGTGTTAGGGTTAGGGTTAGCATCAGCCCTAGGATAGTGTTAGTGTTAGGGTGAGGGTTAGCATCAGCCCTAGGATACTGTTAGGGTTAGGGTTAGGGTTAACATCAGCCCTAGGATAGTGTTAGGTTTAGGGTTGGCATCAGCCCTAGGATAGTGTTAGGGTTAGGGTTAGGGTTAGCATCAGCCCTAGGATAGTGTTAGGGTAGGGGTTAGCATCAGCCCTAGGATACTGTTAGGGTTAGGGGTAGGGTTAGCATCAGGCCTAGGATAGTGTTAGGGTTAGGGTAAGTATCAGCCTTAGGATAGTGTTAGGGTTAGGGTTAGGGTTAGCATCAGCCCTAGGATAGTGTTAGGGTTAGGGTTAGCATCAGACCTAGGATCGTGTTAGGGTTAGGGTTAGGGTTATCATCAGGCCTAGGATAGTGTTAGGGTTAGGGTTAGGGTTAGCATCAGCCCTAGGATAGTGTTAGGGTTAGGGTTAGGGTTAGCATCAGCCCTAGGATAGTGTTAGGGTTAGGGTTAGCATCTGCCCTAGGATAGTGTTCGGGTTAGGGTTAGGGTTAGCATCAGCCGTAGGATAGTGTTAGGGTTAGGGTTAGGGTTAGGGTTAGCATCAGCCCTAGGATAGTGTTAGGGTTAGTGTTAGCATCAGCCCTAGGATAGTGTTAGTTTTAGGGTTCGGGTTAGCATCAGCCCTAGGATAGTGTTAGGGTTAGGGTTGGCATCTGCCCTAGGATAGTGTTAGGGTTAGGGTTAGGGTTAGGGTTAGCATCAGCCTTAGGATAGTGTTAGGGTTAGGGTTATGGTTAGCGTCAGACCTAGGATAGTGTTAGCGTTAGGGTTAGCATCAACCCTAGGATAGTGTTAGGGTTAGGGCTAGTGTTAGCATCAGCCCTAGGATAGTGTTAGGGTTAGGGTTAGCATCAGCCTTAGGATAGTTTTAGGGTTAGGGTTAGGGTTAGCATCAGCCCTAGGATAGTGTTAGGGTTAGGGTTAACCTCAGCCTTAGGAGAGTGTTAAGGTTAGGGTTAGGGTTAGCATCAGCCCTAGGATAGTGTTAGGGTTAGGGTTAGCATCAGCCCGAGGATAGTGTTAGGGTTATTGTTAGTGTTAGCATCAGACCTAGGATAGTGTTAGGGTTATGGTTAGCATCAGCCCTAGGATAGTGTTTTGGTTAGGGTTAGGGTTAGCATCAGCCCTAGGATAGTGTTAGTGTTAGGGTTAGCATCAGACCTAGGATAGTGTTAGAGTTAGGGTTAGCATCAGCCCTAGGATAGTGTTAGGGTTAGGGTTAGGGTTATCATGTGCCCTAGAATAGTGATAGGGTTAGCGTTAGCATCAGCGCTAGGATAGTGTTAGGTTTAGGGTTAGGGTTAGCATTAGCCCTAGGATTGTGTTACGTTTAGGGTTAGGGTTAGCATCAGCCCTAGGAGTGTGTTAGGGTTAGGGTTAGCATCAGCCCTAGGATAGAGTTAGTGTTAGGGTTACGGTTAGCATCTGCCCTAGGATAAAGTTAGGGTTAGGGTTAGCATCAGCCCTTGGATAGTGTTAGGGTTAGGGTTAGCGTTATCACCTTGCCTAGGATAGTGTTAGTGTTAGGGTGTGCATCAGCCCTAGGATAGTGTTAGTGTTAGGGTTAGGGTTAGCATGAGCTCTAGGATAGTGTTAGGGTTAGGGTTAGGGTTAGCATCAGCCCTAGGATAGTGTTAGGGTTAGGGTTAGGGTTAGCATCAGCCCTAGGATAGTGTTAGGTTTAGGGTTAGATCAGACCAAGGATAGTGTTAGGGATAGGGTTAGGGTTAGCATCAGCCCTAGGACAGTGTTAGGGTTAGGGTTAAGCTTATTATCAGTCCTAGGATAGTGTTAGGGTTAGGGTTAGCATCAGCCTTAGGATAGTGTTATGGCTAGGGTTAGCACCAGAACTAGGATAGTGTTAGGGTGAGGGTTAGGGTTAGCATCAGCCCTAGGATAGTGTTAGGGTTAGGGTTAGCATCAACCCTAGGATAGTGTTAGGGTTAGGGTTAGGGTTAGAATCAGCCCTAGGATAGTGTTAGCGTTAGGGTTACGGTTAGCTTCAGCCCTAGAATAGTATTAGAGTTAGGGTTAGGGTTAGGCTTAGCATCAGCACTAGGATAGTGTTAGGGTTAGGGTTAACGTTAGTATAAGCCCTAGGATAGTGTTAGTGTTAGGGTTAGGGTTAGCATCACCCAAGGATAGTGTTAGGGTGAGGGTCAGCATCAGCTTTAGGATAGTGTTAGGGTTAGGGTTAGCATCAGCCCTAGGATAGTGTTAGTGTTAGGGTTAGGATTTGCATCAGCCCTGGGATACTGTTAGGGTTAGGGTTAGGGTTAGCTTCAGCCCTAGGATACTGTTAGGGTTAGGGTTGGCATCAGCCCTAGGATAGTGTTAGGGTTAGGGTTAGGGTTAGCATCAGCCCTAGGATAGTGTTAGGGTTAGGGTTAGCATCAGCCCTAGGATAGTGTTAGGGTTAGGGGTAGGGTTAGCATCAGCCTAGGATAGTGTTAGGGTTAGGGTAAGTATCAGCCATAGGATAGTGTTAGGGTTAGGGTTAGGGTTAGCATCAGCCCTAGGATAGTGTTAGGGTTAGGGTTAGCATCAGACCTAGGATCGTGTTAGGATTAGGGTTAGGGTTAGCATCAGCCCTAGGATGGTGTTAGACTTAGGGTTAGGGTTATCATCAGGCCTAATATAGTGTTAGGGTTAGGGTTAGGGTTAGCATAAGCCCTAGGATAGTGTTAGGGTTAGTGTTAGGGTTAGCATCAGCCCTAGGATAGTGTTAGGGTTAGGGTTAGCATCTGCCCTAGGAGAGTGTTCGGGTTAGGGTTAGGGTTAGCATCAGCCCTAGGATAGTGTTAGGGTTAGGGTTAACCTCAGCCCTAGGAGAGTGTTAAGGTTAAGGATAGGGTTAGCATCAGCCCTAGGATAGTGCTAGGGTTAGGGTTAGCATCAGCCCTAGGATAGTGTTAGGGTTAGGGTTAGTGTTAGCATCAGACCTAGGATAGTGTTATGGTTATGGTTAGCATCAGCCCTAGGATAGTGTTTTGGTTAGTGTTAGGGTTGGCATCAGCCGTAGGATAGTGTTAGGGTTGGGGTTAGGGTTAGCATCAGCCCTAGGATAGTGTTAGGTTTAGGGTTGTCATCAGCCCTAGGATCGTGTTAGGGTTAGAGTTAGGGTTAGCATCAGCCCTAGGATAGTCTTAGGGTTAGGGTTAGCATCAGCCCTAGGATAGTGTTAGTGTTAGGGTTAGGGTTAGCATCAGCCCTAGGATATTGTTAGGGTTAGGGTTAGGGTTAGCATCAGCCCTAGGATAGTGTTAGGGTTAGGGTTGTCATCAGCACTAGTTTCGTGGTAGGGTTAGAGTTAGGGTTAGCATCAGCCCTAGGATAGTGTTAGGGTTAGGGTTAGCATCAGCCCTAGGATAGTGTTAGGGTTAGGGGTAGGTTTAGCATCAGGCCTAGGATACTGTTAGTGTTAGGGTTAGCATCAGCCCTAGGACACTGTTAGGTTTACGGTTGGCATCAGCCCTAGGATAGTGTTAGGATTAGGGTTAGGGTTAGCAGCAGCCCTAGGATAGTGTTAGGGTTAGGGGTAACCTAAGCCCTAGGAGAGTGTTAGGGTTAGGGTTAGGGTTAGCATCAGCCCTAGGATAGTGTTAGGGTTAGGGTTAGCATCAGCCCTAGGATAGAGTTAGTGTTAGGGTTACGGTTAGCATCAGCCCTAGGATAAAGTTAGGGTTAGGGTTAGCATCAGCCCTTGGATAGTGTTAGGGTTAGGGTTAGTGTTATCATCAGGCCTAGGATAGTGTTAGGGTTAGGGTGTGCATGAGCCCTAGGATAGTGTTAGTGTTAGGGTTAGAGTTAGCATGAGCTCTAGGATAGTGTTACGGTTAGGGTTAGGGTTAGCATCAGCCCTAGGATGGTGTTAGGGTTAGTGTTAGGGTTATCATCAGGCCTAGGATAGTGTTAGGGTTAGGGTTAGCATCAGCCCTAGGATAGTGTTAGGGTTAGGGTTAGGGTTAGCATCAGCCCTAGGATAGTGTTAGGGTTAGGGTTAGCATCAGCCCTAGGACAGTATTAGGGTTAGGGTTAGGGTTAGCATCAGCCCTAGGATAGTGTTAGGTTTAGGGTTAGGGTTAGCATCAGCCTTAGGATAGTGTTAGGGTTAGGGTTATGGTTAGCGTCAAACCTAGGATAGTGTTAGCGTTAGGGTTAGCATCAACCCTAGGATAGTGTTTGGGTTAGATTAAGGTTAGCATCAGCCCTAGGATAGTGTTAGGGTTAGGGTTAACATCAGCCCTAGGATAGTTTTAGGGTTAGGGTTAGGGTAAGCATCAGCCCTAGGATAGTGTTAGGGTTAGGGTTACCCTCAGCCCTAGGAGAGTGTTAAGGTTAGGGTTAGGGTTAGCATCAGCGCTAGGATAGTGTTAGGTTTAGGGTTAGGGATAGCATTAGCCCTAGGATAGTGTTACGTTTAGGGTTAGTGTTAGCATCAGCCCTAGGAGTGTGTTAGGGTTAGGGTTAGCATCAGCCCTAGGATAGAGTTAGTGTTAGGGTTACGGTTAGCATCAGCCCTAGGATAAAGTTAGGGTTAGGGTTAGCATCAGCCCTTGGATAGTGTTAGGGTTAGGGTTAGGGTTATCATCAGGCCTAGGATAGTGTTAGGGTTAGGGTGTGCATGAGCCCTAGGATAGTGTTAGTGTTAGGGTTAGAGTTAGCATGAGCTCTAGGATAGTGTTACGGTTAGGGTTAGGGTTAGCATCAGCCCTAGGATGGTGTTAGGGTTAGGGTTAGGGTTATCATCAGGCCTAGGATAGTGTTAGGGTTAGGGTTAGCATCAGCCCTAGGATAGTGTTAGGGTTAGGGTTAGGGTTAGCATCAGCCCTAGGATAGTGTTAGGGTTAGGGTTAGCATCAGCCCTAGGACAGTATTAGGGTTAGGGTTAGGGTTAGCATCAGCCCTAGGATAGTGTTAGGGTTAGGATTAGCATCAGACCTAGGATCTTGTTAGGGTTAGGGTTAGGGTTAGCATCAGCCCTAGGATAGTGTTAGGTTTAGGGTTAGGGTTAGAATCAGCCTTAGGATAGTGTTAGGGTTAGGGTTATGGTTAGCGTCAGACCTAGGATAGTGTTAGCGTTAGGGTTAGCATCAACCCTAGGATAGTGTTAGGGTTAGATTAGGGTTAGCATCAGCCCTAGGACAGTGTTAGGGTTAGGGTTAGTGTTAGCATCAGACCTAGGATAGTGTTAGGGTTATGGTTAGCATCAGCCCTAGGATAGTGTTTGGTTAGGGTTAGGGTTAGCATCAGCCCTAGGATAGTGTTAGGGTTAGGGTTAGCATCAGACCTAGGATAGTGTTAGGGTTAGGGTTAGGGCTGGCATCAGCCCTAAGATGGTTTTAGGGTTAGGGTTAGGGTCAGCATCAGCCCTAGGATAGTGTTAGGGTTAGGGTTAGCATCAGCATTAGGATAGTGTTAGTGTTAGGGTTAGGGTTAGCATCAGCCCTAGGATACTGTTAGGGTTAGGGTTAGGGTTAGCAACAGCCATAGGATAGTGTTAGGGTTAGGGTTAGCCTCAGCCCTAGGAGAGTGTTAGGGTTAGGCTTAGGGTTAGCATCAGCCCTAGGATAGTATTAGGGTTAGGGTTAGCATCACCCCTAGGATGGTGTTAGGGTTAGGGTTAGGGTTATCATCAGGCCTAGGATAGTGTTAGGGTTAGGGTTATCATCAGCCCTAGGATAGTGTTAGGGTTAGGGTTAGGGTTAGCATCAGCCCTAGGATAGTGTTAGGGTTAGGGTTAGCATCAGCCCTAGGATAGTTTTAGGATTAGGGTTAGGGTTAGCATCAGCACTAGGATAGTGTTAGGGTTAGGGGTAACCTAAGCCCTAGGAGAGTGTTAGGGTTAGGGTTAGGGTTAGCATCAGCCCTAGGATAGTGTTAGGGTTAGGGTTAGCATCAGCCCTAGGATAGTGTTAGGGTTAGGGTTAGTGTTAGCATCAAACCTAGGATAGTGTTAGGGTTATGGTTAGCATCAGTCCTAGGATAGTGTTTTGGTTAGGGTTAGGGTTAGCATCAGCCCTAGGATAGTGTTAGGGTTAGGGTTAGCATCAGACCTAGGATAGTGTTAGGGTTAGGGTTAGCATCAGCCCTAGAATAGTGTTAGGGTTAGGGTTAGGGTTATCATCTGCCCTAGAATAGTGTTAGGGTTAGGGTTAGCATCAGCGCTAGGATAGTGTTAGGTTTAGGTTTAGGGTTAGCATTAGCCCTAGGATAGTGTTACGTTTAGGGTTAGGGTTAGCATCAGCCCTAGGAGTGTGTTAGGGTTAGGGTTAGCATCAGCCCTAGGATAGAGTTAGTGTTAGGGTTACGGTTAGCATCAGCCCTAGGATAAAGTTAGGGTTAGGGTTAGCATCAGCCCTTGGATAGTGTTAGGGTTAGGGTTAGGGTTATCATCAGGCCTAGGATAGTGTTAGGGTTAGGGTTAGCATCAGCCCTAGGATAGTGTTAGGGTTAGGGTTAGGGTTAGCATCAGCCCTAGGATAGTGTTAGGGTTAGGGTTAGCATCAGCCCTAGGACAGTATTAGGGTTAGGGTTAGGGTTAGCATCAGCCCTAGGATAGTGTTAGGGTTAGGATTAGCATCAGACCTAGGATCTTGTTAGGGTTAGGGTTAGGGTTAGCATCAGCCCTAGGATAGTGTTAGGTTTAGGGTTAGGGTTAGCATCAGGCTTAGGATAGTGTTAGGGTTAGGGTTATGGTTAGCGTCAAACCTAGGATAGTGTTAGCGTTAGGGTTAGCATCAACACTAGGATAGTGTTAGGGTTAGATTAGGGTTAGCATCAGCCCTAGGATAGTGTTAGGGTTAGGGTTAACATCAGGCCTAGGATAGTTTTAGGGTTAGGGTTAGGGTTAGCATCAGCCCTAGGATAGTGTTAGGGTTAGGGTTACCCTCAGCCCTAGGAGAGTGTTAAGGTTAGGGTTAGGGTTAGCATCAGCGCTAGGATAGTGTTAGGGTTAGGGTTAGCATCAGCCCTAGGATAGTGTTAGGGTTAGGGTTAGTGTTAGCATCAGACCTAGGATAGTGTTAGGGTTATGGTTAGCATCAGCCCTAGGATAGTGTTTGGTTAGGGTTAGGGTTAGCATCAGCCCTAGGATAGTGTTAGGGTTAGGGTTAGCATCAGACCTAGGATAGTGTTAGGGTTAGGGTTAGGGCTGGCATCAGCCCTAAGATGGTTTTAGGGTTAGGGTTAGGGTTAGCATCAGCCATAGGATAGTGTTACCGTTAGGGTTACGGTTAGCTTCAGTCCTAGGATGGTATTAGGGTTAGGGTTAGGTTTAGGCTTAGCATCAACCCTAGGATAGTGTTAGGGTTAGGGTCAGCATCAGCCTTAGGATAGTGTTAGGGTTAGCATTATTGTTAGCATCAGCCCTAGGATAGTGTTAGGGTTAGGGTCAGCATCAGCCTTAGGATAGTGTTAGGGTTAGGGTTAGCATCAGCCCTAGGATAGTGTTGGGGTTAGCATTATTGTTAGCATCAGCCGTAGGATAGTGTTAGGGTTAGGGTCAGCATCAGCCTTAGGATAGTGTTAGGGTTAGGGTTAGCATCAGCCCTAGGATAGTGTTAGTGTTAGGGTTAGGGTTAGCATCAACCCTACGATACTGTTAGGGTTAGGGTTAGGGTTAGCAACAGCCATAGGATAGTGTTAGGGTTAGGGTTAGCCTCAGCCCTAGGAGAGTGGTAGGGTTAGGGTTAGGGTTAGCATCAGCCCTAGGATAGTATTAGGGTTAGGGTTAGCATCAGCCCTAGGATAGTGTTAGGGTTAGGGTTAGGTTTAGCACCAGCCCTAGGATACTGTCAGGATTAGGGTTAGCATCAGACCTAGGATCGTGTTAGGGTTAGGGTTAGGGTTAGCATCAGCCCTAGGATGGTTTTAGGGTTAGGGTTAGGGTTATCATCAGGCCTAGGATAGTGTTAGGGTTAGGGTCAGCATCAGCCCTAGGATAGTGTTAGGGTTAGGGTTAGCATCAGCCCTAGGATAGTTTTAGGATTAGGGTTAGGGTTAGCATCAGCCCTAGGATAGTGTTAGGGTTAGGGGTAAGCTAAGCCCTAGGAGAGTGTTAGGGTTAGGGTTAGGGTTAGCATCAGCCCTAGGATAGTGTTAGGGTTAGGGTTAGCATCAGCCCTAGGATAGTGTTAGGGTTAGGGTTAGTGTTAGCATCAAACCTAGGATAGTGTTAGGGTTATGGTTAGCATCAGCCCTAGGATAGTGTTTTGGTTAGGGTTAGGGTTAGCATCAGCCCTAGGATAGTGTTAGGGTTAGGGTTAGCATCAGACCTAGGATAGTGTTAGGGTTAGGGTTAGCATCAGCCCTAGGATAGTGTTAGGGTTAGGGTTAGGGTTATCATCTGCCCTAGAATAGTGTTAGGGTTAGGGTTAGCATCAGCGCTAGGATAGTGTTAGGTTTAGGGTTAGGGTTAGCATTAGCCCTAGGATAGTGTTACGTTTAGGGTTAGGGTTAGCATCAGACCTAGGAGTGTGTTAGGGTTAGGGTTAGCATCAGCCCTAGGATAGAGTTAGTGTTAGGGTTACGGTTAGCATCAGCCCTAGGATAAAGTTAGGGTTAGGGTTAGCATCAGCCCTTGGATAGTGTTAGGGTTAGGGTTAGGGTTATCATCAGGCCTAGGATAGTGTTAGGGTTAGGGTGTGCATGAGCCCTAGGATAGTGTTAGTGTTAGGGTTAGAGTTAGCATGAGCTCTAGGATAGTGTTACGGTTAGGGTTAGGGTTAGCATCAGCCCTAGGATGGTGTTAGGGTTAGGGTTAGGGTTATCATCAGGCCTAGGATAGTGTTAGGGTTAGGGTTAGCATCAGCCCTAGGATAGTGTTAGGGTTAGGGTTAGGGTTAGCATCAGCCCTAGGATAGTGTTAGGGTTAGGGTTAGCATCAGCCCTAGGACACTATTAGGGTTAGGGTTAGGGTTAGCATCAGCCCTAGGATAGTGTTAGGGTTAGGATTAGCATCAGACCTAGGATCTTGTTAGGGTTAGGGTTAGGGTTAGCATCAGCCCTAGGATAGTGTTAGGTTTAGGGTTAGGGTTAGCATCAGCCTTAGGATAGTGTTAGGGTTAGGGTTATGGTTAGCGTCAGACCTAGGATAGTGTTAGCGTTAGGGTTAACATCAGCCCTAGGATAGTTTTAGGGTTAGGGTTAGGGTTAGCATCAGCACTAGGATAGTGTTAGGGTTAGGGTTACCCTCAGCCCTAGGAGAGTGTTAAGGTTAGGGTTAGGGTTAGCATCAGCGCTAGGATAGTGTTAGGGTTAGGGTTAGCATCAGCCCTAGGATAGTGTTAGGGTTAGGGTTAGTGTTAGCATCAGACCTAGGATAGTGGTAGGGTTATGGTTAGCATCAACCCTAGGATAGTGTTAGGGTTAGATTAGGGTTAGCATCAGACCTAGGGTAGTGTTAGCGTTAGGGCTAACATCAGCCCTAGGATAGTTTTAGGGTTAGGGTTAGGGTTAGCATCAGCCCTAGGATAGTGTTAGGGTTAGGGTTACCCTCAGCCCTAGGAGAGTGTTAAGGTTAGGGTTAGGGTTAGCATCAGCGCTAGGATAGTGTTAGGGTTAGGGTTAGCATCAGCCCTAGGATAGTGTTAGGGTTAGGGTTAGTGTTAGCATCAGACCTAGGATAGTGTTAGGGTTATGGTTAGCATCAGCCCTAGGATAGTGTTTGGTTAGGGTTAGGGTTAGCATCAGCCCTAGGATAGTGTTAGGGTTAGGGTTAGCATCAGACCTAGGATAGTGTTAGGGTTAGGGTTAGGGCTGGCATCAGCCCTAAGATGGTTTTAGGGTTAGGGTTAGGGTTAGCATCAGCCCTAGGATAGTGTTACCGTTAGGGTTACGGTTAGCTTCAGTCCTAGGATGGTATTAGGGTTAGGGTGAGGTTTAGGCTTAGCATCAACCCTAGGATAGTGTTAGGGTTAGGGTCAGCATCAGCCTTAGGATAGTGTTAGGGTTACCATTATTGTTAGCATCAGCCATAGGATATTGTTAGGGTTAGGGTCAGCATCAGCCTTAGGATAGTGTTAGGGTTAGGGTTAGCATCAGCCCTAGGATAGTGTTGGGGTTAGCATTATTGTTAGCATCAGCCGTAGGATAGTGTTAGGGTTAGGGTCAGCATCAGCCTTAGGATAGTGTTAGGGTTAGGGTTAGCATCAGCCCTAGGATAGTGTTAGGGTTAGGGTTAGGGTTAGCAACAGCCCTAGGATAGTGTTAGGGTTAGGGTTAGTTTTCGCATCAGTCCAAGGACAGTGTTAGGGTTAGGGTTACGGTTAGCATCAGTCCTAGGATACTGTTAGGTTTAGGGTTAGCATCAGCCCTAGGATAGTGTTAGGGTTAGGGTTAGGGTTAGCATCAGCCCTAGTATAGCTTTATGGTTAGGGTTAGGGTAAGCATCAGCCGTAGAATTGTATTAGGGTTAGAGATAGGGTTAGCATCAGCCCTAGGATAGTGTTAGTGTTAGGGTTAGGGTTATGGT
This sequence comes from Lemur catta, assembly GCF_020740605.2. NCBI lineage: Eukaryota > Metazoa > Chordata > Mammalia > Primates > Lemuridae > Lemur > Lemur catta. The sequence goes on along the minus strand of NW_025423880.1, from coordinate 568,807 downwards.
TAGCATCAGCCCTAGGATAGTGTTAGGGTTAGGGTTAGCGTTAGCATCAGCCCTAGGATAGTGTTAGGGTTAGGGTTAGCATCAGCCCTAGGATAATATTATGGTTAGGGTTATGGTTAGCATCAGCCCTAGGATAGTGTTAGGGTTACGGTTAGCATCAGCCCTAGGATAGTGTTAGTGTTAGGTTTAGCATCAGCCCTAGGATAGTGTTAGGGTTAGGGTCAGAATCAGCCCTAAAATAGTCTTAGGGTTAGGGTTAGGGTTAGCATCTGGCCTAGGATAATGTTAGTGTTAGGGTTAGCATCAGCCCTAGGATAGTGTTAGGATTAGGGTGAGGGTTAGCATCAGCCCTAGGATAGTGTTAGGGTTAGGGTTAGGGTTAGCATCAGCCCTAGGATAGTGTTAGTGTTAGGGTTAGGGTTAGCAACAGCCTTAGGATAGTGTTAGGGTTAGGGTTAGGGTTAGCATCAGCCCTAGGATAGTGTTAGGGTTAGGGTTAGGGTTAGCATCAGCCCTAGGATAGTGTTAGGGTTAGGGTTAGGGTTAGCATCAGGACTAGGATAGTGTTAGGGTTAGTGTTAGCATCAGCCTTAGGATAGTGTTAGGGTTAGGGTTAGGGTTAGCATCAGCCCTAGGATAGTGTTAGGTTTAGGGTTAGGATCAGCCTTTGGATAGTGTTAGGGTTACAGTTAGCATCAACCCTAGGATAGTGTTAGGGTTAGGGTTAGCATCAGCCCTAGGATAGTGTTAGGGTTAGGGATAGGGTTATCATCAGGCCTAGGATAGTTTAGGGTTAGGGTTAACATCAGCTCTAGGATAATGTTAGGGTTAGGGTTAGTGCTAGCATCAGCCCTAGGATAGTGTTATGGTTAGGGTTACCATCAGCTCTAGGATAGTGTTAGGGTTAGGGTTCGGTTAGCCTCAGCCCTAGGTTAGTGTTAGGGTTAGGGTTAGGGTTATCATCAGGCCTAGGATAGTGTTAGGGTTAGGGTTAGCATCAGCCCTAGGATAGTGTGAGGGCCATTGTTAGCATCAAACCTAGCATAGTGTTAGGGTTAGGGTTAGGGTTAGCATCAGCCCTAGGATAATGTTAGGGTTAGGGTTAGCGTTAGCATCAGCCCTAGGATAGTGTAAGGGTTAGGGTTAGCATCAGCCCTAGGATAATGTTATGGTTAGGGTTATGGTTAGCATCAGCCCTAGGATAGTGTTAGGGTTAGGGTTAGCATCAGCCCTAGGATAGTGTTAGGGTTAGGGTTAGTGTAAGCATCAGCCCTAGGATAGTGTTAGGGTTAGGGTTAGCATCAGCCGTACGATAGTGTTAGGGTTAGGGTTAGGGTTAGCATCAGCCCTAGGATAGTGTTAGGGTTACGGTTAGGGTTAGCATCAGCCCTAGGATAGTGTTAGGGATAGGGTTAGCATCAGCCCTAGGATATTGTTTGTGTTAGGGTTAGGGTTATCATCAGGCCTAGGATAGTGTTAGGGTTAGGGTTAGCATCAGCTCTAGGATAGTGTTAGGGTTAGGTTTAGGTTTAGCATCAGCCCTAGGGAAGTGTTAGGGTTAGGGTTAGCATCAGCCCTAGGATAGTGTTAGGGTTAGGGTTAGGGTTAGCATCAGCCCTAGGATAGGGTTAGGGTTAGGGTTAACATCAGCCCTAGGATAGTGTTAGGGTTAGGGTTAGCATCAGCCCTAGGATACTGTTAGGGTTATGGTTAGGGTTAGCATCAGCCCTAGGATAATGTTAGGGTTAGGGTTAGCATCAGCGCTAGGATAATGTTATGGTTATTGTTATGTTTAGCATCAGCCCTTGGATAGTGTTAGGGTTAGGGTTAGCATCAGCCCTAGGATAGTGTTAGGGTTAGGTTTAGGTTTAGCATCAGGCCTAGGATAGTGTTAGGGTTAGGGTTAGCATCAGCCCTAGGATAGTGTTAGGGTTAGGGTTAGGGTTAGCATCAGCCCTAGGATACTGTTAGGGTTAGGGTTAACATCAGCCCTAGGATAGTGTTAGGGTTAGGGTTAGCATCAGCCCTAGGATAGTGTTAGGGTTAGGGTTAGGGTTAGCATCAGTCCTAGGATAGTGTTAGGGTTAGGGTTAGCATCAGCCCTAGGATAGCGTTAGGGTTAGGTTTAGGGATATCATCAGGCCTAGGATACTGTTAGTGTTAGGGTTAGCATCAGTCCTAGGATAGTGTTAGGGTTAGGGTTAGGTTACGCATCAGCCCTAGGATAGTGTTAGGGTTAGGGTTAGGGTTAGCATCAGCCCTAGGATAGTGTTAGGGTTAGGGTTAGTGTTAGCATCAGCCCTAGGATAGTGTTAGGGATAGGGTTACAATCAGCCCTAGGATAGTGTTAGTGTTAGGGTTACGGTTATCATCAGGCCTAGGATAGTGTTAGGGTTAGGGTTAGCATCAGCTCTAGGATAGTGTTAGGGTTAGGGTTGGGGTTAGCCTGAGCCCTAGGATAGTGTTAGGGTTAGGGTTAGGGTTATCATCAGGCCTAGGATAGTGTTAGGGTTAGGGTTAGCATCAGCCCTAGGATAGTGTGAGGGCCATTGTTAGCATGAGCCCTAGGATAGTGTTAGGGTTAGTGTTAGCGTTAGCATCAGCCCTAGGATAGTGTAAGGGTTAGGGTTAGCATCAGCCCTAGGATAATGTTATGGTTAGGGTTATGGTTAGCATCAGCCCTAGGATAGTGTTAGGGTTAGGGTTAGCATCAGCCCTAGGATAGTGTTAGGGTTAGGGTTAGTGTAAGCATCAGCCCTAGGATAGTGTTAGGGTTAGGGTTAGCATCAGCCCTACGATAATGTTAGGGTTAGGGTTAGGGTTAGCATCAGCCCTAGGATAGTGTTAGGGTTAGGGTTAGGGTTAGCATCAGCCCTAGTATAGTTTTAGGGTTAGGGTTAGGGTAAGCATCAGCCCTAGAATTGTATTAGGGTTAGGGATAGGGTTAGCATCAGCCCTAGGATAGTGTTAGTGTTAGAGTTAGGGTTATGGTTAGCATCAGCCCTAGGATAGTGTTAGGATTAGTGTTAGGGTTTGCATCAGCCCTAGGATAGTGTTAGGGTTAGGGTTAGCGTTAGCATCAGCTCTAGGATAGTGATAGGGTTAGGGTTAGCATCAGCCCAAGGATCGTGTTATTGTTAGGGATAGGGTTATCACAAGGCCTAGGATAGTGTTAGAGTTAAGGTTAGCATCAGCTCTAGGATAATGTTAGGGTTAGGGTTATTGCTAGCATCAGCCCTAGTATAGTGTTATGGTTAGGGTTAGCATCAGCCCTAGGATAGTGTTAGGGTTAGGGTTAGGGTTAGCATCAGCCTTAGGATAGTGTTAGGGTTAGGGTTAGCATCAGCCCTAGGATAGTGTTAGGGTTAGGTTTAGGGATATCATCAGGCCTAGGATACTGTTAGGGTTAGGGTTAGCATCAGCCCTAGGATAGTGTTAGTGTTAGGGTTAGGGTTAGCATCAGCCCTAGGATAGTGTTAGGTTTAGGGTTAGCATCAGCCCTAGGATAATGTTATGGTTATTGTTATGTTTAGCATCAGCCCTAGGATAGTGTTAGGGTTAGGGTTAGCATCAGCCCTAGGATAGTGTTAGGGTTAGGGTTAGCATCAGCCCTAGGATAGTGTTAGGGTTAGGGTTAGCATCAGCCGTAGGATAGTGTTAGGGTTAGAATTAGGGTTAGCATCAGCCCTAGGATAGTGTTATGGTTAGGGTTAACATCAGCCCTAGGATAGTGTTAGGGTTAGGGTTAGGGTTAGCATCATCCCTAGGATAGTTTTAGGGTTAGGGTTAGCCTCAGCCCTAGGAGAGTGTTAGGGTTATGGTTAGGGTTAGCATCAGCACTACGATAGTGTTAGGGTTAGGGTTAGCATCAGCGCTAGGATAGTGTTAGGGTTAGGGTTAGGGTTAGGGTTAGGGTAAGCATCAGTTCTAGGATAGTGTTAGGGTTAGGGTTAGGGTTAGGAACAGCCCTAGGATAGTGTTAGGGTTAGGGTTAGGGTTCGCATCAACCCTAGGATATTGTTAGGGTTAGGGTTAGGGTTAGCATCAGCCCTAGGATAGTGTTAGGGTTAGGGTGAGCATCAGCCCTAGGATAGTGTTTGGGTTAGGGTTAGGGTTAGCATCACCCCTAGGGTAGTGTCAGGGTTAGGGTTAGCATCAGCCCTAGTATAGTTTTAGGGTTAGGGTTAGGATAAGCATCAGCCCTAGGATTGTATTAGGGTTAGGGATAGGGTTAGCATCAGCCCTAGGATAGTGTTAGTGTTAGGGTTAGGGTTATGGTTAGCATCAGCACTAGGATAGTGTTAGGGTTAGGGTTAGGGTTAGCATCAGCCCTAATATAGGGTTAGGGGTAGGGTTAACATCTGGCCTAGGATAATGTTAGTGTTAGGGTTAGCATCAGCCCTAGGATAGTGTTAGGATTAGGATTAGGGTTAGCATCAGCCCTAGGATAGTGTTAGTTGTAGGGTTAGGGTTAGCATCAGCCCTAGGATAGTGTTAGGGTTAGGGTTAGGGTTAGCAACAGCCTTAGGATAGTGTTAGGGTTAGGGTTAGGGTTAGCATCAGCCCTAGGATAGTGTTAGGGTTAGGGTTAGGGTTAGCATCAGCCCTAGGATAGTGTTAGGGTTAGGGTTAGGGTTAGCATCAGGACTAGGATAGTGTTAGGGTTAGGGTTAGCATCAGCCTTAGGATAGTGTTAGGGTTAGGGTTAGGGTTAGCATCAGCCCTAGGATAGTGTTAGGGTTAGGGTTAGGATCAGCCTTTGGATAGTGTTAGGGTTACGGTTAGCATCAACCCTAGGATAGTGTTAGGGTTAGGGTTAGCATCAGCCCTAGGATAGTGTTAGTGTTAGGGTTAGGGTTAGCATCAGCCCTAGGATAGTGTTAGGGTTAGGGTTAAGGTTATCATCAGCTCTAGGATAGTGATAGGGTTACGGTTAGCATCAGCCTAAGGATCGTGTTAGGGTTAGGGATAGGGTTATCATCAGGCCTAGGATAGTGTTAGGGTTAGGGTTAGGGTTAGCATCAGCCCTAGGATAGTGTTAGGGTTAGGGTTAGCATCAGCCCTAGGATAGTGTTAGGGTTAGGGTTAGCATCAGCCCTAGGATAGTGTTAGGGTTAGGTTTCGGTTTAACATCAGGCCTAGGATAGTGTTAGGGTTAGGGTTAGCATCAGCCCTAGGATAGTGTTAGGGTTAGGGTTAGGGTTAGCATCAGCCCTAGGATAGGGTTAGGGTTAGGGTTAACATCAGCCCTAGGATAGTGTTAGGGTTAGGGTTAGCATCAGCCCTAGGATACTGTTAGGGTTAGGGTTAGGGTTAGCATCAGCCCTAGGATAATGTTAGGGTTAGGGTTAGCATCAGCGCTAGGATAATGTTATGGTTATTGTTATGTTTAGCATCAGCCCTTGGATAGTGTTAGGGTTAGGGTTAGCATCAGCCCTAGGAGAGTGTTAGGGTTATGGTTAGGGTTTGCATAAGCACTACGATAGTGTTAGGGTTAGGGTTAGCATCAGCGCTAGGATAGTGTTAGGGTTAGGGTTAGGGTTAGGAACAGCCCTAGGATAGTGTTAGGGTTAGGGTTAGGGTTCTCATCAACCCTAGGATATTGTTAGGGTTAGGGTTAGGGTTAGCATCAGCCCTAGGATAGTGTTAGGGTTAGGGTGAGCATGAGCCCTAGGATAGTGTTTGGGTTAGGGTTAGGGTTAGCATCACCCCTAGGGTAGTGTTAGGGTTAGGGTTAGCATCAGCCCTAGTATAGTTTTAGGGTTAGGGTTAGGATAAGCATCAGCCCTAGGATTGTATTAGGGTTAGGGATAGGGTTAGCATCAGCCCTAGGATAGTGTTAGTGTTAGGGTTAGGGTTATGGTTAGCATCAGCCCTAGGATAGTGTTAGGGTTAGGGTTAGGGTTAGCATCAGCCCTAGGATAGGGTTAGGGTTAGGGTTACCATCAGCCCTAGGATAGTGTTAGGGTTAGGGTTAGAGTTAGCATCAGCCCTAGGATAGTGTTAGGGATAGGGTTAGCATCAGGCCTAGGATAGTGTTAGGGTTAGGGTCAGAATCAGCCCTAAAATAGTCTTAGGGTTAGGGTTAGGGTTAGCATCTGGCCTAGGATAATGTTAGTGTTAGGGTTAGCATCAGCACTAGGATAGTGTTAGGATTAGGATTAGGGTTAGCATCAGCCCTAGGATAGTGTTAGGGTTAGGGTTAGGGTTAGCATCAGCCCTAGGATAGTGTTAGGGTTAGGGTTAGGGTTAGCATCAGCCCTAGGATACTGTTAGGGTTAGGGTTAACATCAGCCCTAGGATAGTGTTAGGGTTAGGTTTAGGGATATCATCAGGCCTAGGATACTGTTAGTGTTAGGGTTAGCATCAGTCCTAGGATAGTGTTAGAGTTAGGGTTAGGGTTAGCTTCAGCTCTAGGATAGTGTTAATGTTAGGGTTAGTATCAGCCCTAGGATAGTGTTAGGGTTAGGGTTAGGTTACGCATCAGCCCTAGGATAGTGTTAGGGTTAGGGTTAGGGTTAGCATCAGCCCTAGGATAGTGTTAGGGTTAGGGTTAGTGTTAGCATCAGCCCTAGGATAGTGTTAGGGATAGGGTTACAATCAGCCCTAGGATAGTGTTAGTGTTAGGGTTACGGTTATCATCAGGCCTAGGATAGTGTTAGGGTTAGGGTTAGCATCAGCTCTAGGATAGTGTTAGGGTTAGGGTTAGCGTTAGCATCAGCTCTAGGATAGTGATAGGGTTAGGGTTAGCATCAGCCCAAGGATCGTGTTAGGGTTAGGGATAGGGTTATCACAAGGCCTAGGATAGTGTTAGAGTTAAGGTTAGCATCAGCTCTAGGATAATGTTAGGGTTAGGGTTATTGCTAGCATCAGCCCTAGTATAGTGTTATGGTTAGGGTTAGCATCAGCCCTAGGATAGTGTTAGGGTTAGGGTTAGCATCAGCCCTAGGATAGTGTTAGGGTTAGGTTTAGGGATATCATCAGGCCTAGGATACTGTTAGGGTTAGGGTTAGCATCAGCCCTAGGATAGTGTGAGGGTTAGGGTTAGGGTTATCATCAGCCCTAGGATAGTGTTAGGGTTAGGGTTAGCATCAGCCCTAGGATAATGTTATGGTTATTGTTATGTTTAGCATCAGCCCTAGGATAGTTTTAGGGTTAGGGTTAGCATCAGCCCTAGGATAGTGTTAGGGTTAGGGTTAGCATCAGCCCTGGGATAGTGTTAGGGTTAGGGTTAGCATCAGCCCTAGGATAGTGTTAGGGTTAGAATTAGGGTTAGCATCAGCCCTAGGATAGTGTTAGGGTTAGGGTTAACATCAGCCCTAGGATAGTGTTAGGGTTAGGGTTAGCATCAGCCCTAGGATAGTGTTAGGGTTAGGGTTAGGGTTAGCATCATCCCTAGGATAGTTTTAGGGTTAGGGTTAACCTCAGCCCTAGGAGAGTGTTAGGGTTATGGTTAGGGTTAGCATCAGCACTACGATAGTGTTAGGGTTAAGGTTAGCATCAGCGCAAGGATAGTGTTAGGGTTAGGGTTAGGGTTAGGGTTAGGGTAAGCATCAGTTCTAGGATAGTGTTAGGGTTAGGGTTAGGGTTAGGAACAGCCCTAGGATAGTGTTAGGGTTAGGGTTAGGGTTCGCATCAACCCTAGGATAGTGTTAGGGTTAGGGTTAGGGTTAGCATCAGCCCTAGGATAGTGTTAGGGTTAGGGTGAGCATCAGCCCTAGGATAGTGTTTGGGTGAGGGTTAGGGTTAGCATCAGCCCTAGGATAGTGTTAGGGTTAGGGTTAGCATCAGCCCTAGTATAGTTTTAGGGTTAGGGTTAGGATAAGCATCAGCCCTAGGATTGTATTAGGGTTAGGGATAGGGTTAGCATCAGCCCTACGATAGTGTTAGTGTTAGGGTTAGGGTTATGGTTAGCATCAGCCCTAGGATAGTGTTAGGGTTAGGGTTAGGGTTAACATCAGCCCTAGGATAGGGTTAGGGTTAGGGTTAGCATCAGCCCTAGGATAGTGTTAGGGTTAGGGTTAGAGTTAGCATCAGCCCTAGGATAGTGTTAGGGATAGGGTTAGCATCAGCCCTAGAATAGTGTTAGGGTTAGGGTCAGAATCAGGCCTAAAATAGTCTTAGGGTTAGGGTTAGGGTTAGCATCTGGCCTAGGATAATGTTAGTGTTAGGGTTAGCATCAGCCCTAGGATAGTGTTAGGATTAGGATTAGGGTTAGCATCAGCCCTAGGATAGTGTTAGGGTTAGGGTTAGGGTTAGCATCAGCCCTAGGATAGTGTTAGGGTTAGGGTTAGGTTTAGCAACAGCCTTAGGATAGTGTTAGTGTTAGAGTTAGGGTTAGCATCAGCCCTAGGATAGTGTTAGGGTTAGGGTTATGGTTAGCATCAGCCCTAGGATAGTGTTAGGGTTAGGGTTAGGGTTAGCATCAGGACTAGGATAGTGTTAGGGTTAGGGTTAGCATCAGCCTTAGGATAGTGTTAGGGTTAGGGTTAGGGTTAGCATCAGCCCTAGGATTGTGTTAGGGTTAGGGTTAGGATCAGCCTTTGGATAGTGTTAGGGTTACGGTTAGCATCAACCCTAGGATAGTGTTAGGGTTAGGGTTAGCATCAGCCCTAGGATAGTGTTAGTGTTAGGGTTAGAGTTAGCATCAGCCCTAGGATAGTGTTAGGGTTAGGGTTAGGGTTATCATCAGCTCTAGGATAGTGATAGGGTTACGGTTAGCATCAGCCCAAGGACCGTGTTAGGGTTAGGTATAGGGTTATCATCAGGCCTAGGATAGTGTTAGGGTTAGGGTTAACATCAGCTCTAGGATAATGTTAGGGTTAGGGTTAGTGCTAGCATCAGCCCTAGGATAGTGTTATGGTTAGGGTTAGCATCAGCTCTAGGATAGTGTTAGGGTTAGGGTTGGGGTTAGCCTCAGCCCTAGGATAGTGTTAGGGTTAGGGTTAGGGTTATCATCAGGCCTAGGATAGTGTTAGGATTAGGGTTAGCATCAGCCCTAGGATAGTGTGAGGGCCATTGTTAGCATCAGACCTAGCATAGTGTTAGGGTTAGGGTTAGGGTTAGCATCAGCCCTAGGATAATGTTAGGGTTAGGGTTAGCGTTAGCATCAGCCCTAGGATAGTGTAAGGGTTAGGGTTAGCATCAGCCCTAGGATAATGTTATGGTTAGGGTTATGGTTAGCATCAGCCCTAGGATAGTGTTAGGGTTAGGGTTAGCATCAGCCCTAGGATAGTGTTAGGGTTAGGGTTAGTGTAAGCATCAGCCCTAAGATAGTGTTAGGGTTAGGGTTAGCATCAGCCCTACGATAGTGTTAGGGTTAGGGTTAGGGTTAGCATCAGCCCTAGGATAGTGTTAGAGTTACGGTTAGGGTTAGCATCAGCCCTAGGATAGTGTTAGGGATAGGGTTAGCATCAGCCCTAGGATATTGTTTGTGTTAGGGTTAGGGTTATCATCAGGCCTAGGATAGTGTTAGGGTTAGGGTTAGCATCAGCTCTAGGATAGTGTTAGGGTTAGCGTTGGGGTTAGCCTCACCCTAGGATACTGTTAGCGTTATTGTTAGGGTTATCATCAGGCCTAGGATAGTGTTAGGGTTAAGGTTAGCATCAGCCCTAGGATAGTGTGAGGGCTACGGTTAGCATCAGACCTAGCATAGTGTTAGGGTGAGGTTTAGGGTTAGCATCAGCCCTAGGATAGTGATAGGGTTAGGGTTAGGGTTAGCATCAGCCCTAGGATAGTGTTAGGGTTAGGGTTAGCATCAGCCCTAGGATAATGTTATGGTTAGGGTTATGTTTAGCATCAGCCCTAGGATAGTGTTAGGGTTAGGGTTAGCATCAGCCCTAGGATAGTGTTAGGGTTAGGTTTAGGTTTAACAGCAGGCCTAGGATAGTGTTAGGGTTAGGGTTATCATCAACCTAGGATAGTGTTATGGTTAGGGTTAACATCAGCTCTAGGATAATGTTAGGGTTAGGGTTAGTGCTAGCATCAGCCCTAAGATAGTGTTATGGTTAGGGTTAGCATCAGCCCTAGGATAGTGTTAGGGTTAGGGTTAGCATCAGCCCTAGGATAGTGTTAGGCTTAGGTGTGGGGATATCATCAGGCCTAGGATACTGTTAGTGTTAGGGTTAGCATCAGCCCTAGGATAGTGTTAGAGTTAGGGTTAGGGTTAGCATCAGCTCTAGGATAGTGTTAGTGTTAGGGTTAGTATCAGCCCTAGGATAGTGTTAGGGTTAGGGTTAGGTTACGCATCAGCCCTAGGATAGTGTTAGGGTTAGGGTTAGGGTTAGCATCAGCCCTAGGATAGTGTTAGGGTTAGGGTTAGTGTTAGCATCAGCAATAGGATAGTGTTAGGGATAGGGTTACAATCAGCCCTAGGATAGTGTTAGTGTTAGGGTTACGGTTATCATCAGGCCTAGGATAGTGTTAGGGTTAGGGTTAGCATCAGCTCTAGGATAGTGTTAGGGTTAGGGTGGGGGTTAGCCTCAGCCCTAGGATAGTGTTAGGGTTAGGGTTAGGGTTATCATCAGGCCTAGGATAGTGTTAGGGTTAGGGTTAGCATCAGCCCTAGGATAGTGTGAGGGCCATTGTTAGCATCAGCCCTAGGATAGTGTTAGGGTTAGGGTTAGCGTTAGCATCAGCCCTAGGATAGTGTAAGGGTTAGGGTTAGCATCAGCCCTAGGATAATGTTATGGTTAGGGTTATGGTTAGCATCAGCCCTAGGATAGTGTTAGGGTTAGGGTTAGCATCAGCCCTAGGATAGTTTTATTGTTAGGGTTAGTGTAAGCATCAGCCCTAGGATAGTGTTAGGGATAGGGTTAGCATCATCCCTAGGATATTGTTTTTGTTAGGGTTAGGGTTATCATCAGGCCTAGGATAGTGTTAGGGTTAGGGTTAGCATCAGCTCTAGGATAGTGTTAGGGTTAGGGTTGGTTTTAGCCTCAGCCCTAGGATAGTGTTAGGGTTAGGGTTAGCATCAGCCCTAGGATAGTTTTAGGGTTAGGGTTAGTGTAAGCATCAGCCCTAGGATAGTGTTAGGGATAGGGTTAGCATCAGCCCTAGGATATTGTTTTTGTTAGGGTTAGGGTTATCATCAGGCCTAGGATAGTGTTAGTGTTAGGGTTAGCATCAGCCCTAGGATAGTGTGAGGGCTACGGTTAGCATCAGACCTAGCATAGTGTTAGGGTGAGGGTTAGGGTTAGCATCAGCCCTAGGATAGTGTTAGGGTTAGGGTTAGGGTTAGCATCAGCCCTAGGATAGTGTTAGGGTTAGGGTTAGCATCAGCCCTAGGATAGTGTTAGGGTTAGGTTTAGGGATATCATCAGGCCTAGGATACTGTTAGTGTTAGGGTTAGGATCAGCACTAGGATAGTGTTAGAGTTAGGGTTAGGGTTAGCATCATCCCCAGGATAGTGTTAGTGTTATGGTAAGCATCAGCCCTAGGATAGTGTTAGGGTTAGGGTTAGCATGAGCCCTAGGATAGTGTTAGAGTTAGGGTTAGGGTTAGCATCATCCCTAGGATAGTGTTAGTGTTAGGGTAAGCATCAGCCCTAGGATAGTGTTAGGGTTAGGGTTAGGATGAGCCCTAGGATAGTGTTAGGGTTAGGGTTAGGGTTAGATTCAGCCCGAGGATAGTGTTAGGGTTAGGGTTAGGGTTAGCATCAGCCCTAGGATAGTGTTAGGGATAGGGTTACCATCAGCCCTAGGATAGTGTTAGTGTTAGGGTTAAGGTTATCATCAGGCCTAGGATAGTGTAAGGGTTAGGGTTAGCATCAGCTCTAGGATAGTGTTAGGGTTAGGGTTGGGGTTAGCCTCAGCCCTAGGATAGTGTTAGGGTTAGGGTTAGGGTTATCATCAGGCCTAGGATAGTGTTAGGGTTAGGGTTACCATCAGCCCTAAGATAGTGTGAGGGCTACGGTTAGCATCAGACCTAGCATAGTGTTAGGGTTAGGGTTAGGGTTAGCATCAGCCCTAGGATAGTGTTAGGGTTAGGGTTAGGGTTAGCATCAGCCCTATAATAGTGTTAGGGTTAGGGTTAGCATCAGCCCTAGGATAATGTTATGGTTATTGTTATGTTTAGCATCAGCCCTAGGATAGTGTTAGGGTTAGGGTTAGAATCAGCCCTAGGATAGTGTTAGGGTTAGGGTTAGCATCAGCCCTAGGATAGTGTTAGTGTTAGGGTTAGCATCAGCCCTAGGATAGTGTTAGGGTTAGAATTAGGGTTAGCATCGGCCCTAGGATAGTGTTAGGGTTAGGGTTAACATCAGCCCTAGGATAGTGTTAGGGTTAGGGTTAGCATCAGCCCTAGGATAATGTTAGGGATAGGGTTAGCATCAGCGCTAGGATAATGTTATGGTTATTGTTATGTTTACCATCAGCCCTAGGATAGTGTTAGGGTTAGAGTTAGCATCAGCCCTAGGATAGTGTTAGGGTTAGGTTTAGGTTTAGCATCAGGCCTAGGATAGTGATAGGGTTAGGGTTAGCATCAGCCCTAGGATAGTGTTAGGGTTAGGGTTAGGGTTAGCATCAGCTCTAGGATAGTGTTAGTGTTAGGGTTAGTATCAGCCCTAGGATAGTGTTAGGGTTAGGGTTAGGTTACGCATCTGCCCTAGGATAGTGTTAGGGTTAGGGTTAGGGTTAGCATCAGCCCTAGGATAGTGTTAGCGTTAGGGTTAGTGTTAGCATCAGCCCTAGGATAGTGTTAGGGATAGGGTTACAATCAGCCCTAGGATAGTGTTAGTGTTAGGGTTACGGTTATCATCAGGCCTAGGATAGTGTTAGGGTTAGGGTTAGCATCAGCTCTAGGATAGTGTTAGGGTTAGGGTTGGGGTTAGCCTCAGCCCTAGGATAGTGTTAGGGTTAGGGTTAGGATTATCATCAGCCCTAGGATAGTGTTAGGGTTAGGTTTAGGTTTAGCATCAGCCCTAGGATAGTGTTAGGGTTAGAGTTAGCGTTAGCATCAGCCCTAGGATAGTGTTAGGGTTAGGGTTAGCATCAGCCCTAGGATAATGTTATGGTTAGGGTTATGGTTAGCGTCAGCCCTAGGATAGTGTTAGTGTTAGGGTTAGCATCAGCCCTAGGATAGTGTTAGTGTTAGGGTTAGTATCAGCCTTAGGATAGTGTTAGGGTTAGGGTTAGGGTAAGCATCAGCCCTAGGATAGTGTTAGGGTTAGGGTTAGCATCAGCCCTACGATAGTGTTAGGGTTAGGGTTAGGGTTAGCATCAGCCCTAGGATAGTGTTAGGGTTAGGGTTAGCATCAGCCCTAGGATAGTGTTAGTGTTAGGGTTAGGGTTATCATCAGGCCTAGGATAGTGCTAGGGTTAGGGTTAGCATCAGCTCTAGGATAGTGTTAGGGTTAGGGTTGGGGTTAGCCTCAGCCGTAGGATAGTGTTAGGGTTAGGGTTAGGTTTATCATCAGGCCTAGGGTAGTGTTAGGGTTAGGGTTACCATCAGCCCTAGGATAGTGTGAGGGCTACGGTTAGCATCAGACCTAGCATAGTGTTAGGGTTAGGGTTAGGGTTAGCATCAGCCCTAGGATAGTGTTAGGGTTAGGGTTAGGGTTAGCATCAGCCCTAGCATAGTGTTAGGGTTAGGGTTAGCATCAGCCCTAGGATAATGTTATGGTTATTGTTATGTTTAGCATCAGCCCTAGGATAGTGTTAGGGTTAGGGTTAGCATCAGCCCTAGGATAGTGTTAGGGTTAGGGTTAGCATCAGCCCTAGGATAGTGTTAGGGTTAGGGTTAGCATCAGCCCTAGGATAGTGTTAGGGTTAGAATTAGGGTTAGCATCAGCCCTAGGATAGTGTTAGGGTTAGGGTTAACATCAGCCCTAGGATAGTGTTAGGGTTAGGGTTAGCATCAGCCCTAGGATACTGTTAGGGTTAGGGTTAGGGTTAACATCAGCCCTAGGATAATGTTAGGGTTAGGGTTAGCATCAGCCCTAGGATACTGTTATGGTTATTGTTATGTTTAGCATCAGCCCTAGGATAGTGTTAGGGTTAGAGTTAGCATCAGCCCTAGGATAGTGTTAGGGTTAGGTTTAGGTTTAGCATCAGCCCTAGGATAGTGTTAGGGTTAGGGTTAGCGTTAGCCTCAGCCCTAGGATAGTGTTAGGGTTAGGGTTAGCATCAGCCCTAGGATAATGTTATGGTTAGGGTTATGGTTAGCATCAGCCCTAGGATAGTGTTAGGGTTAGGGTTAGCATCAGCCCTAGGATAGTGTTAGTGTTAGGGTTAGTATCAGCCTTAGGATAGTGTTAGGGTTAGGGTTAGGGTAAGCATCAGCCCTAGGATAGTGTTAGGGTTAGGGTTAGCATCAGCCCTACGATAGTGTTAGGGATAGGGTTAGGGTTAGCATCAGCCCTAGGATAGTGTTAGGGTTAGGGTTAGCATCAGCCCTAGGATAGTGTTAGTGTTAGGGTTTGGGTTATCATAAGGCCTAGGATAGTGTTAGGGTTAGGGTTAGCATCAGCTCTAGGATAGTGTTAGGGTTAGGGTTGGGGTTAGCCTCAGCCGTAGGATAGTGTTAGGGTTAGGGTTAGGGTTATCATCAGGCCTAGGATAGTGTTAGGGTTAGGGTTACCATCAGCCCTAGGATAGTGTGAGGGCTACGGTTAGCATCAGACCTAGCATAGTGTTAGGGTTAGGGTTAGGGTTAGCATCAGCCCTAGGATAGTGTTAGGGTTAGGGTTAGGGTTAGCATCAGCCCTAGGATAGTGTTAGGGTTAGGGTTAGCACCAGCCCTAGGATAATGTTATGGTTATTGTTATGTTTAGCATCAGCCCTAGGATAGTGTTAGGGTTAGGGTTAGCATCAGCCCTAGGATAGTGTTAGGGTTAGGGTTAGCATCAGCCCTAGGATAGTGTTAGGGTTAGGGTTAGCATCAGCCCTAGGATAGTGTTAGGGTTAGGTTTAGGTTTAGCATCAGGCCTAGGATAGTGTTAGGGTTAGGGTTAGCATCAGCCCTAGGATAGTGTTAGGGTTAGGGTTAGGGTTAGCATCAGCTCTAGGATAGTGTTAGTGTTAGGGTTAGCATCAGCCCTACGATAGTGTTAGGGTTAGGGTTAGGGTTAGCATCAGCCCTAGGATAGTGTTAGGGTTAGGGTTAGCATCAACCCTAGGATAGTGTTAGTGTTAGGGTTAGGGTTATCATCAGGCCTAGGATAGTGTTAGGGATAGGGTTAGCATCAGCTCTAGGATAGTGTTAGGGTTAGGGTTGGGGTTAGCCTCAGCCGTAGGATAGTGTTAGGGTTAGGGTTAGGGTTATCATCAGGCCTAGGATAGTGTTAGGGTTAGGGTTACCATCAGCCCTAGGATAGTGTGAGGGCTACGGTTAGCATCAGACCTAGCATATTGTTAGGGTTAGGGTTAGGGTTAGCATCAGCCCTAGGATAGTGTTAGGTTTAGGGTTAGGGTTAGCATCAGCCCTAGGATAGTGTTAGGGTTAGGGTTAGCATCAGCCCTAGGATAATGTTATGGTTATTGTTATGTTTAGCATCAGCCCTAGGATAGTGTTAGGGTTAGGGTTAGCATCAGCCCTAGGATAGTGTTAGGGTTAGGGTTAGCATCAGCCCTAGGATAGTGTTAGGGTTAGGGTTAGCATCAGCCCTAGGATAGTGTTAGGGTTAGAATTAGGGTTAGCATCAGCCCTAGGATATTGTTAGGGTTAGGTTTAGGTTTAGCATCAGGCCTAGGATAGTGTTAGGGTTAGGGTTAGCATCAGCCCTAGGATAGTGTTAGGGTTAGGGTTGGGGTTAGCCTCAGCCCTAGGATAGTGTTAGGGTTAGGGTTAGCATCAGCCCTAGGATAGTGTTAGGGTTAGGTTTAGGGATATCATCAGGCCTAGGATACTGTTAGTGTTAGGGTTAGCATCAGCCCTAGGATAGTGTTAGAGTTAGGGTTAGGGTTAGCATCAGCTCTAGGATAGTGTTAGTGTTAGGGTTAGTATCAGCCCTAGGATAGTGTTAGGGTTAGGGTTAGGTTACGCATCAGCCCTAGGATAGTGTTAGGGTTAGGGTTAGGGTTAGCATCAGCCCTAGGATAGTGTTAGGGTTAGGGTTAGTGTTAGCATCAGCCCTAGGATAGTGTTAGGGATAGGGTTACAATCAGCCCTAGGATAGTGTTAGTGTTAGGGTTACGGTAATCATCAGGCCTAGGATAGTGTTAGGGTTAGGGTTAGCATCAGCTCTAGGATAGTGTTAGGGTTAGGGTTGGGGTTAGCCTCAGCCGTAGGATAGTGTTAGGGTTAGGGTTAGGGTTATCATCAGGCCTAGGATAGTGTTAGGGTTAGGGTTAGCATCAGCCCTAGGATAGTGTGAGGGCCATTGTTAGCATCAGCCGTAGGATAGTGTTAGGGTTAGGGTTAGCGTTAGCATCAGCCCTAGGATAGTGTAAGGGTTAGGGTTAGCATCAGCCCTAGGATAATGTTATGGTTAGGGTTATGGTTAGCATCAGCCCTAGGATAGTGTTAGGGTTAGGGTTAGCATCAGCCCTAGGATAGTTTTAGGGTTAGGGTTAGTGTAAGCATCAGCCCTAGGATAGTGTTAGGGATAGGGTTAGCATCAGCCCTAGGATAGTGTTAGGATTAGGTTTAGGGATATCATCAGGCCTAGGATACTGTTAGTGTTAGGGTTAGGATCAGCACTAGGATAGTGTTAGAGTTAGGGTTAGGGTTAGCATCATCCCCAGGATAGTGTTAGTGTTAGGGTAAGCATCAGCCCTAGGATAGTGTTAGGGTTAGGGTTAGCATGAGCCCTAGGATAGTGTTAGAGTAAGGGTTAGGGTTAGCATCATCCCTAGGATAGTGTTAGTGTTAGGGTAAGCATCAGCCCTAGGATAGTGTTAGGGTTAGGGTTAGGATGAGCCCTAGGATAGTGTTAGGGTTAGGGTTAGGGTTAGCATCAGCCCGAGGATAGTGTTAGGGTTAGGGTTAGGGTTAGCATCAGCCCTAGGATAGTGTTAGGGATAGGGTTACCATCAGCCCTAGGATAGTGTTAGCGTTAGGGTTAAGGTTATCATCAGGCCTAGGATAGTGTAAGGGTTAGGGTTAGCATCAGCTCTAGGATAGTGTTAGGGTTAGGGTTGGGGTTAGCCTCAGCCCTAGGATAGTGTTAGGGTTAGGGTTAGGGTTATCATCAGGCCTAGGATAGTGTTAGGGTTAGGGTTACCATCAGCCCTAGGATAGTGTGAGGGCTACGGTTAGCATCAGACCTAGCATAGTGTTAGGGTTAGGGTTAGGGTTAGCATCAGCCCTAGGATAGTGTTAGGGTTAGGGTTAGGGTTAGCATCAGCCCTAGGATAGCGTTAGGGTTAGGGTTAGCATCAGCCCTAGGATAATGTTATGGTTAGGGTTATGGTTAGCATCAGCCCTAGGATAGTGTTAGGGTTAGGGTTAGCATCAGCCCTAGGATAGTGTTAGTGTTAGGGTTAGTATCAGCATTAGGATAGTGTTAGGGTTAGGGTTAGGGTAAGCATCAGCCCTAGGATAGTGTTAGGATTAGGGTTAGCATCAGCCCTAAGATAGTGTTAGGGTTAGGGTTAGGGTTAGCATCAGCCCTAGGATAGTGTTAGGGTTAGGGTTAGCATCAGCCCTAGGATAGTGTTAGTGTTAGGGTTAGGGTTATCATCAGGCCTAGGATAGTGTTAGGGTTAGGGTTAGCATCAGCTCTAGGATAGTGTTAGGGTTAGGGTTGGGGTTAGCCTCAGCCGTAGGATAGTGTTAGGGTTAGGGTTAGGGTTATCATCAGCCCTAGGATAGTGTTAGGGTTAGGGTTACCATCAGCCCTAGGATAGTGTGAGGGCTACGGTTAGCATCAGACCTAGCATAGTGTTAGGGTTAGGGTTAGGGTTAGCATCAGCCCTAGGATAGTGTTAGGGTTAGGGTTAGGGTTAGCATCAGCCCTAGGATAGTGTTAGGGTTAGGGTTAGCATCAGCCCTAGGATAGTGTTAGGGTTAGGGTTAGCATCAGCCCTAGGATAGTGTTAGGGTTAGGGTTAGCATCAGCCCTAGGATAGTGTTAGGGTTAGAATTAGGGTTAGCATCAGCCCTAGGATAGTGTTAGTGTTAGGGTTAACATCAGCCCTAGGATAGTGTTAGGGTTAGGGTTAGCATCAGCCCTAGGATAATGATAGGGATAGGGTTATCATCAGCGCTAGGATAATGTTATGGTTATTGTTATGTTTAGCATCAGCCCTAGGATAGTGTTAGGGTTAGAGTTAGCATCAGCCCTAGGATAGTGTTAGGGTTAGGTTTAGGTTTAGCATCAGGCCTAGGATAGTGTTAGGGTTAGGGTTAGCATCAGCCCTAGGATAGTGTTAGGGTTAGGGTTAGGGTTAGCATCAGCTCTAGGATAGTGTTAGTGTTAGGGTTAGTATCAGCCCTAGGATAGTGTTAGGGTTAGGGTTAGGTTACGCATCTGCCCTAGGATAGTGTTAGGGTTAGGGTTAGGGTTAGCATCAGCCCTAGGATAGTGTTAGCGTTAGGGTTAGTGTTAGCATCAGCCCTAGGAAATTGTTAGGGATAGGGTTACAATCAGCCCTAGGATAGTGTTAGTGTTAGGGTTACGGTTATCATCAGGCCTAGGATAGTGTTAGGGTTAGGGTTAGCATCAGCTCTAGGATAGTGTTAGGGTTAGGGTTGGGGTTAGCCTCAGCCCTAGGATAGTGTTAGGGTTAGGGTCAGGGTTATCATCAGGCCTAGGATAGTGTTAGGGTTAGGGTTAGCATCAGCCCTAAGATAGTGTGAGGGCTATTGTTAGCATCAGACCTAGCATAGTGTTAGGGTTAGGGTTAGGGTTAGCATCAGCCCTAGGATAGTGTTAGGGTTAGGGTTAGCGTTAGCATCAGCCCTAGGATAGTGTTAGGGTTAGGGTTAGCATCAGCCCTAGGATAATGTTATGGTTAGGGTTATGGTTAGCATCAGCCCTAGGATAGTGTTAGGGTTAGGGTTAGGGTTAGCACCAGGCCTAGGATAGTGTTTGTGTTAGGGTTAGGGTTAGCATCAGCCCTAGGATAGTGTTAGGGTTAGGGTTAACATCAGGCCTAGGATAGTGTTAGGGTTAGGGTTAGCATCAGCCCTAGAATAGTGTTAGGGTTAGGGTTAGGGTTAGCACCAGGCCTAGGATAGTGTTTGTGTTAGGGTTAGCATCAGCCTTAGGATAGTGTTAGGGTTAGGGTTAGGGTTAGCATCAGCCGTAGGATAGTGTTAGGGTTAGGGTTAGCCTCAGCCCTAGGATAGTGTTCGAGTTAGGGTTAGGGTTAGCATCAGCCCTAGGATAGTGTTAGGGTTAGGGTTAGGGTTAGCATCAGCCCTAGGATAGTGTTAGTGTTAGGGTTAGTATCAGCCTTAGGATAGTGTTAGGGTTAGGGTTAGGGTAAGCATCAGCCCTAGGATAGTGTTAGGGTTAGGGTTAGCATCAGCCCTACGATAGTGTTAGGGTTAGGGTTAGGGTTAGCATCAGCCCTAGGATAGTGTTAGGGTTAGGGTTAGCATCAGCCCTAGGATAGTGTTAGTGTTAGGGTTAGGGTTATCATCAGGCCAAGGATAGTGTTAGGGTTAGGGTTAGCATCAGCTCTAGGATAGTGTTAGGGTTAGGGTTGGGGTTAGCCTCAGCCGTAGGATAGTGTTAGGGTTAGGGTTAGGGTTATCATCAGGCCTAGGATAGTGTTAGGGTTAGGGTTACCATCAGCCCTAGGATAGTGTGAGGGCTACGGTTAGCATCAGACCTAGCATAGTGTTAGGGTTAGGGTTAGGGTTAGCATCAGCCCTAGGATAGTGTTAGGGTTAGGGTTAGGGTTAGCATCAGCCCTAGGATAGTGTTAGGGTTAGGGTTAGCACCAGCCCTAGGATAATGTTATGGTTATTGTTATGTTTAGCATCAGCCCTAGGATAGTGTTAGGGTTAGGGTTAGCATCAGCCCTAGGATAGTGTTAGGGTTAGGGTTAGCATCAGCCCTAGGATAGTGTTAGGGTTAGGGTTAGCATCAGCCCTAGGATAGTGTTAGGGTTAGAATTAGGGTTAGCATCAGCCCTAGCATAGTGTTAGGGTTAGGGTTAACATCAGCCCTAGGATAGTGTTAGGGTTAGGGTTAGCATCAGCCCTAGGATACTGTTAGGGTTAGGGTTAGGGTTAGCATCAGCCCTAGGATAATGTTAGGGTTAGGGTTAGCATCAGCGCTAGGATAATGTTATGGTTATTGTTATGTTTAGCATCAGCCCTAGGATAGTGTTAGGGTTAGAGTTAGCATCAGCCCTAGGATAGTGTTAGGGTTAGGTTTAGGTTTAGCATCAGCCCTAGGATAGTGTTAGGGTTAGGGTTAGCATCAGCCCTAGGATAATGTTATGGTTAGGGTTATGGTTAGCGTCAGCCCTAGGATAGTGTTAGTGTTAGGGTTAGCATCAGCCCTAGGATAGTGTTAGTGTTAGGGTTAGTATCAGCCTTAGGATAGTGTTAGGGTTAGGGTTAGGGTAAGCATCAGCCCTAGGATAGTGTTAGGGTTAGGGTTAGCATCAGCCCTACGACAGTGTTAGGGTTAGGGTTAGGGTTAGCATCAGCCCTAGGATAGTGTTAGGGTTAGGGTTAGCATCAGCCCTAGGATAGTGTTAGTGTTAGGGTTAGGGTTATCATCAGGCCTAGGATAGTGTTAGGGTTAGGGTTAGCATCAGCTCTAGGATAGTGTTAGGGTTAGGGTTGGGGTTAGCCTCAGCCGTAGGATAGTGTTAGGGTTAGGGTTAGGTTTATAATCAGGCCTAGGATAGTGTTAGGGTTAGGGTTACCATCAGCCCTAGGATAGTGTGAGGGCTACGGTTAGCATCAGACCTAGCATAGTGTTAGGGTTAGGGTTAGGGTTAGCATCAGCCCTAGGATAGTGTTAGGGTTAGGGTTAGGGTTAGCATCAGCCCTAGGATAGTGTTAGGGTTAGGGTTAGCATCAGCCCTAGGATAATGTTATGGTTATTGTTATGTTTAGCATCAGCCCTAGGATAGTGTTAGGGTTAGAGTTAGCATCAGCCCTAGGATAGTGTTAGGGTTAGGTTTAGGTTTAGCATCAGCCCTAGGATAGTGTTAGGGTTAGGGTTAGCGTTAGCATCAGCCCTAGGATAGTGTTAGGGTTAGGGTTATCATCAGCCCTAGGATAATGTTATGGTTAGGGTTATGGTTAGCATCAGCCCTAGGATAGTTTTAGGGTTAGGGTTAGCATCAGCCCTAGGATAGTGTTAGTGTTAGGGTTAGTATCAGCCTTAGGATAGTGTTAGGGTTAGGGTTAGGGTAAGCATCAGCCCTAGGATAGTGTTAGGGTTAGGGTTAACATCAGCCCTACGATAGTGTTAGGGTTAGGGTTAGGGTTAGCATCAGCCCTAGGATAGTGTTAGGGTTAGGGTTAGCATCAGCCCTAGGATAGTGTTAGTGTTAGGGTTAGGGTTATCATAAGGCCTAGGATAGTGTTAGGGTTAGGGTTAGCATCAGCTCTAGGATAGTGTTAGGGTTAGGGTTGTGGTTAGCCTCAGCCGTAGGATAGTGTTAGGGTTAGGGTTAGGGTTACCATCAGCCCTAGGATAGTGTGAGGGCTACGGTTAGCATCAGACCTAGCATCGTGTTAGGGTTAGGGTTAGGGTTAGCATCAGCCCTAGGATAGTGTTAGGGTTAGGGTTAGCATCAGCCCTAGGATAATGTTATGGTTATTGTTATGTTTAGCATCAGCCCTAGGATAGTGTTAGGGTTAGAGTTAGCATCAGCCCTAGGATAGTGTTAGGGTTAGGGTTAGCATCAGCCCTAGGATAGTGTTAGGGTTAGAATTAGGGTTAGCATCAGCCCTAGGATAGTGTTAGGGTTAGGGTTAACATCAGCCCTAGGATAGTGTTAGGGTTAGGGTTAGCATCAGCCCTAGGATACTGTTAGGTTTAGGGTTAGGGTTAGCATCAGCCCTAGGATAATGTTAGGGTTAGGGTTAGCATCAGCGCTAGGATAATGTTATGGTTATAGTTATGTTTAGCATCAGCCCTAGGATAGTGTTAGGGTTAGAGTTAGCATCAGCCCTAGGATAGTGTTAGGGTTAGGTTTAGGTTTAGCATCAGGCCTAGGATAGTGTTAGGGTTAGGGTTAGCATCAGCCCTAGGATAGTGTTAGGGTTAGGGTTAGGGTTAGCATCAGCTCTAGGATA
Source organism: Lemur catta (assembly GCF_020740605.2). NCBI lineage: Eukaryota > Metazoa > Chordata > Mammalia > Primates > Lemuridae > Lemur > Lemur catta. The sequence goes on along the minus strand of NW_025423880.1, from coordinate 546,655 downwards.
GTGTTAGTGTTAGGGTTAGCATCAGCCCTACGATAGTGTTAGGGTTAGGGTTAGGGTTAGCATCAGCCCTAGGATAGTGTTAGGGTTAGGGTTAGCATCAGCCCTAGGATAGTGTTAGTGTTAGGGTTAGGGTTATCATCAGGCCTAGGATAGTGTTAGTGTTAGGGTTAGCATCAGCTCTAGGATAGTGTTAGGGTTAGGGTTGGGGTTAGCCTCAGCCGTAGGATAGTGTTAGGGTTAGGGTTAGGGTTATCATCAGGCCTAGGATAGTGTTAGGGTTAGGGTTACCATCAGCCCTAGGATAGTGTGAGGGCTACGGTTAGCATCAGACCTAGCATATTGTTAGGGTTAGGGTTAGGGTTAGCATCAGCCCTAGGATAGTGTTAGGGTTAGGGTTAGGGTTAGCATCAGCCCTAGGATAGTGTTAGGGTTAGGGTTAGCATCAGCCCTAGGATAATGTTATGGTTATTGTTATGTTTAGCATCAGCCCTAGGATAGTGTTAGGGTTAGGGTTAGCATCAGCCCTAGGATAGTGTTAGGGTTAGGGTTAGCATCAGCCCTAGGACAGTGTTAGGGTTAGGGTTAGCATCAGCCCTAGGATAGTGTTAGGGTTAGAATTAGGGTTAGCTTCAGCCCTAGGATAGTGTTAGGGTTAGGGTTAACATCAGCCCTAGGATAGTGTTAGGGTTAGGGTTAGCATCAGCCCTAGGATACTGTTAGGGTTAGGGTTAGGGTTAGCATCAGCCCTAGGATAATGTTAGGGTTAGGGTTAGCATCAGCGCTAGGATAATGTTATGGTTATTGTTATGTTTAGCATCAGCCCTAGGATAGTGTTAGGGTTAGAGTTAGCATCAGCCCTAGGATAGTGTTAGGGTTAGGTTTAGGTTTAGCATCAGCCCTAGGATAGTGTTAGGGTTAGGGTTAGCGTTAGCATCAGCCCTAGGATAGTGTTAGGGTTAGGGTTAGCATCAGCCCTAGGATAATGTTATGGTTAGGGTTATGGTTAGCATCAGCCCTAGGATAGTGTTAGGGTTAGGGTTAGCATCAGCCCTAGGATAGTGTTAGTGTTAGGGTTATTATCAGCCTTAGGATAGTGTTAGGGTTAGGGTTAGGGTAAGCATCAGCCCTAGGATAGTGTTAGGGTTAGGGTTAGCATCAGCCCTACGATAGTGTTATGGTTAGGGTTAGGGTTAGCATCAGCCCTAGGATAGTGTTAGGGTTACGGTTAGCATCAGCCCTAGGATAGTGTTAGTGTTAGGGTTAGGGTTATCATAAGGCCTAGGATAGTGTTAGGGTTAGGGTTAGCATCAGCTCTAGGATAGTGTTAGGGTTAGGGTTGGGGTTAGCCTCAGCCGTAGGATAGTGTTAGGGTTAGGGTTAGGGTTATCATCAGGCCTAGGATAGTGTTAGGGTTAGGGTTACCATCAGCCCTAGGATAGTGTGAGGGCTACGGTTAGCATCAGACCTAGCATAGTGTTAGGGTTAGGGTTAGGGTTAGCATCAGCCCTAGGATAGTGTTAGGGTTAGGGTTAGCATCAGCCCTAGGATAATGTTATGGTTATTGTTATGTTTAGCATCAGCCCTAGGATAGTGTTAGGGTTAGGGTTAGCATCAGCCCTAGGATAGTGTTAGGGTTAGGGTTAGCATCAGCCCTAGAATAGTGTTAGGGTTAGGGTTAGCATCAGCCCTAGGATAGTGTTAGGGTTAGAATTAGGGTTAGCATCAGCCCTAGAATAGTGTTAGGGTTAGGGTTAACATCAGCCCTAGGATAGTGTTAGGGTTAGGCTTAGCATCAGCCCTAGGATACTGTTAGGGTTAGGGTTAGGGTTAGCATCAGCCCTAGGATAATGTTAGGGTTAGGGTTAGCATCAGCGCTAGGATAATGTTATGGTTATAGTTATGTTTAGCATCAGCCCTAGGATAGTGTTAGGGTTAGAGTTAGCATCAGCCCTAGGATAGTGTTAGGGTTAGGTTTAGGTTTAGCATCAGGCCTAGGATAGTGTTAGGGTTAGGGTTAGCATCAGCCCTAGGATAGTGTTAGGGTTAGGGTTAGGGTTAGCATCAGCTCTAGGATAGTGTTAGTGTTAGGGTTAGCATCAGCCCTACGATAGTGTTAGGGTTAGGGTTAGGGTTAGCATCAGCCCTAGGATAGTGTTAGGGTTAGGGTTAGCATCAGCCCTAGGATAGTGTTAGTGTTAGGGTTAGGGTTATCATCAGGCCTAGGATAGTGTTAGGGTTAGGGTTAGCATCAGCTCTAGGATAGTGTTGGGGTTAGGGTTGGGGTTAGCCTCAGCCGTAGGATAGTGTTAGGGTTAGGGTTAGGGTTATCATCAGGCCTAGGATAGTGTTAGGGTCAGGGTTACCATCAGCCCTAGGATAGTGTGAGGGCTACGGTTAGCATCAGACCTAGCATATTGTTAGGGTTAGGGTTAGGGTTAGCATCAGCCCTAGGATAGTGTTAGGGTTAGGGTTAGGGTTAGCATCAGCCCTAGGATAGTGTTAGGGTTAGGGTTAGCATCAGCCCTAGGATAATGTTATGGTTATTGTTATGTTTAGCATCAGCCCTAGGATAGTGTTAGGGTTAGGGTTAGCATCAGCCCTAGGATAGTGTTAGGGTTAGGGTTAGCATCAGCCCTAGGATAGTGTTAGGGTTAGGGTTAGCATCAGCCCTAGGATAGTGTTAGGGTTAGAATTAGGGTTAGCATCAGCCCTAGGATAGTGTTAGGGTTAGGGTTAACATCAGCCCTAGGATAGTGTTAGGGTTAGGGTTAGCATCAGCCCTAGGATACTGTTAGGGTTAGGGTTAGGGTTAGCATCAGCCCTAGGATAATGTCAGGGTTAGGGTTAGCATCAGCGCTAGGATAATGTTATGGTTATTGTTATGTTTAGCATCAGCCCTAGGATAGTGTTAGGGTTAGAGTTAGCATCAGCCCTAGGATAGTGTTAGGGTTAGGTTTAGGTTTAGCATCAGGCCTAGGATAGTGTTAGGGTTAGGGTTAGCATCAGCCCTAGGATAGTGTTAGGGTTAGGGTTAGGGTTAGCATCAGCTCTTGGATAGTGTTAGTGTTAGGGTTAGCATCAGCCCTACGATAGTGTTAGGGTTAGGGTTAGGGTTAGCATCAGCCCTAGGATAGTGTTAGGGTTAGGGTTAGCATCAGCCCTAGGATAGTGTTAGTGTTAGGGTTAGGGTTATCATCAGGCCTAGGATAGTGTTAGGGTTAGGGTTAGCATCAGCTCTAGGATAGTGTTAGGGTTAGGGTTGGGGTTAGCCTCAGCCGTAGGATAGTGTTAGGGTTAGGGTTAGGGTTATCATCAGGCCTAGGATAGTGTTAGGGTTAGGGTTACCATCAGCCCTAGGATAGTGTGAGGGCTACGGTTAGCATCAGACCTAGCATAGTGTTTGGTTAGGGTTAGGGTTAGCATCAGCCCTAGGATAGTGTTAGGGTTAGGGTTAGGTTTAGCATCAGCCCTAGGATAGTGTTAGGGTTAGGGTTAGCATCAGCCCTAGGATAATGTTATGGTTATTGTTATGTTTAGCATCAGCCCTAGGATAGTGTTAGGGTAATGGTTAGCATCAGCCCTAGGATAGTGTTAGGGTTAGGGTTAGCATCAGCCCTAGGATAATGTTATGGTTATTGTTATGTTTAGCATCAGCCCTAGGATAGTGTAAGGGTTAGGGTTAGCATCAGCCCTAGGATAATGTTATGGTTAGGGTTATGGTTAGCATCAGCCCTAGGATAGTGTTAGGGTTAGGGTTAGCATCAGCCCTAGGATAGTGTTAGGGTTAGGGTTAGTGTAAGCATCAGCCCTAGGATAGTGTTATTGTTAGGGTTAGCATCAGCCCTACGATAAAGTTAGGGTTAGGGTTAGGGTTAGCATCAGCCCTAGGATAGTGTTAGGGTTAGGGTTAGGGTTAGCATCAGCCCTAGTATAGTTTTAGGGCTAGGGTTAGGGTAAGCATCAGCCCTAGAATTGTATTAAGGTTAGGGATATGGTTAGCATCAGCCCTAGGATAGTGTTATTGTTAGGGTTAGGGTTATGTTTAGCATCAGCCCTAGGATAGTGTTAGGATTAGTGTTAGGGTTTGCATCAGCCCTAGGATAGTGTTAGGGTTAGGGTTAGCGTTAGCAACAGCTCTAGGATAGTGATAGGGTTAGGGTTAGCATCAGCCGAAGGATCGTGTTAGGGTTAGGGATAGGGTTATCGCAAGGCCTAGGATAGTGTTAGAGTTAAGGTTAGCATCAGCCATAGGATAATGTTAGGGTTAGGGTTATTGCTAGCATCAGCCCTAGGATAGTGTTAGGGTTAGGGTTAGCATCAGCCCTAGGATAATGTTATGGTTATTGTTATGTTTAGCATCAGCCCTAGGATAGTGTTAGGGTTAGGGTTAGCATCAGCCCTAGGATAGTGTTAGGGTTAGGGTTAGCATCAGCCCTAGGATAGTGTTAGGGTTAGGGTTAGCATCAGCCCTAGGATAGTGTTAGGGTTAGAATTAGGGTTAGCATCAGCCCTAGGATAGTGTTAGGGTTAGGGTTAACATCAGCCCTAGGATAGTGTTAGGGTTAGGGTTAGCATCAGCCCTAGGATACTGTTAGGGTTAGGGTTAGGGTTAGCATCAGCCCTAGGATAATGTTAGGGTTAGGGTTAGCATCAGCGCTAGGATAATGTTATGGTTATTGTTATGTTTAGCATCAGCCCTAGGATAGTGTTATGGTTAGAGTTAGCATCAGCCCTAGGATAGTGTTAGGGTTAGGGTTAGCATCAGCCCTAGGATAATGTTATGGTTATTGTTATGTTTAGCATCAGCCCTAGGATAGTGTTAGGGTTAGGGTTAGCATCAGCCCTAGGATAGTGTTAGGGTTAGGGTTAGCATCAGCCCTAGGATAATGTTATGGTTATTGTTATGTTTAGCATCAGCCCTAGGATAGTGTAAGGGTTAGGGTTAGCATCAGCCCTAGGATAATGTTATGGTTAGGGTTATGGTTAGCATCAGCCCTAGGATAGTGTTAGGGTTAGGGTTAGCATCAGCCCTAGGATAGTGTTAGGGTTAGGGTTAGTGTAAGCATCAGCCCTAGGATAGTGTTATTGTTAGGGTTAGCATCAGCCCTACGATAATGTTATGGTTAGGGTTAGGGTTAGCATCAGCCCTAGGATAGTGTTAGGGTTAGGGTTAGGGTTAGCATCAGCCCTAGTATAGTTTTAGGGTTAGGGTTAGGGTAAGCATCAGCCCTAGAATTGTATTAAGGTTAGGGATATGGTTAGCATCAGCCCTAGGATAGTGTTAGTGTTAGGGTTAGGGTTATGTTTAGCATCAGCCCTAGGATAGTGTTAGGATTAGTGTTAGGGTTTGCATCAGCCCTTGGATAGTGTTAGGGTTAGGGTTAGCATCAGCCCTAGGATAGTGTTAGGGTTAGGGTTAGGGTTAGCATCAGCCCTAGGATAGTGTTAGGGTTAGGGTTAGCCTCTGCCCTAGGAGAGAATTAGGGTTATGGTTAGGGTTAGCATCAGCACTACGATAGTGTTAGGGTTAGGGTTAGCATCAGCGCTAGGATAGTGTTTAGGTTAGGGTTAGGGTTAGGGTTAGGATAAGCATCAGCCCTAGGATAGTGTTAGGGTTAGGGTTAGGGTCAGGAACAGCCCTAGGATAGTGTTAGGGTTAGGGTTAGGGTTCGCATCAGCCCTAGGATAGTGTTAGGGTTAGGGTTAGGGTTAGCATCAGCCCTAGGATAGTGTTAGGGTTAGGGTTAGCATCAGCCCTAGGATAGTGTTTGGGTTAGGGTTAGGGTTAGCATCAGCCCTAGGATAGTGTTAGGGTTAGGGTTAGCATCAGCCCTAGTATAGTTTTAGGGTTAGGGTTAGGATAAGCATCAGCCCTAGGATTGTATTAGGGTTAGGGATAGGGTTAGCATCAGCCCTAGGATAGTGTTAGTGTTAGGGTTAGGGTTATGGTTAGCATCAGCCCTAAGATAGTGTTAGGGTTAGGGTTAGGGTTAGCATCAGCCCTAGGATAGGGTTAGGGTTAGGGTTAGCATCAGCCCTAGGATAGTGTTAGGGTTAGGGTTAGAGTTAGCATCAGCCCTAGGATAGTGTTAGGGTTAGGGTTAGCATCAGCCCTAGGATAGTGTTAGGGTTAGGGTCAGAATCAGCCCTAAAATAGTCTTAGGGTTAGGGTTAGGGTTAGCATCTGGCCTAGGATAATGTTAGTGTTAGGGTTAGCATCAGCCCTAGGATAGTGTTAGGATTAGGGTTAGGGTTAGCATCAGCCCTAGGATAGTGTTAGGGTTAGGGTTAGGGTTAGCATCAGCCCTAGGATAGTGTTAGGGTTAGGGTTAGGGTTAGCAACAGCCTTAGGATAGTGTTAGGGTTAGGGTTAGGGTTAGCATCAGCCCTAGGATAGTGTTAGGGTTAGGGTTAGGGTTAGCATCAGCCCTAGGATAGTGTTAGGGTTAGGGTTAGGGTTAGCATCAGGACTAGGATAGTGTTAGGTTTAGGGTAAGCATCAGCCTTAGGATAGTGTTAGGGTTAGGGTTAGGGTTAGCATCAGCCCTAGGATAGTGTTAGGGTTAGGGTTAGGATCAGTCTTTGGATAGTGTTAGGGTTACGGTTAGCATCAACCCTAGGATAGTGTTAGGGTTAAGGTTAGCATAAGCCCTAGGATAGTGTTAGTGTTAGGGTTAGGGTTAGCATCAGCCCTAGGATAGTGTTAGGGTTAGTGTTAGGGTTATCATCAGCTCTAGGATAGTGATAGAGTTACGGTTAGCATCAGCCCAAGGATCGTGTTAGGGTTAGGGATAGGGTTATCATCAGGCCTAGGATAGTGTTAGGGTTAGGGTTAACATCAGCTCTAGGATAATGTTAGGGTTAGGGTTAGTGCTAGCATCAGCCCTAGGATAGTGTTATGGTTAGGGTTAGCATCAGCCCTAGGATAGTGTTAGGGTTAGGGTTAGCATCAGCCCTAGGATAGTGTTAGGGTTAGGTTTAGGGATATCATCAGGCCTAGGATACTGTTAGTGTTAGGGTTATCATCAGCCCTAGGATAGTGTTAGAGTTAGGGTTAGGGTTAGCATCAGCCCTAGGATAGTGTTAGTGTTAGGGTTAGTATCAGCCCTAGGTTAGTGTTAGTGTTAGGGTTAGGTTAAGCATCAGCCCTAGGATAGTGTTAGGGTTAGGGTTTTGGTTAGCATCAGCCCTAGGATAGTGTTAGGGTTAGGGTTAGGGTTAGCCTCAGCCCTAGGATAGTGTTAGGGATAGGGTTACAATCAGCCCTAGGATAGTGTTAGTGTTAGGGTTACGCTTATCATCAGGCCTAGGATAGTGTTAGGGTTAGGGTTAGGGTTATCATCAGGCCTAGGATAGTGTTATGGTTAGGGTTAGCATCAGCCCTAGGATACTGTGAGGGCCATTGTTAGCATCAGACCTAGCATAGTGTTAGGGTTAGGGTTAGGGTTAGCATCAGCCCTAGGATAGTGTTAGGGTTAGGGTTAGCATTAGCATCAGCCCTAGGATAGTGTAAGGGTTAGGGTTAGCATCAGCCCTACGATAGTGTTAGGGTTAGGGTTAGGGTTAGCATCAGCCCTAGGATAGCGTTAGGGATAGGGTTAGCATCAGCCCTAGGATATTGTTTGTGTTAGGGTTAGGGTTATCATCAGGCCTAGGATAGTGTTAGGGTTAGGGTTAGCATCAGCTCTAGGATAGTGTTAGGGTTAGGGTTAGTGTAAGCATCAGCCCTAGGATAGTGTTAGGGTTAGGGTTAGCATCAGCCCTCCGATAGTGTTAGGGTTAGGGTTAGGGTTAGCATCAGCCCTAGGATAGTGTTAGGGATAGGGTTAGCATCAGCCCTAGGATATTGTTTGTGTTAGGGTTAGGGTTATCATCAGGCCTAGGATAGTGTTAGGGTTAGGGTTAGCATCAGCTCTAGGATAGTGTTAGGGTTAGGGTTGGGGTTAGCCTCAGCCCTAGGATAGTGTTAGGGTTAGGGTTAGGGTTATCATCAGGCCTAGGATAGTGTTAGGGTTAGGGTTAGCATCAGCCCTAGGATAGTGTGAGGGCTACGGTTAGCATCAGACCTAGCATAGTGTTAGGGTGAGGGTTAGGGTTAGCATCAGCCCTAGGATAGTGTTAGGGTTAGGGTTAGGTTTAGCATCAGCCCTAGGATAGTGTTAGGGTTAGGGTTAGCATCAGCCCTAGGATAATATTATGGTTAGGGTTATGTTTAGCATCAGCCCTGGGATAGTGTTAGGGTTAGGGTTAGCATCAGCCCTAGGATAGTGTTAGGGTTAGGTTTAGGTTTAACATCAGGCCTAGGATAGTGTTAGGGTTAGGGTTAGCATCAGCCCTAGGATAGTGTTAGGGTTAGGGTTAGGGTTAGCATCAGCCCTAGGGTAGTGTTAGTGTTAGGGTTAACATCAGCCCTAGGATAGTGTTAGGGTTAGGGTTAACATCAGCCCTAGGATAATGGTAGGGTTAGGGTTAGCATCAGCCCTAGGATAATGTCATGGTTATTTTTATGTTTAGCATCAGCCCTAGGATAGTGTTAGGGTTAGGGTTAGCATCAGCCCTAGGATAGTGTTAGGGTTAGGTTTAGGTTTAGCATCAGGCCTAGGATAGTGTTAGGGTTAGGGTTAGCATAAGCCCTAGGATAGTGTTAGGGTTAGGGTTAGGGTTAGCATCAGCCCTAGGATAGTGTTAGGGTTAGGGTTAACATCAGCCCTAGGATAGTGTTAGGGTTAGGGTTAGCATCAGCCCTAGGATAGTGTTAGGATTAGGGTTAGGGTTAGCATCAGCCCTAGGATAGTGTTAGGGTTAGGGTTAGGGTTAGCATCAGCCCTAGGATAGTGTTAGGGTTAGGTTTAGGGTAAGCATCAGCCTTAGGATAGTGTTAGGGTTAGGGTTAGGGTTAGCATCAGCCCTAGGATAGTGTTAGGGTTAGGGTTAGGATCAGCCTTTGGATAGTGTTAGGGTTACGGTTAGCATCAACCCTAGGATAGTGTTAGGGTTAGGGTTAGCATAAGCCCTAGGATAGTGTTAGTGTTAGGGTTAGGGTTAGCATCAGCCCTAGGATAGTGTTAGGGTTAGGGTTAGGGTTATCATCAGCTCTAGGATAGTGATAGAGTTACGGTTAGCAACAGCCCAAGGATCGTGTTAGGGTTAGGGATAGGGTTATCATCAGGCCTAGGATAGTGTTAGGGTTAGGGTTAACATCAGCTCTAGGATAATGTTAGGGTTAGGGTTAGTGCTAGCATCAGCCCTAGGATTGTGTTATGGTTAGGGTTAGCATCAGCCCTAGGATAGTGTTAGGGTTAGGGTTGGCATCAGCCCTAGGATAGTGTTATTGTTAGGTTTAGGGATATCATCAGGCCTAGGATACTGTTAGTGTTAGGGTTATCATCAGCCCTAGGATAGTGTTAGAGTTAGGGTTAGGGTTAGCATCAGCCCTAGGATAGTGTTAGTGTTAGGGTTAGTATCAGCCCTAGGTTAGTGTTAGTGTTAGGGTTAGGTTAAGCATCAGCCCTAGGATAGTGTTAGGGTTAGGGTTAGGGTTAGCATCAGCCCTAGGATAGTGTTAGGATTAGGGTTAGGGTTAGCCTCAGCCCTAGGATAGTGTTAGGGATAGGGTTACAATCAGCCCTAGGATAGTGTTAGTGTTAGGGTTACGCTTATCATCAGGCCTAGGATAGTGTTAGGGTTAGGGTTAGGGTTATCATCAGGCCTAGGATAGTGTTAGGGTTAGGGTTACCATCAGCCCTAGGATAATGTTATGGTTATTGTTATGTTTAGCATCAGCCCTACGATAGTGTTAGGGTTAGGGTTAGCATCAGCCCTAGGATAGTGTTAGGGTTAGGGTTAGGGTTATCATCAGCTCTAGGATAGTGATAGGGTTACGGTTAGCATCAGCCCAAGGATCGTGTTAGGGTTAGGGATAGGGATATCATCAGGCCTAGGATAGTGTTAGGGTTAGGGTTAACATCAGCTCTAGGATAATTTTAGGGTTAGGGTTAGTGCTAGCATCAGCCCTAGGATAATGTTATGGTTAGGGTTAGCATCAGCCCTAGGATAGTGTTAGGGTTAGGGTTAGCATCAGCCCTAGGATAGTGTTAGGATTAGGGTTAGGGTTAGCATCAGCCCTAGGATAGTGTTAGGGTTAGGGTTAGGGTTAGCATCAGCCCTAGGATAGTGTTAGGGTTAGGGTTAGGGTTAGCAACAGCCTTAGGATAGTGTTAGGGTTAGGGTTAGGGTTAGCATCAGCCCTAGGATAGTGTTAGGGTTAGGGTTAGGGTTAGCATCAGCCCTAGGATAGTGTTAGGGTTAGGGTTAGGGTTAGCATCAGGACTAGGATAGTGTTAGGGTTAGGGTAAGCATCAGCCTTAGGATAGTGTTAGGGTTAGGGTTAGGGTTAGCATCAGCCCTAGGATAGTGTTAGGGTTAGGGTTAGGATCAGCCTTTGGATAGTGTTAGGGTTACGGTTAGCATCAACCCTAGGATAGTGTTAGGGTTAGGGTTAGCATAAGCCCTAGGATAGTGTTAGTGTTAGGGTTAGGGTTAGCATCAGCCCTAGGATAGTGTTAGGGTTAGGGTTAGGGTTATCATCAGCTCTAGGATAGTGATAGAGTTACGGTTAGCAACAGCCCAAGGATCGTGTTAGGGTTAGGGATAGGGTTATCATCAGGCCTAGGATAGTGTTAGGGTTAGGGTTAACATCAGCTCTAGGATAATGTTAGGGTTAGGGTTAGTGCTAGCATCAGCCCTAGGATTGTGTTATGGTTAGGGTTAGCATCAGCCCTAGGATAGTGTTAGGGTTAGGGTTGGCATCAGCCCTAGGATAGTGTTAGGGTTAGGTTTAGGGATATCATCAGGCCTAGGATACTGTTAGTGTTAGGGTTATCATCAGCCCTAGGATAGTGTTAGAGTTAGGGTTAGGGTTAGCATCAGCCCTAGGATAGTGTTAGTGTTAGGGTTAGTATCAGCCCTAGGTTAGTGTTAGTGTTAGGGTTAGGTTAAGCATCAGCCCTAGGATAGTGTTAGGGTTAGGGTTAGGGTTAGCATCAGCCCTAGGATAGTGTTAGGATTAGGGTTAGGGTTAGCCTCAGCCCTAGGATAGTGTTAGGGATAGGGTTACAATCAGCCCTAGGATAGTGTTAGTGTTAGGGTTACGCTTATCATCAGGCCTAGGATAGTGTTAGGGTTAGGGTTAGGGTTATCATCAGGCCTAGGATAGTGTTAGGGTTAGGGTTACCATCAGCCCTAGGATAGTGTGAGGGCTACGGTTACCATCAGACCTAGCATAGTGTTAGTGTTAGGGTTAGGGTTAGCATCAGCCCTAGGATAGTGTTAGGGTTAGGGTTAGGGTTAGCATCCGCCCTAGGATAGTGTTAGGGTTAGGGTTAGCATCAGCCCTAGGATAATGTTATGGTTATTGTTATGTTTAGCATCAGCCCTACGATAGTGTTAGGGTTAGGGTTAGCATCAGCCCTAGGATAGTGTTAGGGTTAGGGTTAGGGTTATCATCAGCTCTAGGATAGTGATAGGGTTACGGTTAGCATCAGCCCAAGGATCGTGTTAGGGTTAGGGATAGGGATATCATCAGGCCTAGGATAGTGTTAGGGTTAGGGTTAACATCAGCTCTAGGATAATTTTAGGGTTAGGGTTAGTGCTAGCATCAGCCCTAGGATAGTGTTATGGTTAGGGTTAGCATCAGCCCTAGGATAGTGTTAGGGTTAGGGTTAGCATCAGCCCTAGGATAGTGTCAGGGTTAGGTTTAGGGATATCATCAGGCCTAGGATACTGTTAGTGTTAGGGTTAGCATCAGCCCTAGGATAGTGTTAGAGTTAGGGTTAGGGTTAGCATCAGCCCTAGGATAGTGTTAGTGTCAGGGTTAGTATCAGCCCTAGGATAGTGTTAGGGTTAGGGTTAGGTGAAGCATCAGCCCTAGGATAGTGTTAGGGTTAGGGTTAGGGTTAGCATCAGCCCTAGGATAGTGTTAGGGTTAGGGTTAGGGTTAGCATCAGCCCTAGGATAGTGTTAGGGATAGGGTTACAATCAGCCCTAGGCTAGTGTTAGGGTTAGGGTTGGGGTTAGCCTCAGCCCTAGGATAGTGGTAGGGTTAGGGTTAGGGTTATCATCAGGCCTAGAATAGTGTTATGGTTAGGGTTAGCATCAGCCCTAAGATACTGTGAGGGCCATTGTTAGCATCAGACCTAGCATAGTGTTAGGGTTAGGGTTAGGGTTAGCATCAGCCCTAGGATAGTGTTAGGGTTAGGGTTAGCATTAGCATCAGCCCTAGGATAGTGTAAGGGTTAGGGTTAGCAACAGCCCTACGATAGTGTTAGGGTTAGGGTTAGGGTTAGCATCAGCCCTAGGATAGCGTTAGGGATAGGGTTAGCATCAGCCCTAGGATATTGTTTGTGTTAGGGTTAGGGTTATTATCAGGCCTAGGATAGTGTTAGGGTTAGGGTTAGCATCAGCTCTAGGATAGTGTTAGGGTTAGGGTTAGTGTAAGCATCAGCCCTAGGATAGTGTTAGGGTTAGGGTTAGCATCAGCCCTACGATAGTGTTAGGGTTAGGGTTAGGGTTAGCCTCAGCCCTAGGATAGTGTTAGGGATAGGGTTAGCATCAGCCCTAGGATAGTATGAGGGCTACGGTTAGCATCAGACCTAGCATAGTGTTAGGGTGAGGGTTAGGGTTAGCATCAGCCCTAGGATAGTGTTAGGGTTAGGGTTAGGTTTAGCCTCAGCCCTAGGATAGTGTTAGGGTTAGGGTTAGGGTTATCATCAGGCCTAGGATAGTGTTAGGGTTAGGGTTAGCATCAGCCCTAGGATAGTATGAGGGCTACGGTTAGCATCAGACCTAGCATAGTGTTAGGGTGAGGGTTAGGGTTAGCATCAGCCCTAGGATAGTGTTAGGGTTAGGGTTAGGTTTAGCATCAGCCCTAGGATAGTGTTAGGGTTAGGGTTAGCATCAGCCCTAGGATAATGTTATGGTTAGGGTTATGTTTAGCATCAGCCCTGGGATAGTGTTAGGGTTAGGGTTAGCATCAGCCCTAGGATAGTGTTAGGGTTAGGTTTAGGTTTAACATCAGGCCTAGGATAGTGTTAGGGTTAGGGTTAGCATCAGCCCTAGGATAGTGTTAGGGTTAGGGTTAGGGTTAGCATCAGCCCTAGGATAGTGTTAGGGTTAGGGTTAACATCAGCCCTAGGATAGTGTTAGGGTTAGGGTTAGCATCAGCCCTAGGATACTGTTAGGGTTAGGGTTAGGGTTAACATCAGCCCTAGGATAATGATAGGGTTAGGGTTAGCATCAGCCCTAGGATAATGTTATGGTTATTTTTATGTTTAGCCTCAGCCCTAGGATAGTGTTAGGGTTAGGGTTAGCATCAGCCCTAGGATAGTGTTACTGTTAGGTTTAGGTTTAGCATCAGGCCTAGGATAGTGTTAGGGTTAGGGTTAGCATAAGCCCTAGGATAGTGTTAGGGTTAGGGTTAGGGTTAGCATCAGCCCTAGGATAGTGTTAGGGTTAGGGTTAACATCAGCCCTATAATAGTGTTAGGGTTAGGGTTAGCATCAGCCCTAGGATAGTGTTAGGGTTAGGGTTAGGGTTAGCATCAGCCCTAGGATAGTGTTAGGGTTAGGGTTAGCCTAAGCCCTAGGAGAGAATTAGGGTTATGGTTAGGGTTAGCATCAGCACTACGATAGTGTTAGGGTTAGGGTTAGCATCAGCGCTAGGATAGTTTTTAGGTTAGGGTTAGGGTTAGGGTTAGGATAAGCATCAGCCCTAGGATAGTGTTAGGGTTAGGGTTAGGGTTAGGAACAGCCCTAGGATAGTGTTAGGGTTAGGGTTAGGGTTCGCATCAGCCCCAGGATAGTGTTAGGGTTAGGGTTAGGGTTAGCATCAGCCCTAGGATAGTGTTAGGGTTAGGGTTAGCATCAGCCCTAGGATAGTGTTTGGGTTAGGGTTAGGGTTAGCATCAGCCCTAGGATAGTTTTAGGGTTAGGGTTAGCATCAGCCCTAGTATAGTTTTAGGGTTAGGGTTAGGATAAGCATCAGCCCTAGGATTGTATTAGGGTTAGGGATAGGGTTAGCATCAGCCCTAGGATAGTGTTAGTGTTAGGGTTAGGGTTATGGTTAGCATCAGCCCTAGGATAGTGTTAGGGTTAGGGTTAGGGTTAGCATCAGCCCTAGGATAGGGTTAGGGTTAGGGTTAGCCTCAGCCCTAGGATAGTGTTAGGGTTAGGGTTAGAGTTAGCATCAGCCCTAGGATAGTGTTAGGGTTAGGGTTAGCATCAGCCCTAGGATAGTGTTAGGGTTAGGGTCAGAATCAGCCCTAAAATAGTCTTAGGGTTAGGGTTAGGGTTAGCATCTGGCCTAGGATAATGTTAGTGTTAGGGTTAGCATCAGCCCTAGGATAGTGTTAGGATTAGGGTTAGGGTTAGCATCAGCCCTAGGATAGTGTTAGGGTTAGGGTTAGGGTTAGCATCAGCCCTAGGATAGTGTTAGGGTTAGGGTTAGGGTGAGCAACAGCCTTAGGATAGTGTTAGGGTTAGGGTTAGGGTTAGCATCAACCCTAGGATAGTGTTAGGGTTAGGGTTAGGGTTAGCATCAGCCCTAGGATAGTGTTAGGGTTAGGGTTAGCATCAGGACTAGGACAGTGTTAGGTTTAGGGTTAGCATCAGCCTTAGGATAGTGTTAGGGTTAGGGTTAGGGTTAGCATCAGCCCTAGGATAGAGTTAGGGTTAGGGTTAGGATCAGCCTTTGGATAGTGTTAGGGTTACGGTTAGCATCAACCCTAGGATAGTGTTAGGGTTAGGGTTAGCATAAGCCCTAGGATAGTGTTAGTGTTAGGGTTAGGGTTAGCATCAGCCCTAGGATAGTGTTAGGGTTAGGGTTAGGGTTATCATCAGCTCTAGGATAGTGATAGGGTTACGGTTAGCATCAGCCCAAGGATCGTGTTAGGGTTAGGGATAGGGTTATCATCAGGCCTAGGATAGTGTTAGGGTTAGGGTTAACATCAGCTCTAGGATAATGTTAGGGTTAGGGTTAGTGCTAGCATCAGCCCTAGGATAGTGTTATGGTTAGGGTTAGCATCAGCCCTAGGATAGTGTTAGGGTTAGGGTTAGCATCAGCCCTAGGATAGTGTTAGGGTTAGGTTTAGGGATATCATCAGGCCTTGGATACTGTTAGTGTTAGGGTTATCATCAGCCCTAGGATAGTGTTAGAGTTAGGGTTAGGGTTAGCATCAGCCCTAGGATAATGTTAGTGTTAGGGTTAGTATCAGCCCTAGGTTAGTGTTAGTGTTAGGCTTAGGTTAAGCATCAGCCCTAGGATAGTGTTAGGGTTAGGGTTAGGGTTAGCATCAGCCCTAGGATAGTGTTAGGGTTAGGGTTAGGGTTAGCATCACCCCTAGGATAGTGTGAGGGCTACGGTTAGCATCAGACCTAGCATAGTGTTAGGGTGAGGGTTAGGGTTAGCATCAGCCCTAGGATAGTGTTAGGGTTAGGGTTAGGGTTAGCATCAGCCCTAGGATAGTGTTAGGGTTAGAGTTAGCATCAGCCCTAGGATAATGTTATGGTTAGGGTTATGTTTAGCATCAGCCCTAGGATAATGTTAGGGTTAGGGTTAGCATTAGCCCTAGGATAGTGTTAGGGTTAGGTTTAGGTTTAACATCAGGCCTAGGATAGTGTTAGGGTTAGGGTTAGCATCGGCCCTAGGATAGTGTTAGGGTTAGGGTTAGGGTTAGCATCAGCCCTAGGATAGTGTTAGGGTTAGGTTTAACATCAGCCCTAGGATAGTGTTAGGGTTAGGGTTAGCACCAGCCCTAGGATAGTGTTAGGGTTAGGGTTAGGGTTAGCATCAACCCTAGGATAGTGTAAGGGTTAGGGTTAGCATCAGCCCTAGGATAGTGTTAGGGTTAGGGTTAGGGTTATCATCAGCTCTAGGATAGTGATAGGGTTACGGTTAGCATCAGCCCAAGGATCGTGTTAGGGTTAGGGATAGGGTTATCATCAGGCCTAGGATAGTGTTAGGGTTAGGGTTAACATCAGCTCTAGGATAATGTTAGGGTTAGTGTTTGTGCTAGCATCAGCCCTAGGATAGTGTTATGGTTATGGTTAGCATCAGCCCTAGGATAGTGTTAGGGTTAGGGTTAGCATCAGCCCTAAAATAGTATTAGGGTTAGGTTTAGGGATATCATCAGGCCTAGGATACTGTTAGTGTTAGGGTTAGCATCAGCCCTAGGATAGTGTTAGAGTTAGGGTTAGTATCTGCCCTAGGATAGTGTTAGGGTTAGGGTTATGGTTATCATCAGGCCTAGGATAGTGTTAGGGTTAGGGTTAGCATCAGCTCTAGGATAGTGTTAGGGTTAGGGTTGGGGTTAGCCTCAGCCCTAGGATAGTGTTAGGGTTAGGGTCAGGGTTATCATCAGGCCTAGGATAGTGTTAGGGTTAGGGTTAGCATCAGCCCTAGGATAGTGTGAGGGCCATTGTTAGCATCAGACCTAGCATAGTGTTAGGGTTAGGGTTAGGGTTAGCATCAGTCCTAGGATAGTGTTAGGGTTAGGGTTAGCGTTAGCATCAGCCCTAGGATAGTGTAAGGGTTAGGGTTAGCATCAGCCCTAGGATAATGTTATGGTTAGGGTTATGGTTAGCATCAGCCCTAGGATAGTGTTAGGGTTAGGGTTATCATCAGCCCTAGGATAGTGTTAGGGTTAGGGTTAGTGTAAGCATCCGCCCTAGGATATTGTTAGGGTTAGGGTTAGCATCAGCCCTACGATTGTGTTAGGGTTAGGGTTAGGGTTAGCATCAGCCCTAGGATAGTGTTAGCGTTACGGTTAGGGTTAGCATCAGCCCTAGGATAGTGTTAGGGTTACGGTTAGGGTAGCATCAGCCCTAGGATATTGTTTGTGTTAGAGTTAGGGTTATCATCAGGCCTAGGATAGTGTTAGGGTTAGGGTTAGCATCAGCTCTAGGATAGTGTTAGATTTAGGGTTGGGGTTAGCCTCAGCCCTAGGATAGTGTTAGGGTTAGGGTTAGGGTTATCATCAGGCCTAGGATAGTGTTAGGGTTAGGGTTAGCATCAGCCCTAGGATAGTGTGAGGGCTACGGTTAGCATCAGACCTAGCATAGTGTTAGGGTGAGGGTTAGGGTTAGCATCAGCCCTAGGATAGTGTTAGGGTTAGGGTTAGGGTTAGCATGAGCCCTAGGATAGTGTTAGGGTTAGGGTTAGCATCAGCCCTAGGATAATGTTATGGTTAGGGTTATGTTTAGCATCAGCCCTAGGATAGTGTTAGGGTTAGGGTTAGCATTAGCCCTAGGATAGTGTTAGCGTTAGGTTTAGGTTTAACATCAGGCCTAGGATAGTGTTAGGGTTAGGGTTAGCATCGGCCCTGGGATAGTGTTAGGGTTAGGGTTAGGGTTAGCATCAGCCCTAGGATAGTGTTAGGGTTAGGGTTAACATTAGCCCTAGGATAGTGTTAGGGTTAGGGTTAGCATCAACCCTAGGATACTGTTAGGGTTAGGGTTAGGGTTAGCATCAGCCCTAGGATAATGTTAGGGTTAGGGTTAGCATCAGCCCTAGGATAATGTTATGGTTATTGTTATGTTTAGCATCAGCCCTAGGATAGTGTTAGGGTTAGGGTTAGGGTTAGGAACAGCCCTAGGATAGTGTTAGGGTTAGGGTTAGGGTTCGCATCAGCCCTAGGATACTGTTAGGGTTAGGGTTAGGGTTAGCATCAGCCCTAGGATAGTGTTAGAGTTAGGGTTAGCATCAGCCCTAGGATAGTGTTTGGGTTAGGGTTAGGGTTAGCATCAGCCCTAGGATAGTGTTAGGGTTAGGGTTAGCATCAGCCCTAGTATAGTTTTAGGGTTAGGGTTAGGATAAGCATCAGCCCTAGGATTGTATTAGGGTTAGGGATACTGTTAGCATCAGCCCTAGGATAGTGTTAGTGTTAGGGTTAGGGTTATGGTTAGCATCAGCCCTAGGATAGTGTTAGGGTTAGAGTTAGGGTTAGCATCAGCCCTAGGATAGGGTTAGGGTTAGGGTTAGCATCAGCCCTAGGATAGTGTTAGGGTTAGGGTTAGAGTTAGCATCAGCCCTAGGATAGTGTTAGGGTTAGGGTTAGCATCAGCCCTAGGATAGTGTTAGGGTTAGGGTCAGAATAAGCCCTAAAATAGTTTTAGGGTTAGGGTTAGCATAAGCATCAGCCCTAGGATTGTATTAGGGTTAGGGTTAGGGTTAGCAACAGCCTTAGGATAGTGTTAGGGTTAGGGTTAGGGTTAGCATCAGCCCTAGGATATTGTTAGGGTTAGGGTTAGGGTTAGCATCAGCCCTAGGATAGTGTTAGGGTTAGGGTTAGGGTTAGCATCAGGACTAGGATAGTGTTAGGGTTAGGGTTAGCATCAGCCTTAGGATAGTGTTAGGGTTAGGGTTAGGGTTAGCATCAGCCCTAGGATAGTGTTAGGGTTAGGGTTAGGATCAGCCTTTGGATAGTGTTAGGGTTACGGTTAGCATCAACCCTAGGATAGTGTTAGGCTTAGGGTTAGCATCAGGCCTAGGATAGTGTTAGTGTTAGGGTTATGGTTAGCATCAGCCCTAGGATAGTGTTAGGGTTAGGGTTAGGGTTATCATCAGCTCTAGGATAGTGATAGGGTTACGGTTAGCATCAGCCCAAGGATCGTGTTAGGGTTAGGGATAGGGTTATCATCAGGCCTAGGATAGTGTTAGGGTTAGGGTTAACATCTGCTCTAGGATAATGTTAGGGTTAGGGTTAGTGCTAGCATCAGCCCTAGGATAGTGTTATGGTTAGGGTTAGCATCAGCCCTAGGATAGTGTTAGGGTTAGTGTTAGCATCAGCCCTAGGATAGTGTTAGGGTTAGGTTTAGGGATATCATCAGGCCTAGGATACTGTTAGTGTTAGGGTTAGCATCAGCCCTAGGATAGTGTTAGAGTTAGGGTTAGGGTTAGCATCAGCCCTAGGATAGTGTTAGTGTTAGGGTTAGTATCAGCCATAGGATAGTGTTAGGGTTAGGGTTAGGTTAAGCATCAGCCCTAGGATAGTGTTAGGGTTAGGGTTAGGGTTAGCGTCAGCCCTAGGTTAGTGTTAGGGTTAGGGTTAGGGTTAGCATCAGCCCTAGCATAGTGTTAGGGATAGGGTTACAATCAGCCCTAGAATAGTGTTAGTGTTAGGGTTACGGTTATCATCAGGCCTAGGATAGTGTTAGGGTTAGGGTTAGCATCATCTCTAGGATAGCGTTAGGGTTAGGGTTGGGGTTAGCCTCAGCCCTAGGATGGTGTTAGGGTTAGGGTTAGGGTTATCATCAGGCCTAGGATAGTGTTAGGTTTAGGGTTAGCATCAGCCCTAGGATAGTGTGAGTTCCATTGTTAGCATCAGACCTAGCATAGTGTTAGGGTTACGGTTAGGGTTAGAATCAGCCCTAGGATAGTGTTAGGGTTAGGGTTAGCGTTAGCATCAACCCTAGGATAGTGTAAGGGTTAGGGTTAGCATCAGCCCTAGGATAATGTTATGGTTAGGGTTATGGTTAGCATCAGCCCTAGGATAGTGTTATGGTTAGGGTTAGCATCAGCCCTAGGATAGTGTTAGTGTTAGGGTTAGTGTAAGCATCAGCCCTAGGATAGTGTTAGGGTTAGGGTTAGCATCAGCCCTACGATAGTGTTAGGGTTAGGGTTAGGGTTAGCATCAGCCATAGGATAGTGTTAGGGTTACGGTTAGGGTTAGCAACAGCCCTAGGATAGTGTTAGGGATAGGGTTAGCCTCAGCTCTAGGATAGTGTTAGGGTTAGGGTTGGGGTTAGCCTCATCCCTAGGATAGTGTTAGGGTTAGGGTTAGGGTTATAATCAGGCCTAGGATAGTCTTAGGTTTAGGGTTAGCATCAGCCCTAGGATAGTGTGAGGGCTACGGTTAGCATCAGACCTAGCATAGTGTTAGGGTGAGGGTTAGGGTTAGCATCAGCCCTAGGATAGTGTTAGGGTTAGGGTTAAGGTTAGCATCAGCCCTAGGATAGTGTTAGGGTTAGGGTTAGCATCAGCCCTAGGATAATGTTATGGTTAGGGTTATGTTTAGCATCAGCCCTAGGATATTGTTAGGGTTAGGGTTAGCATCAGCCCTAGGATAGTGTTAGGGTTAGGTTTAGGTTTAACATCAGGCCTAGGATAGTGTTAGGGTTAGGGTTAGGGTTAGCATCAGCCCTAGGATAGTGTTAGGGTTAGGGTTACAATCAGCCCTAGGATAGTGTTAGTGTTAGGGTTACGGTTATCATCAGGCCTAGGATAGTGTTAGGGTTAGGGTTAGCATCAGCTCTAGGATAGTGTTAGGGTTAGGGTTGGGGTTAGCCTCAGCCCTAGGATAGTGTTAGGGTTAGGGTCAGGGTTATCATCAGGCCTAGGATAGTGTTAGGGTTGGGGTTAGCATCAGCCCTAGGATAGTGTGAGGGCCATTGTTAGCATCAGACCTAGCATAGTGTTAGGGTTAGGGTTAGGGTTAGCATCAGTCCTAGGATAGTGTTAGGGTTAGGGTTAGCGTTAGCATCAGCCCTAGGATAGTGTAAGGGTTAGGGTTAGCATCAGCCCTAGGATAATGTTATGGTTAGGGTTATGGTT
Source organism: Lemur catta (assembly GCF_020740605.2). NCBI lineage: Eukaryota > Metazoa > Chordata > Mammalia > Primates > Lemuridae > Lemur > Lemur catta. The sequence goes on along the minus strand of NW_025423880.1, from coordinate 526,051 downwards.
AGCATCAGCCCTAGGATAGTGTTAGGGTTAGGGTTAGCATCAGCCCTAGGATAGTGTTAGGGTTAGGGTTAGTGTAAGCAGCAGCCCTAGGATATTGTTAGGGTTAGGGTTAGCATCAGCCCTACGATTGTGTTAGGGTTAGGGTTAGGGTTAGCATCAGCCCTAGGATAGTGTTAGCGTTACGGTTAGGGTTAGCATCAGCCCTAGGATAGTGTTAGGGTTACGGTTAGGGTTAGCATCAGCCCTAGGATATTGTTAGGGTTAGGGTTAGCATTAGCCCTAGGATAGTGTTAGGGTTAGGTTTAGGTTTAACATCAGGCCTAGGATAGTGTTAGAGTTAGGGTTAGCATCGGCCCTGGGATAGTGTTAGGGTTAGGGTTAGGGTTAGCATCAGCCCTAGGATAGTGTTAGGGTTACGGTTAACATCAGCCCTAGGATAGTGTTAGGGTTAGGGTTAGCATCAACCCTAGGATACTGTTAGGGTTAGGGTTAGGGTTAGCATCAGCCCTAGGATAATGTTAGGGTTAGGGTTAGCATCAGCCCTAGGATAATGTTATGGTTATTGTTATGTTTAGCATCAGCCCTAGGATAGTGTTAGGGTTAGGGTTAGGGTTAGGAACAGCCCTAGGATAGTGTTAGGGTTAGGGTTAGGGTTCGCATCAGCCCTAGGATAGTGTTAGGGTTAGGGTTAGGGTTAGCATCAGCCCTAGGATAGTGTTAGGGTTAGGGTTAGCATCAGCCCTAGGATAGTGTTTGGGTTAGGGTTAGGGTTAGCATCAGCCCTAGGATAGTGTTAGGGTTAGGGTTAGCATCAGCCCTAGTATAGTTTTAGGGTTAGGGTTAGGATAAGCATCAGCCCTAGGATTGTATTAGGGTTAGGGATAGGGTTAGCATCAGCCCTAGGATAGTGTTAGTGTTAGGGTTAGTATCAGCCCTCGGTTAGTGTTAGTGTTAGGCTTAGGTTAAGCATCAGCCCTAGGATAGTGTTAGGGTTAGGGTTAGGGTTAGCATCAGCCCTAGGATAGTGTTAGGGTTAGGGGTAGGGTTAGCATCAGCCCTAGGATAGTGTTAGGGATAGGGTTACAATCAGCCCTAGGATAGTGTTAGTGTTAGGGTTACGGTTATCATCAGGCCTAGGATAGTGTTAGGGTTAGGGTTAGCATCAGCTCTAGGATAGTGTTAGGGTTAGGGTTGGGGTTAGCCTCAGCCCTAGGATAGTGTTAGGGCTAGGGTTAGGGTTATCATCAGGCCTAGGATAGTGTTAGGGTTAGGGTTAGCATCAGCCCTAGGATACTGTGAGGGCCATTGTTAGCATCAGACCTAGCATAGTGTTAGGGTTAGGATTAGGGTTAGAATCAGGCCTAGGATAGTGTTAGGGTTAGGGTTAGCGTTAGCATCAGCCCTAGGATAATGTAAGGGTTAGGGTTAGCATCAGCCCTAGGATAATGTTATGGTTAGGGTTATGGTTAGCATCAGCCCTAGGATAGTGTTAGGGTTAGGGTTAGCATCAGCCCTAGGATAGTGTTAGGGTTAGGGTTAGTGTAAGCATCAGCCCTAGGATAGTGTTAGGGTTAGGGTTAGCTCAGCCCTACGATAGTGTTAGGGTTAGGGTTAGGGTTAGCATCAGCCCTAGGATAATGTTAGGGTTACGGTTAGGGTTAGCATCAGCCCTAGGATAGTGTTAGGGATAGGGTTAGCATCAGCCCTAGGATATTGTTTGTGTTAGGGTTAGGGTTATCATCAGGCCTAGGATAGTGTTAGGGTTAGGGTTAGCATCAGCTCTAGGATAGTGTTAGGGTTAGGGTTGGTTTTAGCCGCAGCCCTAGGATAGTGTTAGGGTTAGGGTTAGGGTTATCATCAGGCCTAGGATAGTGTTAGGGTTAGGGTTAGCATCAGCCCTAGGATAGTGTGAGGGCTGCGGTTAGCATCAGACCTAGCATAGTGTTAGGGTGAGGGTTAGGGTTAGCATCAGCCCTAGGATAGTGTTAGGGTTAGGGTTAGGGTTAGCATCAGCCCTAGGATAGTGTTAGGGTTAGGGTTAGCATCAGCCCTATTATAGTGTTAGTGTTAGCTTTAGGTTTAGCATCAGGCCTAGGATAGTGTTAGGGTAAGGGTGAGCATCAGCCCTAGGATAGTGTTAGGGTTAGGGTTAGGGTTAGCATCAGCCCTAGGAAAGTGTTAGGGTTAGGTTTAACATCAGCCCTAGGATAGTGTTAGGGTTAGGGTTAGCACCAGCCCTAGGATAGTGTTAGGGTTAGGGTTAGGGTTAGCATCACCCCTAGGATAGTGTTAGGGTTAGGGTTAGCATCAGCCCTAGGATAGTGTTAGGGTTAGGGTTAGGGTTATCATCAGCTCTAGGATAGTGATAGGGTTACGGTTAGCATCAGCCCAAGGATCGTGTTAGGGTTAGGGATAGGGTTATCATCAGGCCTAGGATAGTGTTAGGGTTAGGGTTAACATCAGCTCTAGGATAATGTTAGGGTTAGTGTTAGTGCTAGCATCAGCCCTAGGATAGTGTTAAGGTTAGGGTTAGCATCAGCCCTAGGATAGTGTTAGGGTTAGGGTTAGCATCAGCCATAAAATAATGTTAGGGTTAGGTTTACGGATATCATCAGGCCTAGGATACTGTTAGTGTTAGGGTTAGCATCAGCCCTAGGATAGTGTTAGAGTTAGGGTTAGGGTTAGCATCAGCCCTAGGATAGTGTTAGTGTTAGGGTTAGTATCAGCCCTAGGATAGTGTTAGCGTTAGGGTTATGGTTATCACCAGGCCTAGGATAGTGTTAGGGTTAGGGTTAGCATCAGCCCTAGGATAGTGTTAGGGTTAGGGTTAGCATCAGCCCTAGTATAGTTTTAGGGTTAGGGTTAGGATAAGCATCAGCCCTAGGATTGTATTAGGGTTAGGGATAGGGTTAGCATCAGCCCTAGGATAGTGTTAGTGTTAGGGTTAGTATCAGCCCTAGGTTAGTGTTAGTGTTAGGCTTAGGTTAAGCATCAGCCCTAGGATAGTGTTAGGGTTAGGGTTAGGGTTAGCATCAGCCCTAGGATAGTGTTAGGGTTAGGGGTAGGGTTAGCATCAGCCCTAGGATAGTGTTAGGGATAGGGTTACAATCAGCCCTAGGATAGTGTTAGTGTTAGGGTTACGGTTATCATCAGGCCTAGGATAGTGTTAGGGTTAGGGTTAGCATCAGCTCTAGGATAGTGTTAGGGTTAGGGTTGGGGTTAGCCTCAGCCCTAGGATAGTGTTAGGGCTAGGGTTAGGGTTATCATCAGGCCTAGGATAGTGTTAGGGTTAGGGTTAGCATCAGCCCTAGGATACTGTGAGGGCCATTGTTAGCATCAGACCTAGCATAGTGTTAGGGTTAGGATTAGGGTTAGAATCAGGCCTAGGATAGTGTTAGGGTTAGGGTTAGCGTTAGCATCAGCCCTAGGATAATGTAAGGGTTAGGGTTAGCATATGCCCTAGGATAATGTTATGGTTAGGGTTATGGTTAGCATCAGCCCTAGGATAGTGTTAGGGTTAGGGTTAGCATCAGCCCTAGGATAGTGTTAGGGTTAGGGTTAGTGTAAGCATCAGCCCTAGGATAGTGTTAGGGTTAGGGTTAGCTCAGCCCTACGATAGTGTTAGGGTTAGGGTTAGGGTTAGCATCAGCCCTAGGATAATGTTAGGGTTACGGTTAGGGTTAGCATCAGCCCTAGGATAGTGTTAGGGATAGGGTTAGCATCAGCCCTAGGATATTGTTTGTGTTAGGGTTAGGGTTATCATCAGGCCTAGGATAGTGTTAGGGTTAGGGTTAGCATCAGCTCTAGGATAGTGTTAGGGTTAGGGTTGGTTTTAGCCGCAGCCCTAGGATAGTGTTAGGGTTAGGGTTAGGGTTATCATCAGGCCTAGGATAGTGTTAGGGTTAGGGTTAGCATCAGCCCTAGGATAGTGTGAGGGCTGCGGTTAGCATCAGACCTAGCATAGTGTTAGGGTGAGGGTTAGGGTTAGCATCAGCCCTAGGATAGTGTTAGGGTTAGGGTTAGGGTTAGCATCAGCCCTAGGATAGTGTTAGTGTTAGCTTTAGGTTTAGCATCAGGCCTAGGATAGTGTTAGGGTAAGGGTGAGCATCAGCCCTAGGATAGTGTTAGGGTTAGGGTTAGGGTTAGCATCAGCCCTAGGAAAGTGTTAGGGTTAGGTTTAACATCAGCCCTAGGATAGTGTTAGGGTTAGGGTTAGCACCAGCCCTAGGATAGTGTTAGGGTTAGGGTTAGGGTTAGCATCACCCCTAGGATAGTGTTAGGGTTAGGGTTAGCATCAGCCCTAGGATAGTGTTAGGGTTAGGGTTAGGGTTATCATCAGCTCTAGGATAGTGATAGGGTTACGGTTAGCATCAGCCCAAGGATCGTGTTAGGGTTAGGGATAGGGTTATCATCAGGCCTAGGATAGTGTTAGGGTTAGGGTTAACATCAGCTCTAGGATAATGTTAGGGTTAGTGTTAGTGCTAGCATCAGCCCTAGGATAGTGTTAAGGTTAGGGTTAGCATCAGCCCTAGGATAGTGTTAGGGTTAGGGTTAGCATCAGCCATAAAATAATGTTAGGGTTAGGTTTAGGGATATCATCAGGCCTAGGATACTGTTAGTGTTAGGGTTAGCACCAGCCCTAGGATAGTGTTAGAGTTAGGGTTAGGGTTAGCATCAGCCCTAGGATAGTGTTAGTGTTAGGGTTAGTATCAGCCCTAGGATAGTGTTAGGGTTAGGGTTATGGTTATCACCAGGCCTAGGATAGTGTTAGGGTTAGGGTTAGCATCAGCTCTAGGATAGTGTTAGGGTTAGGGTTGGGGTTAGCCTCAGCCCTAGGATAGTGTTAGTGTTAGGGTTAGGGTTATCATCAGTCCTAGGATAGTGTTAGGGTTAGGGTTAGCATCAGCCCTAGGATAGTGTGAGGGCCATTGTTAGCATCAGACCTAGCATAGTGTTAGGGTTAGGGTTAGGGTTAGCATCAGTCCTAGGATAGTGTTAGGGTTAGGGTTAGCGTTAGCATCAGCCCTAGGATAGTGTAAGGGTTAGGGTTAGCATCAGCCCTAGGATAATGTTATGGTTAGGGTTATGGTTAGCATCAGCCCTAGGATAGTGTTAGGGTTAGGGTTAGCATCAGCCCTAGGATAGTGTTAGGGTTAGGGTTAGTGTAAGCATCAGCCCTAGGATATTGTTAGGGTTAGGGTTAGCATCAGCCCTACGATTGTGTTAGGGTTAGGGTTAGGGTTAGCATCAGCCCTAGGATAGTGTTAGCGTTACGGTTAGGGTTAGCATCAGCCCTAGGATAGTGTTAGGGTTACGGTTAGGGTTAGCATCAGCCCTAGGATAGTGTTAGGGTTAGGGTTAGCATCAGCCCTAGGATAGTGTTAGGGTTAGGGTTAGCATCAACCCTAGGATACTGTTAGGGTTAGGGTTAGGGTTAGCATCAGCCCTAGGATAATGTTAGGGTTAGGGTTAGCATCAGCCCTAGGATAATGTTATGGTTATTGTTATGTTTAGCATCAGCACTAGGATAGTGTTAGGGTTAGGGTTAGGGTTAGGAACAGCCCTAGGATAGTGTTAGGGTTAGGTTTAGGGTTCGCATCAGCCCTAGGATACTGTTAGGGTTAGGGTTAGGGTTAGCATCAGCCCTAGGATAGTGTTAGAGTTAGGGTTAGCATCAGCCCTAGGATAGTGTTTGTGTTAGGGTTAGGGTTAGCATCAGCCCTAGGATAGTGTTAGGGTTAGGGTTAGCATCAGCCCTAGTATAGTTTTAGGGTTAGGGTTAGGATAAGCATCAGCCCTAGGATTGTATTAGGGTTAGGGATACGGTTAGCATCAGCCCTAGGATAGTGTTAGTGTTAGGGTTAGGGTTATGGTTAGCATCAGCCCTAGGATAGTGTTAGGGTTAGAGTTAGGGTTAGCATCAGCCCTAGGATAGGGTTAGGGTTAGGGTTAGCATCAGCCCTAGGATAGTGTTAGGGTTAGGGTTAGAGTTAGCATCAGCCCTAGGATAGTGTTAGGGTTAGGGTTAGCATCAGCCCTAGGATAGTGTTAGGGTTAGGGTCAGAATAAGCCCTAAAATAGTTTTAGGGTTAGGGTTAGCATAAGCATCAGCCCTAGGATTGTATTAGGGTTAGGGTTAGGGTTAGCAACAGCCTTAGGATAGTGTTAGGGTTAGGGTTAGGGTTAGCATCAGCCCTAGGATATTGTTAGGGTTAGGGTTAGGGTTAGCATCAGCCCTAGGATAGTGTTAGGGTTAGGGTTAGGGTTAGCATCAGGACTAGGATAGTGTTAGGGTTAGGGTTAGCATCAGCCTTAGGATAGTGTTAGGGTTAGGGTTAGGGTTAGCATCAGCCCTAGGATAGTGTTAGGGTTAGGGTTAGGATCAGCCTTTGGATAGTGTTAGGGTTACGGTTAGCATCAACCCTAGGATAGTGTTAGGCTTAGGGTTAGCATCAGGCCTAGGATAGTGTTAGTGTTAGGGTTATGGTTAGCATCAGCCCTAGGATAGTGTTAGGGTTAGGGTTAGGGTTATCATCAGCTCTAGGATAGTGATGGGTTACGGTTAGCATCAGCCCAAGGATCGTGTTAGGGTTAGGGATAGGGTTATCATCAGGCCTAGGATAGTGTTAGGGTTAGGGTTAACATATGCTCTAGGATAATGTTAGGGTTAGGGTTAGTGCTAGCATCAGCCCTAGGATAGTGTTATGGTTAGGGTTAGCATCAGCCCTAGGATAGTGTTAGGGTTAGTGTTAGCATCAGCCCTAGGATAGTGTTAGGGTTAGGTTTAGGGATATCATCAGGCCTAGGATACTGTTAGTGTTAGGGTTAGCATCAGCCCTAGGATAGTGTTAGAGTTAGGGTTAGGGTTAGCATCAGCCCTAGGATAGTGTTAGTGTTAGGGTTAGTATCAGCCATAGGATAGTGTTAGGGTTAGGGTTAGGTTAAGCATCAGCCCTAGGATAGTGTTAGGGTTAGGGTTAGGGTTAGCGTCAGCCCTAGGTTAGTGTTAGGGTTAGGGTTAGGGTTAGCATCAGCCCTAGCATAGTGTTAGGGATAGGGTTACAATCAGCCCTAGAATAGTGTTAGTGTTAGGGTTACGGTTATCATCAGGCCTAGGATAGTGTTAGGGTTAGGGTTAGCATCATCTCTAGGATAGCGTTAGGGTTAGGGTTGGGGTTAGCCTCAGCCCTAGGATGGTGTTAGGGTTAGGGTTAGGGTTATCATCAGGCCTAGGATAGTGTTAGGGTTAGGGTTAGCATCAGCCCTAGGATAGTGTGAGTTCCATTGTTAGCATCAGACCTAGCATAGTGTTAGGGTTACGGTTAGGGTTAGAATCAGCCCTAGGATAGTGTTAGGGTTAGGGTTAGCGTTAGCATCAACCCTAGGATAGTGTAAGGGTTAGGGTTAGCATCAGCCCTAGGATAATGTTATGGTTAGGGTTATGGTTAGCATCAGCCCTAGGATAGTGTTATGGTTAGGGTTAGCATCAGCCCTAGGATAGTGTTAGTGTTAGGGTTAGTGTAAGCATCAGCCCTAGGATAGTGTTAGGGTTAGGGTTAGCATCAGCCCTACGATAGTGTTAGGGTTAGGGTTAGGGTTAGCATCAGCCATAGGATAGTGTTAGGGTTACGGTTAGGGTTAGCAACAGCCCTAGGATAGTGTTAGGGATAGGGTTAGCCTCAGCTCTAGGATAGTGATAGGGTTAGGGTTGGGGTTAGCCTCATCCCTAGGATAGTGTTAGGGTTAGGGTTAGGGTTATCATCAGGCCTAGGATAGTCTTAGGTTTAGGGTTAGCATCAGCCCTAGGATAGTGTGAGGGCTACGGTTAGCATCAGACCTAGCATAGTGTTAGGGTGAGGGTTAGGGTTAGCATCAGCCCTAGGATAGTGTTAGGGTTAGGGTTAAGGTTAGCATCAGCCCTAGGATAGTGTTAGGGTTAGGGTTAGCATCAGCCCTAGGATAATGTTATGGTTAGGGTTATGTTTAGCATCAGCCCTAGGATATTGTTAGGGTTAGGGTTAGCATCAGCCCTAGGATAGTGTTAGGGTTAGGTTTAGGTTTAACATCAGGCCTAGGATAGTGTTAGGGTTAGGGTTAGCATCAGCCCTAGGATAGTGTTAGGGTTAGGGTTAGGGTTAGCATCAGCCCTAGGATAGTGTTAGGGTTAGGGTTACAATCAGCCCTAGGATAGTGTTAGTGTTAGGGTTACGGTTATCATCAGGCCTAGGATAGTGTTAGGGTTAGGGTTAGCATCAGCTCTAGGATAGTGTTAGGGTTAGGGTTGGGGTTAGCCTCAGCCCTAGGATAGTGTTAGGGTTAGGGTCAGGGTTATCATCAGGCCTAGGATAGTGTTAGGGTTAGGGTTAGCATCAGCCCTAGGATAGTGTGAGGGCCATTGTTAGCAGCAGACCTAGCATAGTGTTAGGGTTAGGGTTAGGGTTAGCATCAGTCCTAGGATAGTGTTAGGGTTAGGGTTAGCGTTAGCATCAGCCCTAGGATAGTGTAAGGGTTAGGGTTAGCATCAGCCCTAGGATAATGTTATGGTTAGGGTTATGGTTAGCATCAGCCCTAGGATAGTGTTAGGGTTAGGGTTAGCATCAGCCCTAGGATAGTGTTAGGGTTAGGGTTAGTGTAAGCAGCAGCCCTAGGATATTGTTAGGGTTAGGGTTAGCATCAGCCCTACGATTGTGTTAGGGTTAGGGTTAGGGTTAGCATCAGCCCTAGGATAGTGTTAGCGTTACGGTTAGGGTTAGCATCAGCCCTAGGATAGTGTTAGGGTTACGGTTAGGGTTAGCATCAGCCCTAGGATATTGTTAGGGTTAGGGTTAGCATTAGCCCTAGGATAGTGTTAGGGTTAGGTTTAGGTTTAACATCAGGCCTAGGATAGTGTTAGAGTTAGGGTTAGCATCGGCCCTGGGATAGTGTTAGGGTTAGGGTTAGGGTTAGCATCAGCCCTAGGATAGTGTTAGGGTTAGGGTTAACATCAGCCCTAGGATAGTGTTAGGGTTAGGGTTAGCATCAACCCTAGGATACTGTTAGGGTTAGGGTTAGGGTTAGCATCAGCCCTAGGATAATGTTAGGGTTAGGGTTAGCATCAGCCCTAGGATAATGTTATGGTTATTGTTATGTTTAGCATCAGCCCTAGGATAGTGTTAGTGTTAGGGTTAGGGTTAGGAACAGCCCTAGGATAGTGTTAGGGTTAGGGTTAGGGTTCGCATCAGCCCTAGGATAGTGTTAGGGTTAGGGTTAGGGTTAGCATCAGCCCTAGGATAGTGTTAGGGTTAGGGTTAGCATCAGCCCTAGGATAGTGTTTGGGTTAGGGTTAGGGTTAGCATCAGCCCTAGGATAGTGTTAGGGTTAGGGTTAGCATCAGCCCTAGTATAGTTTTAGGGTTAGGGTTAGGATAAGCATCAGCCCTAGGATTGTATTAGGGTTAGGGATAGGGTTAGCATCAGCCCTAGGATAGTGTTAGTGTTAGGGTTAGTATCAGCCCTAGGTTAGTGTTAGTGTTAGGCTTAGGTTAAGCATCAGCCCTAGGATAGTGTTAGGGTTAGGGTTAGGGTTAGCATCAGCCCTAGGATAGTGTTAGGGTTAGGGTTACAATCAGCCCTAGGATAGTGTTAGTGTTAGGGTTACGGTTATCATCAGGCCTAGGATAGTGTTAGGGTTAGGGTTGGGGTTAGCCTCAGCCCTAGGATAGTGTTAGGGCTAGGGTTAGGGTTATCATCAGGCCTAGGATAGTGTTAGGGTTAGGGTTAGCATCAGCCCTAGGATACTGTGAGGGCCATTGTTAGCATCAGACCTAGCATAGTGTTAGGGTTAGGATTAGGGTTAGAATCAGGCCTAGGATAGTGTTAGGGTTAGGGTTAGCGTTAGCATCAGCCCTAGGATAATGTAAGGGTTAGGGTTAGCATCAGCCCTAGGATAATGTTATGGTTAGGGTTATGGTTAGCATCAGCCCTAGGATAGTGTTAGGGTTAGGGTTAGCATCAGCCCTAGGATAGTGTTAGGGTTAGGGTTAGTGTAAGCATCAGCCCTAGGATAGTGTTAGGGTTAGGGTTAGCTCAGCCCTACGATAGTGTTAGGGTTAGGGTTAGGGTTAGCATCAGCCCTAGGATAATGTTAGGGTTACGGTTAGGGTTAGCATCAGCCCTAGGATAGTGTTAGGGATATGGTTAGCATCAGCCCTAGGATATTGTTTGTGTTAGGGTTAGGGTTATCATCAGGCCTAGGATAGTGTTAGGGTTAGGGTTAGCATCAGCTCTAGGATAGTGTTAGGGTTAGGGTTGGTTTTAGCCGCAGCCCTAGGATAGTGTTAGGGTTAGGGTTAGGGTTATCATCAGGCCTAGGATAGTGTTAGGGTTAGGGTTAGCATCAGCCCTAGGATAGTGTGAGGGCTGCGGTTAGCATCAGACCTAGCATAGTGTTAGGGTGAGGGTTAGGGTTAGCATCAGCCCTAGGATAGTGTTAGGGTTAGGGTTAGGGTTAGCATCAGCCCTAGGATAGTGTTAGGGTTAGGGTTAGCATCAGCCCTAGGATAGTGTTAGTGTTAGCTTTAGGTTTAGCATCAGGCCTAGGATAGTGTTAGGGTAAGGGTGAGCATCAGCCCTAGGATAGTGTTAGGGTTAGGGTTAGGGTTAGCATCAGCCCTAGGAAAGTGTTAGGGTTAGGTTTAACATCAGCCCTAGGATAGTGTTAGGGTTAGGGTTAGCACCAGCCCTAGGATAGTGTTAGGGTTAGGGTTAGGGTTAGCATCACCCCTAGGATAGTGTTAGGGTTAGGGTTAGCATCAGCCCTAGGATAGTGTTAGGGTTAGGGTTAGGGTTATCATCAGCTCTAGGATAGTGATAGGGTTACGGTTAGCATCAGCCCAAGGATCGTGTTAGGGTTAGGGATAGGGTTATCATCAGGCCTAGGATAGTGTTAGGGTTAGGGTTAACATCAGCTCTAGGATAATGTTAGGGTTAGTGTTAGTGCTAGCATCAGCCCTAGGATAGTGTTAAGGTTAGGGTTAGCATCAGCCCTAGGATAGTGTTAGGGTTAGGGTTAGCATCAGCCATAAAATAATGTTAGGGTTAGGTTTAGGGATATCATCAGGCCTAGGATACTGTTAGTGTTAGGGTTAGCATCAGCCCTAGGATAGTGTTAGAGTTAGGGTTAGGGTTAGCATCAGCCCTAGGATAGTGTTAGTGTTAGGGTTAGTATCAGCCCTAGGATAGTGTTAGGGTTACGGTGAGCATCAGCCCTAGGATAGTGTTTGCGTTAGGGTTAGGGTTAGCATCAGCCCTAGGATAGTGTTAGGGTTAGGGTTAGCATCAGCCCTAGTATAGTTTTAGGGTTAGGGTTAGGATAAGCATCAGCCCTAGGATTGTATTAGGGTTAGGGATAGGGTTAGCATCAGCCCTAGGATAGTGTTAGGGTTAGGGTTAGGGTTAGCATCAGCCCTAGGATAGTGTTAGGGTTAGGGTTAGGGTTAGCATCAGCCCTAGGATAGGGTTAGGGTTAGGGTTAGCATCAGCCCTAGGATAGTGTTAGGGTTAGGGTTAGAGTTAGCATCAGCCCTAGGATAGTGTTAGGGTTAGGGTTAGCATCAGCCCTAGGATAGTGTTAGGGTTAGGGTCAGAATCAGCCCTAAAATAGTCTTAGGGTTAGGGTTAGGGTTAGCATCTGGCCTAGGATAATGTTACTGTTAGGGTTAGCATCAGCCCTAGGTTAGTGTTAGGATTAGGGTTAGGGTTAGCATCAGCCCTAGGATAGTGCTAGGGTTAGGGTTAGGGTTAGCATCAGCCCTAGGATAGTGTTAGGGTTAGGGTTAGCATCAGCCCTAGGATAGTGTTAGGGTTAGGGTTAGGGTTATCATCAGCTCTAGGATAGTGATAGGGTTACGGTTAGCATCAGCCCAAGGATCGTGTTAGGGTTAGGGATAGGGTTATCATCAGGCCTAGGATAGTGTTAGGGTTAGGGTTAACATCAGCTCTAGGATAATGTTAGGGTTAGTGTTAGTGCTAGCATCAGCCCTAGGATAGTGTTAAGGTTAGGGTTAGCATCAGCCCTAGGATAGTGTTAGGGTTAGGGTTAGCATCAGCCATAAAATAATGTTAGGGTTAGGTTTAGGGATATCATCAGGCCTAGGATACTGTTAGTGTTAGGGTTAGCATCAGCCCTAGGATAGTGTTAGAGTTAGGGTTAGGGTTAGCATCAGCCCTAGGATAGTGTTAGTGTTAGGGTTAGTATCAGCCCTAGGATAGTGTTAGGGTTACGGTGAGCATCAGCCCTAGGATAGTGTTTGCGTTAGGGTTAGGGTTAGCATCAGCCCTAGGATAGTGTTAGGGTTAGGGTTAGCATCAGCCCTAGTATAGTTTTAGGGTTAGGGTTAGGATAAGCATCAGCCCTAGGATTGTATTAGGGTTAGGGATAGGGTTAGCATCAGCCCTAGGATAGTGTTAGGGTTAGGGTTAGGGTTAGCATCAGCCCTAGGATAGTGTTAGGGTTAGGGTTAGGGTTAGCATCAGCCCTAGGATAGGGTTAGGGTTAGGGTTAGCATCAGCCCTAGGATAGTGTTAGGGTTAGGGTTAGAGTTAGCATCAGCCCTAGGATAGTGTTAGGGTTAGGGTTAGCATCAGCCCTAGGATAGTGTTAGGGTTAGGGTCAGAATCAGCCCTAAAATAGTCTTAGGGTTAGGGTTAGGGTTAGCATCTGGCCTAGGATAATGTTACTGTTAGGGTTAGCATCAGCCCTAGGTTAGTGTTAGGATTAGGGTTAGGGTTAGCATCAGCCCTAGGATAGTGCTAGGGTTAGGGTTAGGGTTAGCATCAGCCCTAGGATAGTGTTAGGGTTAGGGTTAGGGTTAGCAACAGCCTTAGGATAGTGTTAGGGTTAGGGTTAGGGTTAGCATCAGCCCTAGGATAGTGTTAGGGTTAGGGTTAGGGTTAGCATCAGCCCTAGGATAGTGTTAGGGTTAGGGTTAGGGTTAGCATCAGCCCTAGGATAGGGTTAGGGTTAGGGTTAGCATCAGCCCTAGGATAGTGTTAGGGTTAGGGTTAGAGTTAGCATCAGCCCTAGGATAGTGTTAGGGTTAGGGTTAGCATCAGCCCTAGGATAGTGTTAGGGTTAGGGTCAGAATCAGCCCTAAAATAGTCGTAGGGTTAGGGTTAGGGTTAGCATCTGGCCTAGGATAATGTTAGTGTTAGGGTTAGCATCAGCCCTAGGTTAGTGTTAGGATTAGGGTTAGGGTTAGCATCAGCCCTAGGATAGTGCTAGGGTTAGGGTTAGGGTTAGCATCAGCCCTAGGATAGTGTTAGGGTTAGGGTTAGGGTTAGCAACAGCCTTAGGATAGTGTTAGGGTTAGGGTTAGGGTTAGCATCAGCCCTAGGATAGTGTTAGGGTTAGGGTTAGGGTTAGCATCAGCCCTAGGATAGTGTTAGTGTTAGGGTTATGGTTAGCATCAGCCCTAGGATAGTGTTAGGGTTAGCGTTAGGGTTATCATCAGCTCTAGGATAGTGATAGGGTTACGGTTAGCATCAGCCCAAGGATCGTGTTAGGGTTAGGGATAGGGTTATCATCAGGCCTAGGATAGTGTTAGGGTTAGGGTTAACATCAGCTCTAGGATAATGTTAGGGTTAGGGTTAGTGCTAGCATCAGCCCTAAGATAGTGTTATGGTTAGGGTTAGCATCAGCCCTAGGATAGTGTTAGGGTTAGGGTTAGCATCAGCCCTAGGTTAGTGTTAGGGTTAGGTTTAGGGATATCATCAGGCCTAGGATACCGTTAGTGTTAGGGTTAGCATCAGCCCTAGGATAGTGTTAGAGTTAGGGTTAGGGTTAGCATCAGCCCTAGGATAGTGTTAGTGTTAGGGTTAGTATCAGCCCTAGGATAGTGTTAGGGTTAGGTTTCGGTTAAGCATCAGCCCTAGGATAGTGTTAGGGTTAGGGTTAGGGTTAGCATCAGCCCTAGGATAGTATTAGGGTTAGGGTTAGGGTTAGCATCAGCCCTAGGATAGTGTTAGGGATAGGGTTACAATCAGCCCTAGGATAGTGTTAGTGTTAGGGTTACGGTTATCATCAGGCCTAGGATAGTGTTAGGGTTAGGGTTAGAATCAGCCCTAGGATAGTGTGAGGGCTACGGTTAGCATCAGACCTAGCATAGTGTTAGGGTGAGGGTTAGGGTTAGCATCAGCCCTAGGATAGTGTTAGGGTTAGGGTTAGGGTTAGCATCAGCCCTAGGATAGTGTTAGGGTTAGGGTTAGCATCAGCCCTAGGATAATGTTATGGTTAGGGTTATGTTTAGCATCAGCCCTAGGATAGTGTTAGGGTTAGGGTTAGCATCAGCCCTAGGATAGTGTTAGGGTTAGGTTTAGGTTTAACATCAGGCCTAGGATAGTGTTAGGGTTAGGGTTAGCATCAGCCCTAGGATAGTGTTAGGGTTAGGGTTAGGGTTAGCATCAGCCCTAGGATAGTGTTAGGGTTAGGGTTAACATCAGCCCTAGGATAGTGTTAGGGTTAGGGTTAGCATCAGCCCTAGGATACTGTTAGGGTTAGCGTTAGGGTTAGCATCAACCCTAGGATAATGTTAGGGTTAGGGTTAGCATCAGCCCTAGGATAATGTTATGGTTATTGTTATGTTTAGCATCAGCCCTAGGATAGTGTTAGGGTAAGGGTTAGGGTTAGGAACAGCCCTAGGATAGTGTTAGGGTTAAGGTTAGGGTTCGCATCAGCCCTAGGATAGTGTTAGGGTTAGGGTTAGGGTTAGCATCAGCCCTAGGATAGTGTTAGGGTTAGGGTTAGCATCAGCCCTAGTATAGTTTTAGGGTTAGGGTTAGGATAAGCATCAGCCCTAGGATTGTATTAGGGTTAGGGATAGGGTTAGCATCAGCCCTAGGATAGTGTTAGTGTTAGGGTTAGGGTTATGGTTAGCATGAGCCCTAGGATAGTGTTAGGGTTAGGGTTAGGGTTAGCATCAGCCCTAGGATAGGGTTAGGGTTAGGGTTAGCATCAGCCCTAGGATAGTGTTAGGGTTAGGGTTAGAGTTAGCATCAGCCCTAGGATAGTGTTAGGGTTAGGGTTAGCATCAGCCCTAGGATAGTGTTAGGGTTAGGGTCAGAATCAGCCCTAAAATAGTCTTAGGGTTAGGGTTAGGGTTAGCATCTGGCCTAGGATAATGTTAGTGTTAGGGTTAGCATCAGCCCTAGGTTAGTGTTAGGATTAGGGTTAGGGTTAGCATCAGCCCTAGGATAGTGCTAGGGTTAGGGTTAGGGTTAGCATCAGCCCTAGGATAGTGTTAGGGTTAGGGTTAGGGTTAGCAACAGCCTTAGGATAGTGTTAGGGTTAGGGTTAGGGTTAGCATCAGCCCTAGGATAGTGTTAGGGTTGGGGTTAGGGTTAGCATCAGCCCTAGGATAGTGTTAGGGTTAGGGTTAGGGTTAGCATCAGGACTAGGATAGTGTTAGGCTTAGGGTTAGCATCAGCCTTAGGATAGTGTTAGGGTTAGGGTTAGGGTTAGCATCAGCCCTAGGATAGTGTTAGGGTTAGGGTTAGGATCAGCCTTTGGATAGTGTTAGGGTTACGGTTAGCAACAACCCTAGGATAGTGTTAGGGTTAGGGTTAGCATCAGCCCTAGGATAGTGTTAGTGTTAGGTTTATGGTTAGCATCAGCCCTAGGATAGTGTTAGGGTTAGGGTTAGGGTTTTCATCAGCTCTAGGATAGTGATAGGGTTACGGTAAGCATCAGCCCAAGGATCGTGTTAGGGTTAGGGATAGGGTTATCATCAGGCCTAGGATAGTGTTAGGGTTAGGGTTAACATCAGCTCTAGGATAATGTTAGGGTTAGGGTTAGTGCTAGCATCAGCCCTAGGATAGTGTTATGGTTAGGGTTAGCATCAGCCCTAGGATAGTGTTACGGTTAGGGTTAGCATCAGCCCTAGGATAGTGTTAGGGTTAGTTTTAGGGATATCATCAGGCCTAGGATACTGTTAGTGTTAGGGTTAGCATCAGCCCTCGGATAGTGTTAGAGTTAGGGTTAGGGTTAGCATCAGCCCTAGGATAGTGTTAGTGTTAGGGTTAGTATCAGCCCTAGCATAGTGTTAGGGTTAGGGTTAGGTTATGCATCAGCCCTAGGATAGTGTTAGGGATAGGGTTTCAATCAGCCCTAGGATAGTGTTAGTGTTAGGGTTACGGTTATCATCAGGCCTAGGATAGTGTTAGGGTTAGGGTTAGCATCAGCTCTAGGATAGTGTTAGGGTTAGGGTTGGGGTTAGCCTCAGCCCTAGGATAGTGTTAGGGTTAGGGTTAGGGTTATCATCAGGCCTAGGATAGTGTTAGGGTTATGGTTAGCATCAGCCCTAGGATAGTGTGAGGGCCATTGTTAGCATCAGACCTAGCATAGTGTTAGGGTTAGGGTTAGGGTTAGCATCAGCCCTAGGATAGTGTTAGGGTTAGGGTTAGCGTTAGCATCAGCCCTAGGATAGTGTTAGGGTTAGGGTTAGCATCAGCCCTAGCATAGTGTTAGGGTTAGGGTTAGTGTAAGCATCAGCCCTAGGATAGTGTTAGGGTTAGGGTTAGCATCAGCCCTAGTATAGTGTTAGTGTTAGGGTTAGGGCTTTGGTTACCATCAGCCCTAGGATAGTGTTAGGGTTAGGGTTAGTGTTAGCATCAGCCCTAGGATAGTGTTAGGGTTAGGGTTAGCATCAGCCCTAGGATAATGTTATGGTTAGGGTTATGTTTAGCATCAGCCCTAGGATAGTGTTAGGGTTAGGGTTAGCATCAGCCCTAGGATAGTGTTAGTGTTAGGTTTAGGTTTAACATCAGGCCTATAATAGTGTTAGGGTTAGGGTTAGCATCAGCCCTAGGATAGTGTTAGGGTTAGGGTTAGGGTTAGCATCAGCCCTAGGATAGTGTTAGGGTTAGGGTTAGCATCAGCCCTAGGATAATGTTATGGTTATTGTTATGTTTAGCATCAGCCCTAGGATAGTGTTAGGGTTACGGTTAGCATCAGCCCTAGGATAGTGTTAGGGTTAGGTTTAGGTTTAGCATCAGGCCTAGGATAGTGTTAGGGTTAGGGTTAGCATCAGCCCTAGGATAGTGTTAGGGTTAGGGTTAGGGTTAGCATCAGCCCTAGGATAGTGTTAGGGTTAGGGTTAACATCAGCCCTAGGATAGTGTTAGGGTTAGGGTTAGCACCAGCCCTAGGATAGTGTTAGGGTTAGGGTTAGGGTTAGCATCAGCCCTAGGATAGTGTTAGGGTTAGGGTTAGCATCAGCCCTAGGATAGTGTTAGGGTTAGGGTTAGGGTTATCATCAGCTCTAGGATAGTGATAGGGTTACGGTTAGCATCAGCCCAAGGATCGTGTTAGGGTTAGGGTCAGAATCAACCCTAAAATAGTCTTAGGGTTAGGGTTAGGGTTAGCATCTGGCCTAGGATAATGTTAGTGTTAGGGTTAGCATCAGCCCTAGGATAGTGTGAGGGCTACGGTTAGCATCAGACCTAGCATAGTGTTAGGGTGAGGGTTAGGGTTAGCATCATCCCGAGGATAGTGTTAGGGTTAGGGTTAGGTTTAGCATCAGCCCTACGATAGTGTTAGGGTTAGGTTTAGGTTTAGCATCAGGCCTAGGATAGTGTTAGGGTTAGGGTTAGCATAAGCCCTAGGATAGTGTTAGGGTTAGGGTTAGGGTTAGCATCAGCCCTAGGATAGTGTTAGGGTTAGGGTTAACATCAGCCCTAGGATAGTGTTAGGGTTAGGGTTAGCATCAGCCCTAGGATAGTGTTAGGGTTAGGGTTAGTGTTAGCATCAGCCCTAGGATAGGGTTAGTGTTAGGGTTAGCATCAGCCCTAGGATAGTGTTAGGGTTAGGGTTAGAGATAGCATCAGCCCTAGGATAGTGTTAGGGTTAGGGTTAGCATCAGCCCTAGGATAGTGTTAGGGTTAGGGTCAGAATCAACCCTAAAATAGTCTTAGGGTTAGGGTTAGGGTTAGCATCTGGCCTAGGATAATGTTAGTGTTAGGGTTAGCATCAGCCCTAGGATAGTGTTAGGATTAGGGTTAGGGTTAGCATCAGCACTAGGATAGTGTTAGGGTTAGGTTTAGGGTTAGCATCAGCCCTAGGATAGTGTTAGGGTTAGGGTTAGGGTTAGCAACAGCCTTAGGATAGTGTTAGGGTTAGGGTTAGGGTTAGCATCAGCCCTAGGATAGTGTTAGGGTTAGGGTTAGGGTTAGCATCAGCCCTAGGATAGTGTTAGTGTTAGGGTTAGTATCAGCCCTAGGATAGTGTTAGGGTTAGGGTTAGCATCAGCCCTAGGATAGTGTTAGGGTTAGGTTTAGGTTTCGCATCAGGCCTAGGATAGTGTTAGGGTTAGGGTTAGCATCAGCCCTAGGATAGTGTTAGGGTTAGGGTTAGGGTTAGCATCAGCCCTAGGATAGTGTTAGGGTTAGGGTTAACATCAGCCCTAGGATAGTGTTAGGGTTAGGGTTAGCATCAGCCCTAGGATAGTGTTAGGGTTAGGGTTAGGGTTAGCATCAGCCCTAGGATAGTGTTAGGGTTAGGGTTAGCCTCAGCCCTAGGAGAGTGTTAGGGTTATGGTTAGGGTTAGCATCAGCACTATGATAGTGTTAGGGTTAGGGTTAGCATCAGCGCTAGGATAGTGTTAGGGTTAGGGTTAGGGTTAGGGTTAGGGTAAGCATCAGCCCTAGGATAGTGTTAGGGTTAGGGTTAGGGTTAGGAACAGCCCTAGGAAAGTGTTAGGGTTAGGGTTAGGGTTCGCATCAGCCCTAGGATAGTGTTAGGGTTAGGGTTAGGGTTAGCATCTGCCCTAGGTAGTGTTAGGGTTAGGGTTAGCATCAGCCCTAGGATAGTGTTTGGGTTAGGGTTAGGGTTAGCATCAGCCCTAGGATAGTGTTAGGGTTAGGGTTAGCATCAGCCCTAGTATAGTTTTAGGGTTAGGGTTAGGGTAAGCATCAGCCCTAGGATTGTATTAGGGTTAGGGATAGGGTTAGCATAAGCCCTAGGATAGTGTTAGTGTTAGGGTTAGGATTATGGTTAGCATCAGCCCTAGGATAGTGTTAGGGTTAGGGTTAGCATCAGCCCTAGGATAGTGTTAGGGTTAGGGTTAGCATCAGCCCTAGGATAGTGTTAGGGTTAGGGTCAGAATCAACCTTAAAATAGTCTTAGGGTTAGGGTTAGGGTTAGGATCTGGCCTAGGATAATGTTAGTGTTAGGGTTAGCATCAGCCCTAGGATAGTGTTAGGATTAGGGTTAGGGTTAGCATCAGCAAAAGGATAGTGTTAGGGTTAGGGTTAGGGTTAGCATCAGCCCTAGGATAGTGTTAGGGTTAGGGTTAGGGTTAGCAACAGCCCTAGGATAGTGTTAGGGTTAGGGTTACGGTTAGCATCAACCCTAGAATAGTGTTAGGGTTAGGGTTAGGGTTAGCATCAGGCCTAGGAGAGTGTTAGGGTTAGGGTTAGCATCAGCCTTAGGATAGTGTTAGCGTTAGGGTTAGGGTTAGCATCAGCCCTAGGATAGTGTTAGTGTTAGGGTTAGGATCAGCCTTTGGATAGTGTTAGGGTTAGGGTTACGGTTAGCATCAACCCTAGGATAGTGTTAGGGTTAGGGTTAGCTTCAGCCCTAGGATAGTGTTAGTGTTAAGGTTAGGGTTAGCATCAGCCCAAGATAGTGTTAGGGTTAGGGTTAGGGTTAGCATCAGCTCTAGGATAGTGATAGGGTTACGGTTAGCATCAGCCCAAGGATCGTGTTAGGGTTAGGGATAGGGTTATCATCAGGCCTAGGATAGTGTTAGGGTTAGGGTTAACATCAGCTCTAGGATAATGTTAAGGTTAGGGTTAGTGCTAGCATCAGCCCTAGGATAGTGTTATGGTTAGGGTTAGCATCAGCCCTAGGATAGTGTTAGGGTTAGGGTTAGGGTTAGCATCAGCCCTAAGATGATGTTAGGGTTAGGGTTAGGGTTATCATCAGGCCTAGGATAGTGTTAGTGTTAGGGTTAGGGTTATCATAAGGCCTAGGATAGTGTCAGGGTTAGGGTTAGGGTTAGCATCAGCCCTAGGATAGTGTTAGGGTTAGGGTTAGGGTTAGCAACAGCCTTAGGATAGTGTTAGGGTTAGGGTTAGGTTTAGCATCAGCCCTAGGATAGTGTTAGGGTTAGGGTTAGGGTTAGCATCAGCCCTAGGATAGTGTTAGGTTTAGGGTTAGGGTTAGCATCAGGCCTAGGATAGTGTTAGGGTTACTGTTAGCATCAGCCTTAGGATAGTGTTAGGGTTAGGGTTAGGGTTAGCATCAGCCCTAGGATAGTGTTATGGTTAGGGTTAGGGTTAGCATCAGCTCTAGGATAGTGATAGGGTTAGGGTTAGCATCAGCCCAAGGATCGTGTTAGGGTTAGGGATAGGGTTATCATCAGGCCTATGATAGTGTTAGGGTTAGGGTTAGCATCAGCTCTAGGGTAATGTTAGGGTTAGGGTTAGTGCTAGCATCAGCCCTAGGATAGTGTTATGGTTAGGGTTAGCATCAGCCCTAGGATAGTGAGAGGGTTAGGGTTAGGGTTAGCATCAGCCTTAGGATAGTGTTTTGGTTAGGGTTAGCATCAGCCCTAGGATAGTGTTAGGGTTAGGTTTAGGGATATCATCAGGCCTAGGATACTGTTAGTGTTAGGGTTAGCATCAGCCCTAGGATAGTGTTAGAGTTAGGGTTAGGGTTAGCATCAGCCCTAGGATAGTGTTAGTGTTAGGGTTAGTATCAGCCCTAGGATAGTGTTAGGGTTAGGGTTAGGGTAAGCTTCAGCCCTAGGATAGTGTTAGGGTTAGGGTTAGCATGAGCCCTAGGATAGTGTCAGGGTTAGGGTTAGGGTTAGCATCTGCCTTAGGATAGTGTTAGGGTTAGGGTTAGGGTTAGCATCAGCCCTAGATTAGTGTTAGGGATAGGGTTACCATCAGCCCTAGGATAGTGTTAGTGTTAGGGTTACGGTTATCATCAGGCCTAGGATAGCGTTAGGGTTAGGGTTAGCATCCGCTCTAGGATCGTGTTAGGGTTAGGGTTGGGGTTATCCTCAGCCCTAGGATAGTGTTAGTGTTAGGGTTAGGGTTATCATCAGGCCTAGGATCGTGTTAGGGTTAGGGTTAGCATCAGCCCTAGGATAGTGTGTGGGCTATTGTTAGCATCAGACCTAGCATAGTGTTAGGGTTAGGGTTAGGGTTAGCATCAGCCCTAGGAAAGTGTTAGGGTTAGGGATACCGTTAGCATCAGCCCTAGGATAGTGCTGGGTTAGGGTTAGCATAAGCCCTAGGATAATGTTATGGTTAGTGTTATGGTTAGCATCAGCACTAGGATGGTGTTAGGGTTAGGGTTAGCATCAGCCCTTGGATTGTGTTATGGTTAGTGTTAGGGTTAGCATCAGCCCTAGGATAGTGTTAGCTTTAGGGTTAGCCTCAGCCCTAGGAGAGTGTTAGGGTTAGGGTTAGGGTTAGCATCAGCCCTGGGATAGTGTTAGGGTTAGGGTTAGCATCAGCCCTAGGATAGTGGTAGTGTTAGGGTTAGGGTTAGCATTAGCGCTAGGATAGTGTTAGGGTTAATGTTAGGGGTAGCATCAGCGCTAGGATAGTGTTAGGGTTAGGTTTAGCATCAGCACTAGGATAGTGTTAGGGTTAGGGTTAGTGTTAGCATCAGACCTAGGATGCTGTTAGGGTTATGGTTAGCATCAGCCCTAGGATAGTGTTTGGGTTAGGGTTATGGTTAGCATCAGCCCTAGGATAGTGTTAGGGTTAGGGTTAAGGTTAGCATCAGCCCTAGGATAGTGTTAGGGTTAGGGTTAGGGTTAGCATCAGCCCTAGGATAGTGTTAGGGTTAGTTGTAGGGATATCATCAGGCCTAGTATACTGTTAGTGTTAGGGTTAGCATCAGCCCTAGGATAGTGTTAGAGTTAGGGTTAGGGTTATCATCAGCCCTAGGATAGTGTTAGCGTTAGGGTTAGCATCAGCCCTAGGATAGTGTTAGGGTTAGGGTTAGCATCAGCCCTACGATAGTGTTAGGGTTAGGGTCAGAATCAACCTTAAAATTGTCTTAGTTTTAGGGTTAGGGTTAGCATCTGGCCTAGGATAATGTTAGTGTTAGGGTTAGCATCAGCCCTAGGATAGTGTTAGGATTAGGGTTAGGGTTAGCATCAGCAAAAGGATAGTGTTAGGGTTAGGGTTAGAGTTAGCATCAGCCCTAGGATAGTGTTAGGGTTAGGGTTAGGGTTAGCAACAGCCCTAGGATAGTGTTAGGGTTAGGGATAGGGTTAGCATCAGCCCTAGAATAGTGTTAGGGTTAGGGTTAGGGTTAGCATCAGGCCTAGGAGAGTGTTAGGGTTAGGGTTAGCATCAGCCTTAGGATAGTGTTAGCGTTAGGGTTAGGGTTAGCATCAGCCCTAGGATAGTGTTAGGGTTAGGGTTAGGATCAGCCTTTGGATAGTGTTAGGGTTAGGGTTACGGTTAGCATCCACCCTAGGATAGTGTTAGGGTTAGGGTTAGCATCAGCCCTAGGATAGTGTTAGTGTTAAGGTTAGGGTTAGCATCAGCCCAAGATAGTGTTAGGGTTAGGGTTAGGGTTAGCATCAGCTCTAGGATAGTGATAGGGTTACGGTTAGCATCAGCCCAAGGATCGTGTTAGGGTTAGGGATAGGGTTATCATCAGGCCTAGGATAGTGTTAGGGTTAGGGTTAACATCAGCTCTAGGATAATGTTAAGGTTAGGGTTAGTGCTAGCATCAGCCCTAGGATAGTGTTATGGTTAGGGTTAGCATCAGCCCTAGGATAGTGTTAGGGTTAGGGTTAGGGTTAGCATCAGCGTTAGGATAGTGTTAGGGTTAGGGTTAGCATCAGCCCTAGGATAGTGTTAGGGTTAGGTTTAGGGATATCATCAGGCCTAGGATACTGTTAGTGTTAGGGTTAGCATCAGCCCTAGGATA
This sequence comes from Lemur catta, assembly GCF_020740605.2. NCBI lineage: Eukaryota > Metazoa > Chordata > Mammalia > Primates > Lemuridae > Lemur > Lemur catta. Next base: position 503,117 of record NW_025423880.1, on the reverse strand, counting down.
GTGTTAGAGTTAGGGTTAGGGTTAGCATCAGCCCTAGGATAGTGTTAGTGTTAGGGTTAGTATCAGCCCTAGGATAGTTTTAGGGTTAGGGTTAGGTTAAGCATCAGCCCTAGGATAGTGTTAGGGTTAGGGTTAGGGTTAGCATCAGCCCTGGGATAGTGTTAGGGATAGGGTTACAATCAGCCCTAGGATAGTGTTAGTGTTAGGGTTACGGTTATCATCAGGCCTAGGATAGTGTTAGGGTTAGGGTTAGCATCAGCTCTAGGATAGTGTTAGGGTTAGGGTTGGGGTTAGCCTGAGCCCTAGGATAGTGTTAGGGTTAGGGTTAGGGTTATCATCAGGCCTAGGATAGTGTTAGGGTTAGGGTTAGCATCAGCCCTACGATAGTGTGAGGGCCATTGTTAGCATCAGACCTAGCATAGTGTTAGGGTTAGGGTTAGGGTTAGCATCAGCCCTAGGATAGTGTTAGGGTTAGGGTTAGCATCAGCCCTTGGATAGTGTTATCGTTAAGGTTAGGGTTAGCATCAGCGCTAGGATAATGTTAGCTTTAGGGTTAGCCTCAGCCCTAGGAGAGTGTTAGGGTTAGGTTTAGGGTCAGCATCAGCCCTAGGATAGTGTTAGGGTTAGGGTTAGCATCAGCCCTAGGATAGTGTTAGGGTTAGGGTTAGGGTTTGCATCAGCCCTAGGATAGTGTTAGGGTTAGTGTTAGGGGTAGCATCAGCGCTAGGATAGTGTTAGGGTTAGGGTTAGCATCAGCACTAGGATAGTGTAAGGGTTAGGGTTAGTGTTAGCATCAGACCAAGGATGGTGTTAGGGTTATGGTTAGCATCAGCCCTTGGATAGTGTTTGGGTTAGGGTTATGGTTAGCATCAGCCCTAGGATAGTGTTAGGGTTAGGGTTAGCATCAGACCTAGGATAGTGTTAGGGTTAGGTTTAGGGTTAGCATCAGCCCTAAGATGATGTTAGGGTTAGGGTTAGGGTTATCATCAGGCCTAGGATAGTGTTAGGGTTAGGGTTAGGGTTATCATAAGGCCTAGGATAGTGTTAGGGTTAGGGTTAGGGTTAGCATCAGCCCTAGGATAGTGTTAGGGTTAGGGTTAGGGTTAGCAACAGCCTTAGGATAGTGTTAGGGTTAGGGTTAGGTTTAGCATCAGCCCTAGGATAGTGTTAGGGTTAGGGTTAGGGTTAGCATCAGCCCTAGGATAGTGTTAGGGTTAGGGTTAGGGTTAGCATCAGGCCTAGGATAGTGTCAGGGTTACTGTTAGCATCAGCCTTAGGATAGTGTTAGGGTTAGGGTTAGGGTTAGCATCAGCCCTAGGATAGTGTTAGGGTTAGGGTTAATGTTAGCACCAGCTCTAGGATAGTGATAGGGTTAGGGTTAGCATCAGCCCAAGGATCGTGTTAGGGTTAGGGATAGGGTTATCATCAGGCCTAGGATAGTGTTAGGGTTAGGGTTAGCATCAGCTCTAGGGTAATGTTAGGGTTAGGGTTAGTGCTAGCATCAGCCCTAGGATAGTGTTATGGTTAGGGTTAGCATCAGCCCTAGGATAGTGATAGGGTTAGGGTTAGGGTTAGCATCAGCCTTAGGATAGTGTTTGGGTTAGGGTTAGCATCAGCCCTAGGATAGTGTTAGGGTTAGGTTTAGGGATATCATCAGGCCTAGGATACTGTTAGTGTTAGGGTTAGCATCAGCCCTAGGATAGTGTTAGAGTTAGGGTTAGGGTTAGCATCAGCCCTAGGATAGTGTTAGTGTTAGGGTTAGTATCAGCCCTAGGATAGTGTTAGGGTTAGGGTTAGGGTAAGCTTCAGCCCTAGGATAGTGTTAGGGTTAGGGTTAGCATGAGCCCTAGGATAGTGTCAGGGTTAGGGTTAGGGTTAGCATCTGCCTTAGGATAGTGTTAGGGTTAGGGTTAGGGTTAGCATCAGCCCTAGATTAGTGTTAGGGATAGGGTTACCATCAGCCCTAGGATAGTGTTAGTGTTAGGGTTACGGTTATCATGAGGCCTAGGATAGTGTTAGGGTTAGGGTTAGCATCCGCTCTAGGATAGTGTTACGGTTAGGGTTGGGGTTAGCCTCAGCCCTAGGATAGTGTTAGTGTTAGGGTTAGGGTTATCATCAGGCCTAGGAAAGTGTTAGGGTTAGGGTTAGCATCAGCCCTAGGATAGTGTGTGGGTTATTGTTAGCATCAGACCTAGCATACTGTTAGGGTTAGGGTTAGGGTTAGCATCAGCCCTAGGATAGTGTTAGGGTTAGGGTTAGCGTTAGCATCAGCCCTAGGATAGTGTTAGTGTTAGGGTTAGGGTTAGCATCCGGCCTAGGATAGTGTTAGGGTTAGGGTTAGCATCAGCCTTAGGATAGTCTTAGTGTTTGGGTTAGGGTTAGCATCAGCCCTAGGATAGTGTTAGGGTTAGGGTTAGCATCAGCCCTAGGATAGTGTTAGGGTTAGGGTTACGGTTAGCATCAACCCTAGGGTAGTGTTAGCTTTAGTGTCAGCATCAGCCCTAGGATAGTGTTAGGGTTAGGGTTAGGGTTATCATCAGGCCTAGGATAGTGTTATGGTTAGGGTTAGCATCAGCCCTAGGTTAGTTTTAGGGTTAGGAGTAGGGTTAGCATCAGCCCTAGGATAGTATTAGGGTTAGGGTTAGGGTTAGCATCAGCCCTAGGATAGTGTTAGGGTTAGGGTTAGGGTTAGCAACAGCCCTAGGATAGTGTTAGGGTTAGGGTTAGGTTTCGCATCAGCCCTAGGATAGTGTTAGGGTTAGGGTTAGGGTTAGCAACAGCCCTAGGATAGTGTTAGGGTTAGGGTTAGGGTTATCATCAGGCCTAGGATAGTGTTATGGTTAGGGTTAGCATCAGCCCTAGGATAGTTTTAGGGTTAGGAGTAGGGTTAGCATCAGCCCTAGGATAGTATTAGGGTTAGGGTTAGGGTTAGCATCAGCCCTAGGATAGTGTTAGGGTTAGTTGTAGGGATATCATCAGGCCTAGTATACTGTTAGTGTTAGGGTTAGCATCAGCCCTAGGATAGTGTTAGAGTTAGGGTTAGGGTTATCATCAGCCCTAGGATAGTGTTAGCGTTAGGGTTAGCATCAGCCCTAGGATAGTGTTAGGGTTAGGGTTAGCATCAGCCCTAGGATAGTGTTAGGGTTAGGGTCAGAATCAACCTTAAAATTGTCTTAGTTTTAGGGTTAGGGTTAGCATCTGGCCTAGGATAATGTTAGTGTTAGGGTTAGCATCAGCCCTAGGATAGTGTTAGGATTAGGGTTAGGGTTAGCATCAGCAAAAGGATAGTGTTAGGGTTAGGGTTAGAGTTAGCATCAGCCCTAGGATAGTGTTAGGGTTAGGGTTAGGGTTAGCAACAGCCCTAGGATAGTGTTAGGGTTAGGGATAGGGTTAGCATCAGCCCTAGAATAGTGTTAGGGTTAGGGTTAGGGTTAGCATCAGGCCTAGGAGAGTGTTAGGGTTAGGGTTAGCATCAGCCTTAGGATAGTGTTAGCGTTAGGGTTAGGGTTAGCATCAGCCCTAGGATAGTGTTAGGGTTAGGGTTAGGATCAGCCTTTGGATAGTGTTAGGGTTAGGGTTACGGTTAGCATCAACCCTAGGATAGTGTTAGGGTTAGGGTTAGCATCAGCCCTAGGATAGTGTTAGTGTTAAGGTTAGGGTTAGCATCAGCCCAAGATAGTGTTAGGGTTAGGGTTAGGGTTAGCATCAGCTCTAGGATAGTGATAGGGTTACGGTTAGCATCAGCCCAAGGATCGTGTTAGGGTTAGGGATAGGGTTATCATCAGGCCTAGGATAGTGTTAGGGTTAGGGTTAACATCAGCTCTAGGATAATGTTAAGGTTAGGGTTAGTGCTAGCATCAGCCCTAGGATAGTGTTATGGTTAGGGTTAGCATCAGCCCTAGGATAGTGTTAGGGTTAGGGTTAGGGTTAGCATCAGCGTTAGGATAGTGTTAGGGTTAGGGTTAGCATCAGCCCTAGGATAGTGTTAGGGTTAGGTTTAGGGATATCATCAGGCCTAGGATACTGTTAGTGTTAGGGTTAGCATCAGCCCTAGGATAGTGTTAGAGTTAGGGTTAGGGTTAGCATCAGCCCTAGGATAGTGTTAGTGTTAGGGTTAGTATCAGCCCTAGGATAGTTTTAGGGTTAGGGTTAGGTTAAGCATCAGCCCTAGGATAGTGTTAGGGTTAGGGTTAGGGTTAGCATCAGCCCTGGGATAGTGTTAGGGATAGGGTTACAATCAGCCCTAGGATAGTGTTAGTGTTAGGGTTACGGTTATCATCAGGCCTAGGATAGTGTTAGGGTTAGGGTTAGCATCAGCTCTAGGATAGTGTTAGGGTTAGGGTTGGGGTTAGCCTGAGCCCTAGGATAGTGTTAGGGTTAGGGTTAGGGTTATCATCAGGCCTAGGATAGTGTTAGGGTTAGGGTTAGCATCAGCCCTACGATAGTGTGAGGGCCATTGTTAGCATCAGACCTAGCATAGTGTTAGGGTTAGGGTTAGGGTTAGCATCAGCCCTAGGATAGTGTTAGGGTTAGGGTTAGCATCAGCCCTTGGATAGTGTTATCGTTAAGGTTAGGGTTAGCATCAGCGCTAGGATAATGTTAGCTTTAGGGTTAGCCTCAGCCCTAGGAGAGTGTTAGGGTTAGGTTTAGGGTCAGCATCAGCCCTAGGATAGTGTTAGGGTTAGGGTTAGCATCAGCCCTAGGATAGTGTTAGGGTTAGGGTTAGGGTTTGCATCAGCCCTAGGATAGTGTTAGGGTTAGTGTTAGGGGTAGCATCAGCGCTAGGATAGTGTTAGGGTTAGGGTTAGCATCAGCACTAGGATAGTGTAAGGGTTAGGGTTAGTGTTAGCATCAGACCAAGGATGGTGTTAGGGTTATGGTTAGCATCAGCCCTTGGATAGTGTTTGGGTTAGGGTTATGGTTAGCATCAGCCCTAGGATAGTGTTAGGGTTAGGGTTAGCATCAGACCTAGGATAGTGTTAGGGTTAGGTTTAGGGTTAGCATCAGCCCTAAGATGATGTTAGGGTTAGGGTTAGGGTTATCATCAGGCCTAGGATAGTGTTAGGGTTAGGGTTAGGGTTATCATAAGGCCTAGGATAGTGTTAGGGTTAGGGTTAGGGTTAGCATCAGCCCTATGATAGTGTTAGGGTTAGGGTTAGGGTTAGCAACAGCCTTAGGATAGTGTTAGGCTTAGGTTTAGGTTTAGCATCAGCCCTAGGATAGTGTTAGGGTTAGGGTTAGGGTTAGCATCAGCCCTAGGATAGTGTTAGGGTTAGGGTTAGGGTTAGCATCAGGCCTAGGATAGTGTTAGGGTTACTGTTAGCATCAGCCTTAGGATAGTGTTAGGGTTAGGCTTAGGGTTAGCATCAGCCCTAGGATAGTGTTAGGGTTAGGGTTAGGGTTAGCACCAGCTCTAGGATAGTGATAGGGTTAGGGTTAGCATCAGCCCAAGGATCGTGTTAGGGTTAGGGATAGGGTTATCATCAGGCCTAGGATAGTGTTAGGGTTAGGGTTAGCATCAGCTCTAGGGTAATGTTAGGGTTAGGGTTAGTGCTAGCATCAGCCCTAGGATAGTGTTATGGTTAGGGTTAGCATCAGCCCTAGGATAGTGATAGGGTTAGGGTTAGGGTTAGCATCAGCCTTAGGATAGTGTTTGGGTTAGGGTTAGCATCAGCCCTAGGATAGTGTTAGGGTTAGGTTTAGGGATATCATCAGGCCTAGGATACTGTTAGTGTTAGGGTTAGCATCAGCCCTAGGATAGTGTTAGAGTTAGGGTTAGGGTTAGCATCAGCCCTAGGATAGTGTTAGTGTTAGGGTTAGTATCAGCCCTAGGATAGTGTTAGGGTTAGGGTTAGGGTAAGCTTCAGCCCTAGGATAGTGTTAGGGTTAGGGTTAGCATGAGCCCTAGGATAGTGTCAGGGTTAGGGTTAGGGTTAGCATCTGCCTTAGGATAGTGTTAGGGTTAGGGTTAGGGTTAGCATCAGCCCTAGATTAGTGTTAGGGATAGGGTTACCATCAGCCCTAGGATAGTGTTAGTGTTAGGGTTACGGTTATCATGAGGCCTAGGATAGTGTTAGGGTTAGGGTTAGCATCCGCTCTAGGATAGTGTTACGGTTAGGGTTGGGGTTAGCCTCAGCCCTAGGATAGTGTTAGTGTTAGGGTTAGGGTTATCATCAGGCCTAGGAAAGTGTTAGGGTTAGGGTTAGCATCAGCCCTAGGATAGTGTGTGGGCTATTGTTAGCATCAGACCTAGCATACTGTTAGGGTTAGGGTTAGGGTTAGCATCAGCCCTAGGATAGTGTTAGGGTTAGGGTTAGCGTTAGCATCAGCCCTAGGATAGTGTTAGTGTTAGGGTTAGGGTTAGCATCCGGCCTAGGATAGTGTTAGGGTTAGGGTTAGCATCAGCCTTAGGATAGTGTTAGTGTTAGGGTTAGGGTTAGCATCAGCCCTAGGATAGTGTTAGGGTTAGGGTTAGCATCAGCCCTAGGATAGTGTTAGGGTTAGGGTTACGGTTAGCATCAACACTAGGGTAGTGTTAGCTTTAGTGTCAGCATCAGCCCTAGGATAGTGTTAGGGTTAGGGTTAGGGTTATCATCAGGCCTAGGATAGTGTTATGGTTAGGGTTAGCATCAGCCCTAGGTTAGTTTTAGGGTTAGGAGTAGGGTTAGCATCAGCCCTAGGATAGTGTTAGGGTTAGGGTTAGGGTTAGCAACAGCCCTAGGATAGTGTTAGTGTTAGGGTTAGTTTTCGCATCAGCCCTAGGATAGTGTTAGGGTTAGGGTTAGGGTTAGCATCAGCTCTAGTATAGTTTTAGGGTTAGGGTTAGGGTAAGCATCAGCCCTAGAATTGTATTAGGGTTAGGGATAGGGTTAGCATCAGCCCTAGGATAGTGTTAGTGTTAGGGTTAGGGTTAGGGTTAGCATCAGCCCTAGGATAGTGTTAGGGTTAGTGTTAGGGTTTGCATCAGCGCTAGGATAGTGTTAGGGTTAGGGTTAGCATCAGCACTAGGATAGTGTTAGGGTTAGGGTTAGTGTTAGCATCAGACCTAGGATTGTGTTAGGGTTATGGTTAGCATCAGCCCTAGGATAGTGTTTGGGTTAGGGTTATAGTTAGCATCAGCCCTAGGATAGTGTTAGGGTTAGGGTTAGCATCAGACCTAGGATAGTGTTATGGTTAGGTTTAGGGTTAGCATCAGCCCTAAGATGATGTTAGGGTTAGGGTTAGGGTTATCATCAGGCCTAGGATAGTGTTAGGGTTAGGGTTAGGGTTATCATAAGGAAAAGGATAGTGTTAGGGTTAGCGTTAGGGTTAGCATCAGCCCTAGGATAGTGTTAGGGTTAGGGTTAGGGTTAGCATCAGCCCTAGAATAGTGTTAGGGTTAGGGTTACGGTTAGCATCAGGCCTAGGATAGTGTTAGAGTTAGGGTTAGCATCAGCCTTAGGATACTGTTAGGGTTAGGGTTAGGGTTAGCATCAGCCCTAGGATAGTGTTAGGGTTAGGGTTAGGATCAGCCTTTGGATAGTGTTAGGGTTAGGGTTATGGTTAGCATCAGCCCTAACATAGTGCTAGTGTTAGGTTTAGGGTTAGCATCAGCCCTAGGATAGTGTTAGGGTTAGGGTTAGGGTTAGTATCAGCTCTAGGATAGTGATAGGGTTAGGGTTAGCATCAGCCCAAGGATCGTGTTAGGGTTAGGGATAGGGTTATCACCAGGCCTAGGATAGTGTTAGAGTTAAGGTTAGCATCAGCTCTAGGATAACGTTAGGGTTAGGGTTAGTGCTAGCATCAGCCCAAGGATAGTGTTATGGTTAGGTTTAGCATCAGCCCTAGGATAGTGTTAGGGTTAGGGTTAGGGATATCATCAGGCCTAGGATACTCTTAGTGTTAGGGTTAGGATCAGCCCTAGGATAGTGTTAGAGTTAGGGTTAGGGTTAGCATCAGCCCTAGGATAGTGTTAGTGTTAGGGTTAGTATCAGCCCTAGGATTGAGTTAGGGTTAGGGTTAGGGTAAGCATCAGCCCTAGGATAGTGTTAGGGTTAGGGTTAGGGTTAGCATCAGGCCTAGGATAGTGTTAGGGTAAGGGTTAGGGTTAGCATCAGCCCTAGGATAGTGTTAGGGATAGGTTTACCATCAGCCCTAGGATAGTGTTAGTGTTAGGTTTACGGTTATCATCAGGCCTAGGATAGTGTTAGGGTTAGGGTTAGCATCAGCTCTAGGATAGTGTTAGGGTTAGGGTTGGGGTTAGTCTCAGCCCTAGGATCGTGTTAGGGTTAGAGTTAGGGTTATCTTCAGGCCTAGGATAGTGTTAGGGTTAGGGTTAGCATCAGCCCTAAGATAGTGTGAGGGCTATTGTTAGCATCAGACCTAGCATAGTGTTAGGGTTAGGGTTAGGGTTAGCATCAGCCCTAGGATAGTGTTAGGGTTAGGTTTACCATCAGCCCTAGGATAGTGTTAGTGTTAGGGTTACGGTTATCATCAGGCCTAGGATAGTGTTAGGGTTAGGGTTAGCATCAGCTCTAGGATAGTGTTAGGGTTAGGGTTGGGGTTAGCCTCAGCCCTAGGATCGTGTTAGGGTTAGAGTTAGGGTTATCTTCAGGCCTAGGATAGTGTTAGGGTTAGGGTTAGCATCAGCCCTAGGATATTGTGAGGGCTATTGTTAGCATCAGACCTAGCATAGTGTTAGGGTTAGGGTTATGGTTAGCATCAGCCCTAGGATACTGTTAGGGTTAGGGTTAGCATCAGCCTTAGGATAATGTTATGGTTAGGGTTATGTTTAGCATCAGCCCTAGGATAGTGTCAGGGTTAGGGTTAGCATCAGCCGTAGGATAGTGTTAGTGTTAGGGTTAGTATCAGCCCTAGGATAGTGTTAGGGTTAGGGTTAGCATCAGCCCTACGATAGTGTTAGGGTTATGGTTAGGGTTAGCATCAGCCCTAGGATAGTGTTAGGGTTAGGGTTAGGGTAAGCATCAGCCCTAGGATAGTGTTAGGGATAGGGTTACCATCAGCGCTAGGATAGTGTTAGTGTTAGGGTTAGGGTTATCATCAGGCCTAGGATAGTGTTAGGGTTAGGGTTAGCATCAGCTCTAGGATAGTGTTAGGGTTAGGGTTGGGGTTAGCCTCAGCCCTAGGATAGTGTTGGGGTTAGGGTTAGGGTTATCATCAGGCCTAGGATAGTGTTAGGGTTAGGGTTACCATCAGCCCTAGGATAGTGTGAGGGCTACGGTTAGCATCAGACCTAGCTTAGTGTTAGGGTTAGGGTTAGGGTTAGCATCAGCCCTAGGATAGTGTTAGGGTTATTATTAGGGTTAGCATCAGCCCTAGGATAGTGTTAGGGTTAGGGTTAGCATCAGCCCTAGGATAATGTTATGGTTATTGTTATGTTTAGCATCAGCCCTAGGATAGTGTTAGGGTTAGGGTTAGCATCAGCCCTAGGATAGTGTTAGGGTTAGGTTTAGGTTTAGCATCAGGCCTAGGATAGTGTTAGGGTTAGGGTTAGCATCAGCCCTAGGAAAGTGTTAGGGTTAGGGTTAGGGTTAGCATCAGCCCTAGGATAGTGTTAGAGTTAGGGTTAACATCAGCCCTAGGATAGTGTTAGGGTTAGGGTTAGGGTTAGGGTTAGGGTAATCATCAGCCCTAGGATAGTGTTAGGGTTATGGTTAGGGTTAGGAACAGCCCTAGGATAGTGTTAGGGTTAGGGTTCGCATCAGCCCTAGGATAGTGTTAGGGATAGGGTTAGGGTTAGCATCAGCCCTAGGATAGTGTTTGGGTTACGGTTAGGGTTAGCATCAGCCCTAGGATAGTGTTAGGGTTAGGGTTAGCATCAGCCCTAGTATAGTTTTAGGGTTATGGTTAGGGTAAGCATCAGCCCTAGGATTGTATTAGGGTTAGGGATAGGGTTAGCATCAGCCCTAGGATAGTGTTAGTGTTAGGGTTAGGGTTATGGTTAGCATCAGCCCTAGGATAGTATTAGGGTTAGGGTTAGGGTTAGCATCAGCCGTAGGATAGGGTTAGCGTTAGGGTTAGCATCAGCCCTAGGATAGTGTTAGGGTTAGGGTTAGAGTTAGCATCAGCCCTAGGATAGTGTTAGGGTTAGGGTCAGAATCAGCCCTAAAATAGTCTTTTGGTTAGGGTTAGGGTTAGCATCTGGCCTAGGATAATGTTAGTGTTAGGGTTAGCATCAGCCCTAGGATAGTGTTAGGATTAGGGTTAGGGTTAGCATCAGCCCTAGGATAGTGTTAGGGTTAGGGTTAGGATTAGCATCAGCCCTAGGATAGTGTTAGGGTTAGGATTAGGGTTAGCAACAGCCTTAGGATAGTGCTAGGGTTAGGGTTAGGGTTAGCATCAGCCCTAGGATAGTGTTAGGGTTAGGGTTAGGGTTAGCATCAGCCCTAGGATAGTGTTAGGGTTAGGGTTAGGGTTAGCATCAGGAGTAGGATAGTGTTAGGGTTATGGTTAGCATGAGCCTTAGGATAGTGTTAGGGTTAGGGTTAGCATCAGCTCTAGGATAGTGTTAGGGTTAGGGTTGGGGTTAGCCTCAGCCCTAGGATAGTGTTAGGGTTAGGGTTAGGGTTATCATCAGGCCTAGGATAGTGTTAGGGTTAGGGTTAGCATCAGCCCTAGGATAGTGTGAGGGCTACGGTTAGCATCAGACCTAGCATAGTGTTAGGGTGAGGGTTAGGGTTACCATCAGCCCTAGGATAGTGTTAGGGTTAGGGTTAGGGTTAGCATCAGACCTAGGATAGTGTTAGGGTTAGGGTTAGCATCAGCACTAGGATAATGTTATGGTTAGGGTTATGTTTAGCATCAGCCCTAGGATAGTGTTAGGGTTAGGGTTAGCATCAGCCCTAGGATAGTGTTAGGGTTAGGTTTAGGTTTAACATCAGGCCTAGGATAGTGTTAGGGTTAGGGTTAGCATCAGCCCTAGGATAGTGTTAGGGTTAGGGTTAGGGTTAGCATCAGCCCTATGATAGTGTTACTGTTAGGGTTAACATCAGCCCTAGGATAGTGTTAGGGTCAGGGTTAGCATCAGCCCTAGGATACTGTTAGGGTTAGGGTTAGGGTTAGCATCAGCCCTAGGATAATGTTAGGGTTAGGGTTAGCATCAGCCCTAGGATAATGTTATGGTTATTGTTATGTTTAGCATCAGCCCTAGGATAGTGTTAGGGTTAGGGTTAGCATCAGCCCTAGGATAGTGTTAGGGTTAGGTTTAGGTTTAGCATCAGGCCTAGGATAGTGTTAGGGTTAGGGTTAGGATCAGCCTTTGGATAGTGTTAGGGTTAGGGTTACGGTTAGCATCAACCCTAGGATAGTGTTAGGGTAAGGGTTAGCATCAGCCCTAGGATAGTGTTAGTGTTAGGGTTAGGGTTAGCATCAGCCCAAGATAGTGTTAGGGTTAGGATTAGGGTTAGCATCAGCTCTAGGACAGTGATAGGGTTACGGTTAGCATCAGCCCAAGGATCGTGTTAGGGTTAGGGATAGGGTTATCATCAGGACTAGGATAGTGTTAGGGTTAGGGTTAACGTCAGCTCTAGGATAATGTTAGTGTTAGGGTTAGTGCTAGCATCAGCCCTAGGATAGTGTTATGGTTAGGGTTAGCATCAGCCCTAGGATAGTGTTAGGGTTAGGGTTAGGGTTAGCATCAGCCTTAGGATAGTGTTAGGGTTAGGGTTAGCATCAGCCCTAGGATAGTGTTAGGGTTAGGTTTAGGGATATCATCAGGCCTGGGATACTGTTAGTGTTAGGGTTAGCATCAGCCCTAGGATAGTGTTAGAGTTAGTGTTAGGGTTAGCATCAGCCCTAGGATAGTGTTAGGGTTAGGGTTAGGTTAAGCATCAGCCCTAGGATAGTGTTAGGGTTAGGGTTAGGGTTAGCATCAGCCCTGGGATAGTGTTAGGGTTAGTGTTAGGGTTAGCATCAGCCCTAGGATAGTGTTAGGGATAGGGTTACAATCAGCCCTACGATAGTGTTACTGTTAGTGTTACGGTTATCATCACGCCTAGGATAGTGTTAGGGTTAGGGTTAGCATCAGCTCTAGGATAGTGTTAGGGTTAGGGTTGGGGTTAGCCTCAGCCCTAGGATAGTGTTAGGGTTAGGGTTAGGGTTATCATCAGGCCTAGGATAGGGTTAGGGTTAGGGTTAGCATCAGCCCTAGGATAGTGTGAGGGCCATTGTTAGCATCAGACCTAGCATAGTGTTATGGTTAGGGTTAGGGTTAGCATCAGCCCTAGGATAGTGTTAGGGTTAGGGTTAGCGTTAGCATCAGCCCTAGGATAGTGTTAGGGTTAGGGTTAGCATCAGCCCTAGGATAATGTTATGGTTAGGGTTATGGTTAGCATCAGCCCTAGGATAGTGTTAGGGTTAGGGTTAGCATCAGCCCTAGGATAGTGTTAGTGTTAGGGTTAGTATCAGCCCTAGGATAGTGTTAGGGTTAGGGTTAGTGTAAGCATCAGCCCTAGGATAGTGTTAGGGTTAAGGTTAGCATCAGCCCTAGGATAGTGTTAGGGTTAGGTTTAGGTTTAGCATCAGGCCTAGGATAGTGTTAGGGTTAGGGTTAGCATCAGCCCTAGGATAGTGTTAGGGTTAGGGTTATGGTTAGCATCAGCCCTAGGATAGTGTTAGGGTTAGGGTTAACATCAGCCCTAGGATAGTGTTACTGTTAGGGTTAGCATCAGCCCTAGGATAGTGTTAGGGTTAGGGTTAGGGTTAGCATCAGCCCTAGGATAGTGTTAGTGTTAGGGTTAGCCTCAGCCCTAGGAGAGTGTTAGGGTTATGGTTAGGGTTAGCATCAGCACTACGATAATGTTAGGGTTAGGGTTAGCATCAGCGCTAGGATAGTGTTAGGGTTAGGGTTAGGGTTAGGGTTAGGGTAAGCATCAGCCCTAGGATAGTGTTAGGGTTAGGGTTAGGGTTAGGAACAGCCCTAGGAAAGTGATAGGGTTACGGTTAGGGTTCGCATCAGCCCTAGGATAGTGTTAGGGTTAGGGTTAGGGTTAGCATCAGCCCTAGGTAGTGTTAGGGTTAGGGTTAGCATCAGCCCTAGGATAGTGTTTGGGTTAGGGTTAGGGTTAGCATCAGCCCTAGGATAGTGTTAGGGTTAGGGTTAGCATCAGCCCTAGTATAGTTTTAGGGTTAGGGTTAGGGTAAGCATCAGCCCTAGGATTGTATTAGGGTTAGGGATAGGGTTAGCATCAGCCCTAGGATAGTGTTAGTGTTAGGGTTAGGATTATGGTTAGCATCAGCCCTAGGATAGAGTTAGGGTTAGGGTTAGCATCAGCCCTAGGATAGTGTTAGGGTTAGGGTTAGCATCAGCCCTAGGATAGTGTTAGGGTTAGGGTCAGAATCAACCTTAAAATAGTCTTAGGGTTAGGGTTAGGGTTAGCATCTGGCCTAGGATAATGTTAGTGTTAGGGTTAGCATCAGCCCTAGGATAGTGTTAGGATTAGGTTTAGGGTTAGCATCAGCACTAGGATAGTGTTAGGGTTAGGGTTAGGGTTAGCATCAGCCCTAGGATAGTGTTAGGGTTAGGGTTAGGGTTAGCAACAGCCTTAGGATAGTGTTAGGGTTAGCGTTAGGGTTAGCATCAGCCCTAGGATAGTGTTAGGGTTAGGGTTAGGGTTAGCATCAGCCCTAGAATAGTGTTAGGGTTAGGGTTACGGTTAGCATCAGGCCTAGGATAGTGTTAGGGTTAGGGTTAGCATCAGCCTTAGGATATTGTTAGCGTTAGGGATAGGGTTAGCATCAGCCCTAGGATAGTGTTAGGGTTAGGGTTAGGAGCAGCCTTTGGATAGTGTTAGGGTTAGGGTTATGGTTAGCATCAACCCTAGGATAGTGTTAGTTTTAGGGTTAGCATCAGCCCTAGGATAGTGTTAGTGTTAAGGTTAGGGTTACCATCAGCCCAAGATAGTGTTAGGGTTAGGGTTAGGGTTAGCATCAGATCTAGGATAGTGATAGGGTTAGGGTTAGCATCAGCCCAAGGATCGTGTTAGGGTTAGGGATAGGGTTATCACCAGGCCTATGATAGTGTTAGGGTTAGGGTTAACATCAGCTCTAGGATAACGTTAAGGTTAGGGTTAGTGCTAGCATCAGCCCTAGGATAGTGTTATGGTTAGGGTTAGCATCAGCCCTAGGATAGTGTTAGGGTTAGGGTTAGGGTTAGCATCAGCCTTAAGATAGTGTTAGGGTTAGGGTTAGCATCAGCAGTAGGATAGTGTTAGGGTTAGGTTTAGGGATATCATCAGGCCTAGGATACTGTTAGTGTTAGGGTTAGTATCAGCCCTAGGATAGTGTTAGAGTTAGGGTTAGGGTTAGCATCAGCCCTAGGATAGTGTTAGTGTTAGGGTTAGTATCAGCCCTAGGATAGAGTTAGGGTTCGGGTTAGGGTAAGCATCAGCCCTAGGATAGTGTTAGGGTTAGGGTTAGGGTTAGCATCAGCCCTGGGATAGTGTTAGGGTAAGGGTTAGGGTTAGCATCAGCCCTAGGATAGTGTTAGGGATAGGGTTACAATCAGCCCTAGGATAGTGTTAGTGTTAGGGTTACGGTTATCATCAGGCCTAGGATAGTGTTAGGGTTATGGTTAGCATCAGCCCTAGGATAGTGTTAGGGTTAGTGTTAGGGTTTGCATCAGCGCTAGGATAGTGTTAGGGTTAGGGTTAGCATCAGCACTAGGATAGTGTTAGGGTTAGGGTTAGTGTTAGCATCAGACCTAGGATGGTGTTAGGGTTATGGTTAGCATCAGCCCTAGGATAGTGTTTGGGTTAGGGTTATAGTTAGCATCAGCCCTAGGATAGTGTTAGGGTTAGGGTTAGCATCAGACCTAGGATAGTGTTATGGTTAGGTTTAGGGTTAGCATCAGCCCTAAGATGATGTTAGGGTTAGGGTTAGGGTTATCATCAGGCCTAGGATAGTGTTAGGGTTAGGGTTAGGGTTATCATAAGGAAAAGGATAGTGTTGGGGTTAGCGTTAGGGTTAGCATCATCCCTAGGATAGTGTTAGGGTTAGGGTTAGGGTTAGCATCAGCCCTAGAATAGTGTTAGGGTTAGGGTTACGGTTAGCATCAGGCCTAGGATAGTGTTAGAGTTAGGGTTAGCATCAGCCTTAGGATACTGTTAGGGTTAGGGTTAGGGTTAGCATCAGCCCTAGGATAGTGTTAGGGTTAGGGTTAGGATCAGCCTTTGGATAGTGTTAGGGTTAGGGTTATGGTTAGCATCAGCCCTAGGATAGTGCTAGTGTTAGGGTTAGGGTTAGCATCAGCCCTAGGATAATGTTAGGGTTAGGGTTAGCATCAGCCCTAGGATAATGTTATGGTTAGGGTTATGTTTAGCATCAGCCCTAGGATAGTGTTAGGGTTAGGGTTAGCATCAGCCCTAGGATAGTGTTAGGGTTAGGTTTAGGTTTAACATCAGGCCTAGGATAGTGTTAGGGTTAGGGTTAGCATCAGCCCTAGGATAGTGTTAGGGTTAGGGTTAGGGTTAGCATCAGCCCTATGATAGTGTTACTGTTAGGGTTAACATCAGCCCTAGGATAGTGTTAGGGTCAGGGTTAGCATCAGCCCTAGGATACTGTTAGGGTTAGGGTTAGGGTTAGCATCAGCCCTAGGATAATGTTAGGGTTAGGGTTAGCATCAGCCCTAGGATAATGTTATGGTTATTGTTATGTTTAGCATCAGCCCTAGGATAGTGTAAGGGTTAGGGTTAGCATCAGCCCTAGGATAGTGTTAGGGTTAGGTTTAGGTTTAGCATCAGGCCTAGGATAGTGTTAGGGTTAGGGTTAGCATCAGCCCTAGGATAGTGTTAGGGTTAGGGTTATGGTTAGCATCAGCCCTAGGATAGTGTTAGGGTTAGGGTTAACATCAGCCCTAGGATAGTGTTAGGGTTAGGGTTAGCATCAGCCCTAGGATAGTGTTAGGGTTAGGGTTAGGGTTAGCATCAGCCCTAGGATAGTGTTAGTGTTAGGGTTAGCCTCAGCCCTAGGAGAGTGTTAGGGTTATGGTTAGGGTTAGCATCAGCACTACGATAATGTTAGGGTTAGGGTTATCATCAGCGCTAGGATAGTGTTAGGGTTAGGGTTAGGGTTAGGGTTAGGGTAAGCATCAGCCCTAGGATAGTGTTAGGGTTAGGGTTAGGGTTAGGAACAGCCCTAGGAAAGTGATAGGGTTACGGTTAGGGTTCGCATCAGCCCTAGGATAGTGTTAGGGTTAGGGTTAGGGTTAGCATCAGCCCTAGGTAGTGTTAGGGTTAGGGTTAGCATCAGCCCTAGGATAGTGTTTGGGTTAGGGTTAGGGTTAGCATCAGCCCTAGGATAGTGTTAGGGTTAGGGTTAGCATCAGCCCTAGTATAGTTTTAGGGTTAGGGTTAGGGTAAGCATCAGCCCTAGGATTGTATTAGGGTTAGGGATAGGGTTAGCATCAGCCCTAGGATAGTGTTAGTGTTAGGGTTAGGATTATGGTTAGCATCAGCCCTAGGATAGAGTTAGGGTTAGGGTTAGCATCAGCCCTAGGATAGTGTTAGGGTTAGGGTTAGCATCAGCCCTAGGATAGTGTTAGGGTTAGGGTCAGAATCAACCTTAAAATAGTCTTAGGGTTAGGGTTAGGGTTAGCATCTGGCCTAGGATAATGTTAGTGTTAGGGTTAGCATCAGCCCTAGGATAGTGTTAGGATTAGGGTTAGGGTTAGCATCAGCACTAGGATAGTGTTAGGGTTAGGGTTAGGGTTAGCATCAGCCCTAGGATAGTGCTAGGGTTAGGGTTAGGGTTAGCAACAGCCTTAGGATAGTGTTAGGGTTAGCGTTAGGGTTAGCATCAGCCCTAGGATAGTGTTAGGGTTAGGGTTAGGGTTAGCATCAGGCCTAGAATAGTGTTAGGGTTAGGGTTACGGTTAGCATCAGGCCTAGGATAGTGTTAGGGTTAGGGTTAGCATCAGCCTTAGGATATTGTTAGCGTTAGGGTTAGGGTTAGCATCAGCCCTAGGATAGTGTTAGGGTTAGGGTTAGGAGCAGCCTTTGGATAGTGTTAGGGTTAGGGTTATGGTTAGCATCAACCCTAGGATAGTGTTAGTTTTAGGGTTAGCATCAGCCCTAGGATAGTGTTAGTGTTAAGGTTAGGGTTACCATCAGCCCAAGATAGTGTTAGGGTTAGGGTGAGGGTTAGCATCAGATCTAGGATAGTGTTAGGGTTAGGGTTAGCATCAGCCCTAGGATAGTGTTAGGGTTAGGGTTAGGGTTATCATCAGACCTAGCTTAGTGTTAGGGTTAGGGTTAGGGTTAGCATCAGCCCTAGGATAGTGTTAGGGTTAGGGTTAGGGTTAGCATCAGCCCTAGGATAGTGTTAGGGTTAGGGTTAGCATCAGCCCTAGGATAATGTTATGGTTATTGTTATGTTTAGCATCAGCCCTAGGATAGTGTTAGGGTTAGGGTTAGCATCAGCCCTAGGATAATGTTATGGTTATTGTTATGTTTAGCATCAGCCCTAGGATAGTGTTACGGTTAGGGTTAGCATCAGCCCTAGGATAGTGTTAGGGTTAGGTTTAGGTTTAGCAACAGGCCTAGGATAGTGTTAGGGTTAGGGTTAGCATCAGCCCTAGGAAAGTGTTAGGGTTAGGGTTAGGGTTAGCATCAGCCCTAGGATAGTGTTAGGGTTAGGGTTAACATCAGCCCTAGGATAGTGTTAGGGTTAGGGTTAGGGTTAGGGTTAGGGTAAGCATCAGCCCTAGGATAGTGTTAGGGTTATGGTTAGGGTTAGGAACAGCCCTAGGATAGTGTTAGGGTTAGGGTTAGGGTTCGCAACAGCCCTAGGATTGTGTTAGGGTTAGGGTTAGGGTTAGCATCAGCCCTAGGATAGTGTTTGGGTTACGGTTAGGGTTAGCATCAGCCCTAGGATAGTGTTAGGGTAAGGGTTAGGGTTCGCATCAGCCCTAGGATTGTGTTAGGGTTAGGGTTAGGGTAAGCATCAGCCCTAGGATAGTTTTAGGGTTATGGTTAGGGTAAGCATTAGCCCTAGGATTGTATTAGGGTTAGGGATAGGGTTAGCATCAGCCCTAGGATAGTGTTAGTGTTAGGGTTAGGGTTATGGTTAGCATCAGCCGTAGGATAGTATTAGGGTTAGGGTTAGGGTTAGCATCAGCCGTAGGATAGGGTTAGCGTTAGGGTTAGCATCAGCCCTAGGATAGTGTTAGGGTTAGGGTTAGAGTTAGCATCAGCCCTAGGATAGTGTTAGGGTTAGGGTCAGAATCAGCCCTAAAATAGTCTTAGGGTTAGGGTTAGGGTTAGCATCTGGCCTAGGATAATGTTAGTGTTAGGGTTAGCATCAGCCCTAGGATAGTGTTAGGATTAGGGTTAGGGTTAGCATCAGCCCTAGGATAGTGTTAGGGTTAGGGTTAGGATCAGCCTTTGGATAGTGTTAGGGTTAGGGTTACGGTTAGCATCAACCCTAGGATAGTGTTAGGGTTATGGTTAGCATCAGCCCTAGGATAGTGTTAGTGTTAGGGTTAGGGTTAGCATCAGCCCTAGGATAGTGTTAGGGTTAGGGTTAGGGTTAGCATCAACTCTAGGATAGTGATAGGGTTACGGTTAGCATTAGCCCAAGGATCGTGTTAGGGTTAGGGATAGGGTTATCATCCGGCCTAGGATAGTGTTAGGGTTAGGGTTAGCATCAGCCCTAGGATAGTGTTAGGGTTAGGTTTAGGGATATCATCAGGCCTAGGATACTGTTAGTGTTAGTGTTAGCATCAGCCCTAGGATAGTGTTAGAGTTAGGGTTAGGGTTAGCATCAGCCCTAGGATAGTGTTAGTGTTAGGGTTAATATCAGCCCTAGGATAGTGTTAGGGTTAGGGTTAGGTTAAGCATTAGCCCTAGGATAGTGTTAGGGTTAGGGTTAGGGTTAGCATCAGCCCTAGGATAGTGTTAGGGATAGGGTTAGCATCAGCCCTAGGATAGTGTTAGTGTTTGGGTTACGGTTATCATCAGGCCTAGGATAGTGTTAGGGTTAGGGTTAGTATCAGCTCTAGGATAGTGTTACGGTTAGGTTTAGGGATATCATCAGGCCTAGGATACTGTTAGTGTTAGGGTTAGCATCAGCCCTAGGATAGTGTTAGAGTTAGGGTTAGGGTTAGCATCAGCCCTAGCATAGTGTTAGTGTTAGGGTTAGTATCAGCCCCAGGATAGTGTTAGGGTTAGGGTTAGGTTAAGCATCAGCCCTAGGATAGTGTTAGGGTTAGGGTTAGGGTTAGCATCAGCCCTAGGATAGTGTTAGGGTTAGGGTAAGGGTTAGCATCAGCCCTAGGATAGTGTTAGGGATAGGGTTAGCATGAGCCCTAGGATACTGTTAGTGTTTGGGTGACGGTTATCATCAGGCCTAGGATAGTGTTAGGGTTAGGGTTAGCATCAGCTCTAGGATAGTGTTAGGGTTAGGGTTGGGGTTAGCCTCAGCCCTAGGATAGTGTTAGGGTTAGGGTTAGGGTTAATATCAGGCCTAGGATAGTGTTAGGGTTAGGGTTAGCATCAGCCCTATGATAGTGTGAGGGCCATTGTTAGCATCAGACCTAGCATAGTGTTAGGGTTAGGATTAGGGTTCGCATCAGCCCTAGGATAGTGTTAGGGTTAGGGTTAGGGTTAGCATCAGCCCTAGGATAGTGTTTGGGTTACGGTTAGGGTTAGCATCAGCCCTAGGATAGTGTTAGGGTTAGGGTTAGCATCAGCCCTAGTATAGTTTTAGGGTTATGGTTAGGGTAAGCATCAGCCCTAGGATTGTATTAGGGTTAGGGATAGGGTTAGCATCAGCCCTAGGATAGTGTTAGTGTTACGGTTAGGGTTATGGTTAGCATCAGCCTTAGGATAGTATTAGGGTTAGGGTTAGGGGTAGCATCAGCCGTCGGATAGGGTTAGCGTTAGGGTTAGCATCAGCCCTAGGATAGTGTTAGGGTTAGGGTTAGAGTTAGCATCAGCCCTAGGATAGTGTTAGGGTTAGGGTCAGAATCAGCCCTAAAATAGTCTTAGGGTTAGGGTTAGGGTTAGCATCTGGCCTAGGATAATGTTAGTGTTAGGGTTAGCATCAGCCCTAGGATAGTGTTAGGATTAGGGTTAGGGTTAGCATCAGCCCTAGGATAGTGTTAGGGTTAGGGTTAGGATTAGCATCAGCCCTAGGATAGTGTTAGGGTTAGGATTAGGGTTAGCAACAGCCTTAGGATAGTGTTAGGGTTAGGGTTAGGAAGCATCAGCCCTAGGATAGTGTTATGGTTAGGGTTAGGTTTAGCATCAGCCCTAGGATAGTGTTAGGGTTAGGGTTAGGGTTAGCATCAGGACTAGGATAGTGTTAGGGTTAGGGTTAGCATCAGCCTTAGGATAGCGTTAGGGTTAGGGTAAGGGTTAGCATCAGCCCTAGGATAGTGTTAGGGTTAGGGTTAGGATCAGCCTTTGGATAGTGTTAGGGTTAGGGTTACGGTTAGCATCAACCCTAGGATAGTGTTAGGGTTATGGTTAGCATCAGCCCTAGGATAGTGTTAGTGTTAGGGTTAAGGTTAGCATCAGCCCTAGGATAGTGTTAGGGTTAGGGTTAGGGTTAGCATCAGCTCTAGGATAGTGATAGGGTTACGGTTAGCATTAGCCCAAGGATCGTGTTAGGGTTAGGGATAGGGTTATCATCCGGCCTAGGATAGTGTTAGGGTTAGGGTTAGCATCAGCCCTAGGATAGTGTTAGGGTTAGGTTTAGGGATATCATCAGGCCTAGGATACTGTTAGTGTTAGTGTTAGCATCAGCCCTAGGATAGTGTTAGAGTTAGGGTTAGGGTTAGCATCAGCCCTAGGATAGTGTTAGTGTTAGGGTTAGTATCAGCCCTAGGATAGTGTTAGGGTTAGGGTTAGGTTAAGCATTAGCCCTAGGATAGTGTTAGGGTTAGGGTTAGGGTTAGCATCAGCCCTAGGATAGTGTTAGGGATAGGGTTAGCATCAGCAATAGGATAGTGTTAGTGTTTGGGTTACGGTTATCATCAGGCCTAGGATAGTGTTAGGGTTAGGGTTAGTATCAGCTCTAGGATAGTGTTACGGTTAGGTTTAGGGATATCATCAGGCCTAGGATACTGTTAGTGTTAGGGTTAGCATCAGCCCTAGGATAGTGTTAGAGTTAGGGTTAGGGTTAGCATCAGCCCTAGGATAGTGTTAGTGTTAGGGTTAGTATCAGCCCCAGGATAGTGTTAGGGTTAGGGTTAGGTTAAGCATCAGCCCTAGGATAGTGTTAGGGTTAGGGTGGGTTAGCATCAGCCCTAGGATAGTGTTAGGGTTAGGGTTAGGGTTAGCATCAGCCCTAGGATAGTGTTAGGGATAGGGTTAGCATCAGCCCTAGGATAGTGTTAGTGTTTGGGTTACGGTTATCATCAGGCCTAGGATAGTGTTAGGGTTAGGGTTAGCATCAGCTCTAGGATAGTGTTAGGGTTAGGGTTGGGGTAAGCCTCAGCCCTAGGATAGTGTTAGGGTTAGGGTTAGGGTTATAATCAGGCCTAGGATAGTGTTAGGGTTAGGGTTAGCATCAGCCCTAGGATAGTGTGAGGGCCATTGTTAGCATCAGACCTAGCATAGTGTTAGGGTTAGGGTTAGGGTTAGCATCAGCCCTAGGATAGTGTTAGGGTTAGGGTTAGCGTTAGCAACAGCCCTAGGATACTGTTAGGGTTAGGGTTAGCATCAGCCCTAGGATAGTGTTAGGGTTAGGGTTAGGGTTAGCATCAGCCCTAGGATAGTGTTAGGGATAGGGTTACAATCAGCCCTAGGATAGTGTTAGTGATAGGGTTACGGTTATCATCAGGCCTAGGATAGTGTTAGGGTTAGGGTTAGCATCAGCTATAGGATAGTGTTAGGGTTAGGGTTGGGCTTAACCTCAGCCATAGGATAGTGTTAGGGTTAGGGTTAGGGATATCATCGGGCCTGGGATAGTGTTAGGGTTGGGGTTAGCATCAGCCCTAGGATAGTGTTAGGGATAGCGTTAGCATCAGCCCTAGGATAGTGTAAGGGTTAGGGTTAGCATCAGCCCTAGGATAATCTTATGGTTATGGTTATGGTTAGCATCATCCCTAGGATAGTGTTAGGGTTAGGGTTAGCATCAGCCCTAGGATAGTGTTAGGGTTAGGGTTAGTGTCAGCATCAGCCCTAGGATAGTGTTAGGGTTAGGGTTAACATCAGCCCTAGGATAGTGTTAGGGTTAGGGTTAGCCTCAGCCCTAGGATAGTGTTGGGGTTAGGGTTAGGGTTATCATCCGCCCTAGGATAGTGTTAGGGTTAGGGTTAGCATCAGCCCTAGGATAGTGTGAGGGCTACGGTTAGCATCAGACCTAGCATAGTGTTAGGGTGAGGGTTAGGGTTAGCATCAGCCCTAGGATAGTGTTAGGGTTAGGGTTAGGGTTAGCATCAGCCCTAGGATAGTGTTAGGGTTAGGGTTAGCATCAGCCCTAGGATAATGTTATGGTTAGGGTTATGTTTAGCGTCAGCCCTAGGATAGTGTTAGGGTTAGGGTTAGCATCAGCCCTAGGATAGTGTTAGGGTTAAGTTTAGGTTTAACATCAGGCCTAGGATAGTGTTAGGGTTAGGGTAAGCATCAACCCTAGGATAGTGTTAGGGTTAGGGTTAGGGTTAGCATCAGCCCTAGGATAATGTTAGGGTTAGGGTTAACATCAGCCCTAGGATAGTGTTAGGGTTAGGGTTAGCATCAGCCCTAGGATACTGTTAGGGTTAGGGTTAGGGTTAGCATCAGCCCTAGGATTATGTTAGGGTTAGGGTTAGCATCAGCCCTAGGATAATGTTATGGTTATTGTTATGTTTAGCATCAGCCCTAGAATAGTGTTAGGGTTACGGTTAACATCAGCCCTAGGATAGTGTTAGGGTTAGGTTTAGATTTACTATCAGACCTAGGATAGTGTTAGGGTTAGGGTTAGGGTTAGCATCAGCCCTAGGATAGTGTTAGGGTTAGGGTTAACATCAGCCCTAGGATAGTGTTCGGGTTAGGGTTAGCATCAGCCCTAGGATAGTGTTAGGGTTAGGGTTAGCGTTAGCATCAGCCCTAGGATAGTGTTTGGGTTAGGGTTAGCCTCAGCCCTAGGAGAGTGTTAGGGTTATGGTTAGGGTTAGCATCAGCACTACGATAGTGTTAGGGTTAGGGTTAGCATCAGCGCTAGGATAGTGTTAGGGTTAGGGTGAGGGTTCGGGTTAGGGTAAGCATCAGACCTAGGATAGTGTTAGGGTTAGGGTTAGGGTTAGGAACAGCCCTAGGATAGTGTTAGGGTTAGGGTTCGGGTTCGCATCAGCCCTAGGATAGTGTTATGGTTAGGGTTAGGGTTAGCATCAGCTCTAGGATAGTGTTAGGGTTAGGGTTAGCATCAGCCCTAGGATAGTGTTTGGGTTAGGGTTAGGGTTAGCATAAGCCCTAGGATAGTGTTAGGGTTAGGGTTAGCATCAGCCCTAGTATAGTTTTAGGGTTAGGGATAGGGTAAGTATCAGACCTAGGATTGTATTAGGGTTAGGGATAGGGTTAGCATCAGCCCTAGGATAGTGTTAGTGTTAGGGTTAGGGTTATGGTTAGCATCCGCCCTAGGATAGTGTTAGATTTAGGGTTAGGGTTAGCATCAGGCCTAGGATAGTGTTAGGGTTAGGGTTAGGGTTAGCATCAGCCCTAGGATAGTGTTAGGGTTAGGGTTAGGATCAGCCTTTGGATAGTGTTAGGTTAGGGTTACGGTTAGCATCAACCCTAGGATAGTGTTAGGGTTAGGGTTAGCATCAGCCCTAGGATAGTGTTAGTGTTAGGTTTAGGGTTAGCATCAGCCCAAGATAGTGTTAGGGTTAGGGTTAGGGTTAGCATCAGCTCTAGGATAGTGATAGGGTTATGGTTAGCATCAGCCCAAGGATCGTGTTAGGGTTAGGGATAGGGTTATCATCAGGCCTAGGATAGGGTTAGGGTTAGGGTTAACATCAGCTCTAGGATAATGTTAGGGTTAGGGTTAGTGCTAGCATCAGCCCTAGGATAGTGTTATGGTTAGGGTTAACATCAGCCCTAGGATAGTGTTAGGGTTATGGTTAGGGTTAGCATCAGCCTTAGGATAGTGTTAGGGTTAGGGTTAGCATCAGCCCTAGGATAGTGTTAGGGTTAGGTTTAGGGATATCATCAGGCCTAAGATATTGTTAGTGTTAGGGTTAGCATCAGCCCTAGGATAGTGTTAGAGTTAGGGTTAGGGTTAGCATCAGCCCTAGGATAGTGTTAGGTTTAGGGTTAGCATCAGCCCTACGATAGTGTTAGGGTTAGGGTTAGGGTTAGCATCAGCCCTAGGATAGTGTTAGGGTTAGGGTTAGGGTTAGCATCAGCCCTAGGATAGTGTTAGGGATAGGGTTAGCATCAGCCCTAGGATATTGTTTGTGTTAGGGTTAGGGTTATCATCAGGCCTAGGATAGTGTTAGGGTTAGGGTTAGCATCAGCTCTAGGATAGTGTTAGGGTTAGGGTTCGGGTTAGCCTCAGCCCTAGGATAGTGTTAGGGTTAGGGTTAGGGTTATCATCAGGCCTAGGATAGTGTTAGGGTTAGGGTTAGCATCAGCCCTAGGATAGTGTGAGGGCTACGGTTAGCATCAGACCTAGCATAGTGTTAGGGTGAGGGTTAGGGTTAGCATAAGCCCTAGGATAGTGTTAGGGTTAGGGTTAGGGTTAGTATCGGCCCTAGGATAGTGTTAGGGTTAGGGTTAGCATCAGCCCTAGGATAATGTTCTGGTTAGGGTTATGTTTAGCATCAGCCCTAGGATAGTGTTAGGGTTAGGGTTAGTATCAGCCCTAGGATACTGTTAGGGTTAGGTTTAGGTTTAGCATCAGGCCTAGGATAGTGTTAGGGTTAGGGTTAGCATCAGCCCTAGGATAGTGTTAGGGTTAGGGTTAGGTTTAGCATCAGCCCTAGGATAGTGTTAGGGTTAGGGTTAACATCAGCCCTAGGATAGTGTTAGGGTTAGGGTTAGCATCAGCCCTAGGATAGTGTTAGGGTTAGGGTTAGGGTTAGCATCAGCCCTAGGATAGTTTTAGGGTTAGGGTTAGCCTCAGCCCTAGGAGAGTGTTACGGTTATGGTCAGGGTTAACATCAGCACTACGATAGTGTTAGGATAGGGTTAGCATCAGCGCTAGGATAGTGTTAGGGTTAGGGTTAGGGTTAGGGTTAGGGTAAGCATCAGCCCTAGGATAGTGTTAGGGTTAGGGTTAGGGTTAGCAACAGCCCTAGGATAGTGTTAGGGTTAGGGTTAGGGTTCGCATCAGCCTTAGGATAGTGTTAGGGTTAGGGTTAGGGTTAGCATCAGCCCTAGGATAGTGTTAGGGTTAGGGTTAGCATCAGCCCTAGGATAGTGTTAGGGTTAGGTTTAGATTTACTATCAGACCTAGGATAGTGTTAGGGTTAGGGTTAGGGTTAGCATCAGCCCTAGGATAGTGTTAGGGTTAGGGTTAACATCAGCCCTAGGATAGTGTTCAGGTTAGGGTTAGCATCAGCCCTAGGATAGTGTTAGGGTTAGGGTTAGCGTTAGCATCAGCCCTAGGATAGTGTTTGGGTTAGTGTTAGCCTCAGCCCTAGGAGAGTGTTAGGGTTATGGTTAGGGTTAGCGTCAGCACTACGATAGTGTTAGGGTTAGGGTTAGCATCAGCGCTAGGATAGTGTTAGGGTTAGGGTAAGGGTTAGGAACAGCCCTAGGATAGTGTTAGGGTTAGGGTTATCATCAGCCCTAGGATAATGTTATGGTTAGGGTTATGCTTAGCATCAGCCCTAGGATAGTGTTAGGGTTAGGGTTAGTATCAGCCCTAGGATAGTGTTAGGGTTAGGGTTAGGTTTAGCATCAGCCCTAGGATAGTGTTAGGGTTCGGGTTAACATCAGCCCTAGGATAGTGTTAGGGTTAGGGTTAGCATCAGCCCTAGGATAGTGTTAGGGTTAGGGTTAGGGTTAGCATCAGCCCTAGGATAGTTTTAGGGTTAGGGTTAGCCTCAGCCCTAGGAGAGTGTTAGGGTTATGGTCAGGGTTAGCATCAGCACTACGATAGTGTTAGGATAGGGTTAGCATCAGCGCTAGGATAGTGTTAGGGTTAGGGTTAGGGTTAGGTTTAGGGTAAGCATCAGCCCTAGGATAGTGTTAGGGTTAGGGTTAGGGTTAGCAACAGCCCTAGGATAGTGTTAGGTTTAGGGTTAGGGTTCGCATCAGCCCTAGGATAGTGTTAGGGTTAGGGTTAGGGTTAGCATCAGCCCTAGGATAGTGTTAGGGTTAGGGTTAGCATCAGCCCTAGGATAGTGTTAGGGTTAGTGTTAGGGGTAGCATCAGCGCTAGGATAGTGTTAGGGTTAGGGTTAGCATCAGCACTAGGATAGTGTTAGGGTTAGGGTTAGTGTTAGCATCAGACCTAGGATGGTGTTAGGGTTATGGTTAGCATCAACCCTAGGATAGTGTTTGGGTTAGGGTTATGGTTAGCATCAGCCCTAGGATAGTGTTAGGGTTAGGGTTAGCATCAGACCTAGGATAGTGTTAGGGTTAGGTTTAGGGTTAGCATCAGCCCTAAGATGATGTTAGGGTTAGGGTTAAGGTTATCATCAGGCCTAGGATAGTGTTAGGGTTAGGGTTAGGGTTATCATAAGGCCTAGGATAGTGTTAGGGTTAGGTTTAGGGTTAGCATCAGCCCTAGGATAGTGTTAGGGTTAGGGTTAGGGTTATCATCAGCCCTAGGATGTTGTTAGGGTTAGGGTTAGCATCAGACAGAGGATAGTGTTAGGGTTAGGGTTAGGGTTAGCATCAGCCCTAGGATCGTGTTAGGGTTAGGGTTAGGGTAATCATCAGGCCTAGGATAGTGTTAGGGTTAGGGTTATCATCAGCTCTAGGATAGTGTTAGGGTTAGGGGTAGGGTTAGCATCAGCCCTAGGATAGTGTTAGGGTTAGGGTTAGCATCAGCCCTAGGATAGTGTTAGGGTTAGTTGTAGGGATATCATCAGGCCTAGTATAGTGTTAGTGTTAGGGTTAGCATCAGCCCTAGGATAGTGTTAGAGTTAGGGTTAGGGTTATCATCAGCCCTAGGATAGTGTTAGTGTTAGGGTTAGCATCAGCCCTAGGATAGTGTTAGGGTTAGGGTTAGGGTTAGCATCAGACCTAGGAGAGTGTTAGTGTTAGGGTTAGCATCAGACCTAGGATAGTGTTAGTGTTACGGGTAGGGTTAGCATCAGCCCTAGGATGGTGTTAGTGTTAGGGTTAGGGTTACCATCAGGCCTAGGATAGTATTAGGGTTTGGGTTAGCATCAGCCCTAGGATAGTGTTAGGGTTAGGGTCAGGGTTAGCATCAGCCTAGGATAGTGTTAGGGATAGGGTTACCATCAGCCCTAGGATAGTGTTAGTGTTAGGGTTACGGTTGTCATCAGGCCTAGGATAGTGATAGGGTTAGGGTTAGCATCAGCTCTAGGATCGTGTTAGGGTTAGGGTTGGGGTTAGCCTCAGCCCTAGGATAGTGTTAGGGTTAGGGTTAGGGTTATCATCAGGCCTAAGATAGTGTTAGGGTTAAGGTTAGCATCAGCCCTAGGATAGTGTGAGGGCTATTGTTAGCATCAGACCTAGCATAGTGTTAGGGTTAGGGTTAGGGTTAGCATCAGACCTAGGATAGTGTTAGGGTTAGGGTTAGCGTTAGCATAAGCCCTAGGATAGTGTTAGGGTTAGGGTTAGTATCAGCACTAGGATAATGTTATGGTTAGGGTTATGGATAGCATCAGCCCTAGGATAGTGTTAGGATTAGGGTTAGCATCAGCCCTTGGATAGTGTTATGGTTAGGGTTAGGGTTAGCGTCAGCCCTAGGATAGTGTTAGCTTTAGGGTTAGCCTCAGCCCTAGGAGAGTGTTAGGGTTAGGGTTAGGGTTAGCATCAGCCCTAGGATAGTGTTAGGGTTAGGTTTAGCATCAACACTAGGATAGTGTTAGGGTTAGGGTTAGTGTTACCATCAGACCTAGGATGGTGTTAGGGTTATGGTTAGCATTAGCCCTAGGATAGTGTATGGGTTAGGGTTATGGTTAGCATCAGCCCTAGGATAGTGTTAGGGTTAGGGTTAGCATCAGACATAGGATAGTGTTAGGGTTAGGGTTAGGGTTAGCATCAGCCCTAAGATAGTGTTAGGGTTAGGGTTAGCATCAGCACTAGGATAGTGTTAGGGTTAGGGTTAGGGTTATCATCAGCCCTAGGATGTTGTTAGGGTTAGGGTTAGCATCAGACAGAGGATAGTGTTAGGGTTAGGGTTAGGGTTAGCATCAGCCCTAGGATAGTGTTAGGGTTAGGGTTAGGGTGAGCATCAGCCCTAGGATAGTGTTAGTGTAACGGTTAGGGTTAGCATCAGCCCTAGGATAGTGTTAGTGTTAGGGTTAGGGTTAGCATCAGCCCTAGGATAGTGATAGGGTTAGGGTTAGCATCACCCCAAGGATCGTGTTAGGGTTAGGGTTAGGGTTATCATCAGGCCTAGGATAGTGTTAGGGTTAGGGTTAGCATCAGCTCTAGGATAGTGTTAGGGTTAGGGGTAGGGTTAGCATCAGCCCTAGGATAGTGTTAGGGTTAGGGTTAGCATCAGCCCTAGGATAGTGTTAGGGTTAGTTGTAGGGATATCATCAGGCCTAGTATAGTGTTAGTGTTAGGGTTAGCATCAGCCCTAGGATAGTGTTAGAGTTAGGGTTAGGGTTATCATCAGCCCTAGGATAGTGTTAGTGTTAGGGTTAGCATCAGCCCTAGGATAGTGTTAGGGTTAGGGTTAGGGTTAGCATCAGACCTAGGAGAGTGTTAGTGTTAGGGTTAGCATCAGACCTAGGATAGTGTTAGTGTTACGGGTAGGGTTATCATCAGCCCTAGGATGGTGTTAGTGTTAGGGTTAGAGTTACCATCAGGCCTAGGATAGTATTAGGGTTTGGGTTAGCATCAGCCCTAGGATAGTGTTAGGGTTAGGGTCAGGGTTAGCATCAGCCTAGGATATTGTTAGGTATAGGGTTACCATCAGCCCTAGGATAGTGTTAGTGTTAGGGTTACGGTTGTCATCAGGCCTAGGATAGTGTTAGGGTTAGGGTTAGCATCAGCTCTAGGATAGTGTTAGGGTTAGGGTTGGGGTTAGACTCAGCCCTAGGATAGTGTTAGGGTTAGGGTTAGGGTTATCATCAGGCCTAGGATAGTGTTAGGGTTAGGGTTAGCATCAGCCCTAGGATAGTGTGAGGGCTATTGTTAGCATCAGACCTAGCATAGTGTTAGGGTTAGGGTTAGGGTTAGCATCAGCCCTAGGATAGTGTTAGGGTTAGGGTTAGCGTTAGCATAAGCCCTAGGATAGTGTTAGGGTTAGGGTTAGCATCAGCCGTAGGATAATGTTATGGTTAGGGTTATGGATAGCATCAGCCCTAGGATAGTGTTAGGGTTAGGGTTAGCATCAGCCCTTGGATAGTGTTATGGTTAGGGTTAGGGTTAGCGTCAGCCCTAGGATAGTGTTAGCTTTAGGGTTAGCCTCAGCCCTAGGAGAGTGTTAGGGTTAGGGTTAGGGTTAGCATCAGCCCTAGGATAGTGTTAGGGTTAGGTTTAGCATCAACACTAGGATAGTGTTAGGGTTAGGGTTAGTGTTACCATCAGACCTAGGATCGTGTTAGGGTTATGGTTAGCATCAGCCCTAGGATAGTGTATGGGTTAGGGTTATGGTTAGCATCAGCCCTAGGATAGTGTTAGGGTTAGGGTTAGCATCAGACCTAGGATAGTGTTAGGGTTAGGGTTAGGGTTAGCATCAGCCCTAAGATGATGTTAGGGTTAGGGTTAGGGTTATCACGAGGCCTAGGATAGTGTTAGGGTTAGGGTTAGGGTTATCATAAGGCCTAGGATAGTGTTAGGGTTAGGGTTAGGGATAGCAACAGCCTTACGATAGTGTTAGGGTTAGAGTTAGGGTTAGCATCAGCCCTAGGATAGTGTTAGGGTTAGGGTTAGGGTTAGCATCAGCCCTAGGATAGTGTTAGGGTTAGGGTTAGGGTTAGCATCAGGCCTAGGATAGTGTTAGGGTTAGGGTTAGCATCAGCCTTAGGATAGTGTTAGGGTTAGGGTTAGGGTTAGCATCAGCCCAAGGATCGTGTTAGGGTTAGGGATAGGGTTATCATCAGGCCTAGGATAGTGTTAGGGTTAGGGTTAGTATCAGCTCTAGGGTAATGTTAGGGTTAGAATAGTGCTAGCATCAGCCCTAGGATAGTGTTATGGTTAGGGTTAGCATCAGCCCTAGGATTGTGCTAGGGTTAGGGTTAGGGTTAGCATCAGCCTTAGGATAGTGTTAAGGTTAGGGTTAGGGTTATCATCAGCCCTAGGATATTGTTAGGGATAGGGTTACCATCAGCCCTAGGATAGTGTTAGTGTTAGGGTTACGGTTATCATCAGGCCTAGGATAGTTTTAGCGTTAGGGTTAGCATCAGCTCTAGGATAGTGTTAGGGTTAGGGTTGGGGTTAGCCTCAGCCCTAGGATAGTGTTAGTGTTAGTGTTAGGGTTATCATCAGGCCTAGGATAGTGTTAGGGTTAGGGTTAGCATCAGCCCTAGGATAGTGTGAGGGCTATTGTTAGCATCAAACCTAGCATAGTGTTAGGGTTAGGGTTAGGGTTAGCATCAGCCCTAGGATAGTGTTAGGGTTAGGGTTAGGGTTAGCATCAGCCCTAGGAAAGTGTTAGGGTTAGGGTTAGGGTTAGCATCAGCCCTAGGATAGTGTTAGCTTTAGGGTTAGCCTCAGCCCTAGGAGAGTGTTAGGGTTAGGGTTAGTGTTAGCATCAGCCCTAGGATAGTGTTAGGGTTAGGGTTAGCATCAGCCCTAGTATAGTGTTAGGGTTAGGGTTAGGGTTAGCATCAGCCCTAGGATAGTGTTAAGGTTAGTGTTAGGGGTAGCATCATCGCTAGGATAGTGTTAGGCTTAGGTTTAGCATCAGCACTAGGATAGTGTTAGGGTTAGGGTTAGTGTTAGCATCAGACCTAGGATGCTGTTAGGGTTATGGTTAGCATCAGCCCTAGGATAGTGTTTGGGTTAGGGTTATGGTTAGCATAAGCCCTAGGATAGTGTTAGGGTTAGGGTTAAGGTTAGCATCAGCCCTAGGATAGTGTTAGGGTTAGGGTTAGGGTTAGCATCAGCCCTAGGATAGTGTTAGGGTTAGGGTTAGGGTTAGCATCAGGCCTAGGATAGTGTTAGCGTTAGGGTTAGCATCAGCCTTAGGATAGTGTTATGGTTAGGGTTAGGATTAGCATCAGCCCTAGGATAGTGTTAGGGTTAGGGTTAGCATCAGCCCTAGGATAGTGTTAGGGTTAGGGTTACGGTTAGCATCAACCCTAGGGTAGTGTTAGGGTTAGTGTCAGAATCAGCCCTAGGATAGTTTTAGGGTTAGGATTATGGTTATCATCAGGCCTAGGATAGTGTTATGGTTAGGGTTAGCATCACCCCTAGGATAGTTTTAGGATTAGGATTAGGGTTAGCATCAGCCCTAGGATAGTATTCGGGTTAGGGTTACGGTTAGCATCAGCCCTAGGATAGTGTTAGGGTTAGGGTTACGGTTATGGTTAGCATCAGCCCTAGGATAGTGTTAGGGTTAGGGTTAGGGTTAGCATCAGCCCTAGGATAGGGTTAGGGTTAGGGTTAGCATCAGCCCTAGGATAGTGTTACGGTTAGGGTTAGGGTTAGCATAAGCCCTAGGATAGTGTTAGGGTTAGGGTTAGCATCAGCCCTAGGATAGTGTTAGGGTTAGGGTTAGGGTAAGCATCAGCCCTAGGATAGTGTTAGGGTTAGGGTTAGCATCAGCCCTAGGATAGTGTTAGGGTTAGGGTTAGGGTTATCATCAGCCCTAGGATGTTGTTAGGGTTAGGGTTAGCATCAGACATAGGATAGTGTTAGGGTTAGGGTTAGGGTTAGCATCAGCCCTAGGATAGTGTTAGGGTTAGGGTTAGGGTGAGCATCAGCCCTAGGATAGTGTCAGTGTTAGGGTTAGGGTTAGCATCAGCCCTAGGATAGTGTTAGGGTTAGGGTTAGGGTTAGCATCAGCCCTAGGATAGTGTTAGGTTTAGGGATAGCATCAGCCCTAGGATAATGTTATGGTTAGGGTTATGGATAGCATCAGCCCTAGCATAGTGTTAGGGTTAGGGTTAGCATCAGCCCTTGGATAGTGTTATGGTTAGGGTTAGGGTTAGCGTCAGCCCTAGGATAGTGTTAGCTTTAGGGTTAGCCTCAGCCCTGGGAGAGTGTTAGGGTTAGGGTTAGGGTTAGCATCAGCCCTAGGATAGTGTTTGGGTTAGGGTTATGGTTAGCATCAGCCCTAGGATAGTGTTAGGGTTAGGGTTACATCAGACCTAGGATAGTGTTAGGGTTAGGGTTAGGGTTAGCATCAGCCCTAAGATGATGTTAGGGTAAGGGTTAGGGTTATCTTTAGGCCTAGGATAGTGTTAGGGTTATGGCTAGGGTTAGCATCAGCACTAGGATAGTGTTAGGGTTAGGGTTAGGGTTAGGGTTAGCAACAGCCCTAGGATAGTGTTAGGGTTAGGGTTAGGGTTAGCATCAGCCCTAGGATAGTGTTAGGGTTAGGGTCAGGGTTAGCATCAGCCCTAGGATAGTGTTAGGGTTAGGGTTAGGGTTAGCATCAGACCTAGGATAGTGTTAGGGTTAGGGTTAGCATAAGCCTTAGGATAGTGTTAGGGTTAGGGTTAGGGTTAGCATCAGCCCTAGGATAGTGTTAGGGTTAGGGTTAGCATCAGCCCTAGGATAGTGTTAGGGTTAGGGTTACGGTTAGCATCAACCCTAGGATAGTGTTAGGGTTAGTGTCAGCATCAGCCATAGGTAGTGTTAGGGTTAGGGTTAGGGTTATCATCAGGCCTAGGATAGTGTTAGGGTTAGGGTTAGGGTTATCATAAGGCCTAGGATAGTGTTAGGGTTAGGGTTAGGGTTAGCATCAGCCCTAGGATAGTGTTAGGGTTAGTGTTAGGGTTAGCAACAGCCTTAGGATAGTGTTAGGGTTACAGTTAGGGTTAGCATCAGCCCTAGGATAGTGTTAGGGTTAGGGTTAGGGTTAGCATCAGCCCTAGGATAGTGTTAGGGTTAGGGTTAGGGTTAGCATCAGGCCTAGGATACTGTTAGGGTTAGGGTTAGCATCAGCCTTAGGATAGTGTTAGGGTTAGGGTTAGGGTTAGCATCAGTCCAAGGATCGTGTTAGGGTTAGGGATAGGGTTATCATCAGGCCTAGGATAGTGTTAGGGTTAGGGTTAGTATCAGCTCTAGGTTAATGTTAGGGTTAGATTAGTGCTAGCATCAGCCCTAGGATAGTGTTATGGTTAGGGTTAGCATCAGCCCTAGGATTGTGCTAGGGTTAGGGTTAGGGTTAGCATCAGCCTTAGGATAGTGTTAGGGTTAGGGTTAGCATCAGCCCTAGGATAGTGTTAGGGTTAGGTTTAGGGATATCATCAGGGCTAGGATACTGTTAGTGTTAGGGTTAGCATCAGCCCTAGGATAGTGTTAGAGTTAGGGTTAGTATCAGCCCTAGGATAGTGATAGGGTTAGGGTTACGGTAAGCATCAGCCCTAGGATAGTGTTAGGGTTAGGGTTAGCATGAGCCCTAGGATAGTGTTAGGGTTAGCATTAGGGTTAGCCTCAGCCTTAGGATAGTGTTAGGGTTAGGGTTAGGGTTAGCATGAGCCCTAGGATATTGTTAGGGATAGGGTTACCATCAGCCCTAGGATAGTGTTAGTGTTAGGGTTACGGTTATCATCAGTCCTAGGATAGTTTTAGGGTTAGGGTTAGCATCAGCTCTAGGATAGTATTAGGGTTAGGGTTGGGGTTAGCCTCAGCCCTAGGATAGTGTTAGTGTTAGTGTTAGGGTTATCATCAGGCCTAGGATAGTGTTAGGGTTAGGGTTAGCATCAACCCTAGGATAGTGTGAGGGCTATCGTTAGCATCAAACCTAGCATAGTGTTAGGGTTAGGGTTAGGGTTAGCATCAGCCCTAGGATAGTGTTAGGGTTAGGGTTAGGGTTAGCATCAGCCCTAGGATAGTGTTAGGGTTAGGGTTAGGGTTAGCATCAGCCCTAGGATAGTGTTAGCTTTAGAGTTAGCCTCAGCCCTAGGAGAGTGTTAGGGTTAGGGTTAGGGTTAGCATCAGCCCTAGGATAGTGTTAGGATTAGGGTTAGCATCAGCCCTGTATAGTGTTAGGGTTAGGGTTAGGGTTAGCATCAGCCCTAGGATAGTGTTAAGGTTAGTGTTAGGGGTAGCATCAGCGCTAGGATAGTGTTAGGGTTAGGTTTAGCATCAGCACTAGGATAGTGTTAGGGTTAGGGTTAGTGTTAGCATCAGACCTAGGATGCTGTTAGGGTTATGGTTAGCATCAGCCCTAGGATAGTGTTTGGGTTAGGGTTATGGTTAGCATCAGCCCTAGGATAGTGTTAGGGTTAGGGTTAAGGTTAGCATCAGCCCTAGGATAGTGTTAGGGTTAGGGTTAGCGTTAGCATCAGCCCTAGGATAGTGTTAGGGTTAGGGTTAGGGTTAGCATCAGGCCTAGGATAGTGTTAGGGTTAGGGTTAGCATCAGCCCTTGGATAGTGTTATGGTTAGGGTTAGGGTTAGCGTCAGCCCTAGGATAGTGTTAGCTTTAGGGTTAGCCTCAGCCCTAGGAGAGTGTTAGGGTTAGGGTTAGGGTTAGCATCAGCCCTAGGATAGTGTTAGGGTTAGTGTTAGGGGTAGCATCAGCGCTAGGGTAGTGTTAGGGTTAGGTTTAGCATCAACATTAGGATAGTGTTAGGGTTAGGGTTAGTGTTAGCATCAGACCTAGGATGGTGTTAGGGTTATGGTTAGCATCAGCCCTAGGATAGTGTTTGGGTAAGGGTTATGGTTAGCTTCAGTCCTAGGATAGTGTTAGGGTTAGGGTTAGCATCAGACCTAGGATAGTGTTAGGGTTAGGGTTAGGGTTAGCATCAGCCCTAAGATGATGTTAGGGTAAGGGTTAGGGTTATCATCAGTCCTAGGATAGTGTTAGGGTTAGGGTTAGGGTTAGCAGCAGCCCTAGGATAGTGTTAGGGTTAGGGTTAGGGTTAGTAACTGCCCTAGGATAGTGTTAGGGTTAGGGTTAGGGATAGCATCAGCCCTAGGATAGTGTTAGGGTTAGGGTTAGCATCAGCCCTAGGATAGTGTTAGGGTTAGGGTTAGTGTTAGCATCAGCCCTAGGATACTGTTAGGGTTAGGGTTAGCATCAGCCCTAGGATAGTGTTAGGGTTAGGGTTACGGTTAGCATCAACCCTAGGATAGTGTTAGGGTTAGTGTCAGCATCAGCCATAGGTAGTGTTAGGGTTAGGGTTAGGGTTATCATCAGGCCTAGGATAGTGTTATGGGTAGGGTTAGCATCAGCCCTGGGATAGTTTTAGGGTTAGGAGTAGGGTTAGCATCAGCCCTAGGATAGTATTAGGGTTAGGGTTAGGGTTAGCATCAGCCCTAGGATAGTGTTAGGGTTAGGGTTTTGGTTTATGGTTAGCATCAGCCCAAGGATTGTGTTAGGGTTAGGGTTAGGGTTAGCATCAGCCCTAGTATAGGGTTAGGGTTAGGGTTAGCATCAGCCCTAGGATAGTGTTAGGGTTAGGGTTAGGGTTAGCATAAGCCCTAGGATAGTGTTAGGGTTAGGGTTAGCATCAGCCCTAGGATAGAGTTAGGGTTAGGGTTAGGGTTAGCATCAGCCCTAGGATAGTGTTAGTGTTAGGGTTAGCATCAGCCCTAGTATAGTGTTAGGGTTAGGGTTAGGGTAAGCATCAGCCCTAGGATAGTGATAGGGTTAGGGTTATCATCAGCACTAGGATAGTGTTAGGGTTAGGGTTAGGGTTATCATCAGCCCTAGGATGTTGTTAGGGTTAGGGTTAGCATCAGACATAGGATAGTGTTAGGTTTAGAGTTAGGGTGAGCATCAACCCTAGGATAGTGTTAGGGTTAGGTTTAGGGTGAGTATCAGCCCTAGAATAGTGTTAGTGTTAGGGTTAGGGTTAGCATCAGCCCTAGGATAGTGTTAGGGTTAGGGTTAGGGTTAGCATCAGCCCTAGGATAGTGATAGGGTTAGGGTTAGCATCAGCCCTAGGATAGTGTTAGGGTTTGGTGTACGGATATCATCAGGCCTAGGATAGTGTTAGTGTTAGGGTTAGCATCAGCCCTAGGATAGTGTTAGAGTTAGGGTTAGGGTTAGCATCAGCCCTAGGATAGTGTTAGTGTTAGGGTTAGCGTCAGCCCTAGGATAGTGTTAGGGTTACGGTTAGGGTTAGCATCAGCCCTAGGAGAGTGTTAGGGTTAGGGTTAGCATCAGACCTAGGATAGTGTTAGTGTTACGGGTAGGGTTAGCATCAGCCCTAGGATGGTGTTAGGGTTAGGGTTAGGGTTACCATCAAGCCTAGGATAGTATTACGGTTTGGGTTAGCATCAGCCCTAGGATAGTGTTAGTGTTAGGATTAGCATCAGCCCTAGGATAGTGTTAGGGTTAGGGTTACGATTAGCATCAGCCCTAGGATAGTCGGAGGGCTATGGTTAGCATCAGACCTAGCATAGTGTTAGGGTTAGGGTTAAGGTTAGCATCAGCCCTAGGATAGTGTTAGGGTTAGGGTTAGGGTGAGCATCAGCCCTAGGATAGTGTTAGGGTTAGGGTTAGGGTTAGCAACAGCCCTACGATAGTGTTAGGGTTAGGGTTAGGGTTATCATCAGCCCTAGGATAGTGTTAGGGTTAGGGTTAGGGTTAGCATCACCACTAGGATAGTGTTAGGGTTAGGGTTAGGGTTAGCATCAGCCCTAGGATAGTGTTAGGGTTAGGGTTAGGGTTAGCATCAGCCCTAGGATAGTGTTAGGGTTAGGGTTAGGGTGAGCATCAGCCCTAGGATAGTGTTAGGGTTAGGGTTAGGGTTAGCAACAGCCCTACGACAGTGTTAGAGTTAGGGTTAGGGTTATAATCAGCCCTAGGATAGTGTTAGGGTTAGGGTTAGGGTTAGCATCACCACTAGGATAGTGTTAGGGTTAGGGTTATGGTTAGCATCAGCCCTAGGATAGTGTTAGCGTTAGGGTTAGGGTTAGCATCAGCCCTAGGATAGGGTTAGAGTTAGGGTTAGCATCAGCCCTAGGATAGTGTTAGGGTTAGGGTTAGGGTTAGCATAAGCCCTAGGATAGTGTTAGGGTTAGGGTTATCATCAGCCCTAGGATAGAGTTAGGGTTAGGGTTAGGGTTAGCATCAGCCCTAGGATAGTGTTAGGGTTAGGGTTAGCATCAGCCCTAGTATAGTGTTAGGGTTAGGGTTAGGGTAAGCATCAGCCCTAGGATAGTGTTAGGGTTAGGCTGAGCATCAGCACTAGGATAGTGTTAGGGTTAGGGTTAGGGTTATCATCAGCCCTAGGATGTTGTTAGGGTTAGGGTTAGCATGAGACATAGGAGAGTGTTAGGTTTAGAGTTAGGGTGAGCATCAGCCCTAGGATAGTGTTAGGGTTAGGTTTAGGGTGAGTATCAGCCCTAGAATAGTGTTAGTGTTAGGGTTAGGGATAGCATCAGCCCTAGGATATTGTTAGGGTTAGGGTTAGGGTTAGCATCAGCCCTAGGATAGTGATAGGGTAAGGGTTAGCATCAGCCCAAGGATCGTGTTAGGGTTAGGGTTAGGGTTATCATCAGGCCTAGGATAGTGTTAGGGTTAGGGTTAGCATCAGCTCTAGGATAGTGTTAGGGTTAGGGGTAGGGTTAGCTTCAGCCCTAGGATAGTGTTAGGGTTAGGGTTAGCATCAGCCCTAGGATAGTGTTAGGGTTTGGTGTAGGGATATCATCAGGCCTAGGATAGTGTTAGTGTTAGGGTTAGCATCAGCACTAGGATAGTGTTAGAGTTAGGGTTAGGGTTAGCATCAGCCCTAGGATAGTGTTAGTGTTAGGGTTAGCGTCAGCCCTAGGATAGTGTTAGGGTTAGGGTTAGGGTTAGCATCAGCCCTAGGAGAGTGTTAGGGTTAGGGTTAGCATCAGACCTAGGATAGTGTTAGTGTTACGGGTAGGGTTAGCATCAGCCCTAGGATGGTGTTAGGGTTAGGGTTAGGGTTACCATCAAGCCTAGGATAGTATTACGGTTTGGGTTAGCATCAGCCCTAGGATAGTGTTAGTGTTAGGATTAGCATCAGCCCTAGGATAGTGTTAGGGTTAGGGTTACGATTAGCATCAGCCCTAGGATAGTCGGAGGGCTATGGTTAGCATCAGACCTAGCATAGTGTTAGGGTTAGGGTTAGGGTTAGCATCAGCCCTAGGATAGTGTTAGGGTTAGGGTTAGGGTGAGCATCAGCCCTAGGATAGTGTTAGTGTTAGGGTTAGGGTTAGCATCAGCCCTAGGATAGTGTTAGGGTTAGGGTTAGGGTTAGCATCAGCCCTAGGATAGTGTTAGGGTTAGGGTCAGCATCAGCCCTAGGATAATGTTATGGTTAGTGTTATGGATAGCATCAGCCCTAGCATAGTGTTAGGGTTAGGGTTAGCATCAGCCCTTGGATAGTGTTATGGTTAGGGTTAGGGTTAGCGTCAGCCCTAGGATAGTGTTAGCTTTAGGGTTAGCCTCAGCCTTGGGAGAGTGTTAGGGTTAGGGTTAGGGTTAGCATCAACCCTAGGATAGTGTTAGGGTTAGTGTTAGAGGCAGCATCAGCGCTAGGATAGTGTTAGGGTTAGGTTTAGCATCAACACTAGAATAGTGTTAGGGTTAGGGTTAGTGTTAGCATCAGACCTAGGATGGTGTTAGGGTTATGGTTAGCATCAGCCCTAGGATAGTGTTGGTTAGGGTTATGGTTAGCATCAGCCCTAGGATAGTGTTAGGGTTAGGGTTAGCATCAGACCTAGGATAGTGTTAGGGTTAGGGTTAGGGTTAGCATCAGCCCTAAGATGATGTTAGGGTAAGGGTTAGGGTTATCTTCAGGCCTAGGATAGTGTTAGGGTTAGGGTTAGGGTTAGCATCAGCCCTAGGATAGTGTTAGGGTTAGGGTCAGGGTTAGCAACAGCCCTAGGATAGTGTTAGGGTTAGGGTTAGGGTTAGCATCAGCCCTAGGATAGTGTTAGGGTTAGGGTTAGGGTTAGCATCAGCCCTAGGATAGTGTTAGGGTTAGGGTTAGGGTTAGCATCAGGCCTAGGATAGTGTTAGGGTTAGGGTTAGCATAAGCCTTAAGATAGTGTTAGGGTTAGGGTTAGGGTTAGCATCAGCCCTAGGATAGTGTTAGGGTTAGGGTTAGCATCAGCCCTAGGATAGTGTTAGGGTTAGGGTTACGGCTAGCATCAACCCTAGGATAGTGTTAGGGTTAGTGTCAGCATCACCCATAGGTAGTGTTAGGGTTAGGGTTAGGGTTATCATCAGGCCTAGGATAGTGTTAGGGTTAGGGTAAGGGTTATCATAAGGCCTAGGATAGTGTTAGGGTTAGGGTTAGGGTTAGCATCAGCCCTAGGATAGTGTTCGGGTTAGTGTTAGGGTTAGCAACAGCCTTAGGATAGTGTTAGGGTTAGAGTTAGGGTTAGCATCAGCCCTAGGATAGTGTTAGGTTTACGGTTAGGGTTAGCATCAGCCCTAGGATAGTGTTAGGGTTAGGGTTAGGGTTAGCATCAGGCCTAGGATACTGTTAGGTTTAGGGTTAGCATCAGCCTTAGGATAGTGTTAGGGTTAGGGTTAGGGTTAGCATCAGCCCAAGGATCGTGTTAGGGTTAGGGATAAGGTTATCATCAGGCCTAGGATAGTGTTAGGGTTAGGGTTAGTATCAGCTCTAGGGTAATGTTAGGGTTAGATTAGTGCTAGCATCAGCCCTAGGATAGTGTTATGGTTAGGGTTAGCATCAGCCCTAGGATTGTGCTAGGGTTAGGTTTAGGGTTAGCATCAGCCTTAGGATAGTGTTAGGGTTAGGGTTAGCATCAGCCCTAGGATAGTGTTAGGGTTAGGTTTAGGGATATCATCAGGCCTAGGATACTGTTAGTGTTAGGGTTAGCATCAGCCCTAGGATAGTGTTAGAGTTAGGGTTAGTATCAGCCCTAGGATAGTGATAGGGTTAGGGTTAGGGTAAGCATCAGCCTTAGGATAGTGTTAGGGTTAGGGTTAGCATCAGCCCTAGGATAGTGTTAGCTTTAGGGTTAGCCTCAGCCCTAGGAGAGTGTTAGGGTTAGGGTTAGGGTTAGCATCAGCCCTAGGATAGTGTTAGGGTTAGGGTTAGCATTAGCCCTAGTATAGTGTTAGGGTTAGGGTTAGGGTTAGCATCAGCCCTAGGATAGTGTTAAGGTTAGTGTTAAGGGTAGCATCAGTGCTAGGATAATGTTAGGGTTAGGTTTAGCATCAGCACTAGGATAGTGTTAGGGTTAGGGTTAGTCTTAGCATCAGACCTAGGATGCTGTTAGGGTTATGGTTAGCATCAGCCCTAGGATAGTGTTTGGGTTAGGGTTATGGTTAGCATCAGCCCTAGGATAGTGTTAGGGTTAGGGTTAAGGTTAGCATCAGCCCTAGGATAGTGTTAGGGTTAGGGTTAGGGTTAGCATCAGGCCTAGGATAGTGTTAGGGTTAGGGTTAGCATCAGCCTTAGGATAGTGTTAGGGTTAGGGTTAGGGTTAGCATCAGCCCTAGGATAGTGTTAGGGTTAGGGTTAGCATCAGCCCTAGGATAGTGTTAGGGTTAGGGTTACGGTTAGCATCAACCCTAGGGTAGTGTTAGGGTTAGTGTCCGCATCAGCCCTAGGATAGTGTTAGGGTTAGGATAAGGGTTATCAACAGGCCTAGGATAGTGTTATGGTTAGGGTTAGCATCAGCCCTAGGATAGTTTTAGGATTAGGATTAGGATTAGCATCAGCCCTAGGATAGTATTAGGGTTAGGGTTAGGGTTAGCATCAGCCCTAGGATAGTGTTAGGGTTAGGGTTAGGGTTATGGTTAGCATCAGCCCTAGGATAGTGTTAGGGTTAGCGTTAGGGTTAGCATCAGCCCTAGGATAGGGTTAGGGTTAGGGTTAGCATCAGCCCTAGGATAGTGTTAGGGTTAGGGTTAGGGTTAGCATCAGCCCTAGGATAGTGTTAGGGTTAGGTTTAGGGTGAGCATCAGCCCTAGGATAGTGTTAGTGTTAGGGTTAGGGTTAGCATCAGCCCTAGGATAGTGTTAGGGTTAGGGTTAGGGTTAGCATCAGCCCTAGGATAGTGATAGGGTTAGGGTTAGCATCACCCCAAGGATCGTGTTAGGGTTAGGGTTAGGGTTATCATCAGGCCTAGGATAGTGTTAGGGTTAGGGTTAGCCTCAGCTCTAGGATAGTGTTAGGGTTAGGGGTAGGGTTAGCATCAGCCCTAGGATAGTGTTAGGGTTAGGGTTAGCAACAGCCCTAGGATAGTGTTAGGGTTAGGTGTAGGGATATCATCAGGCCTAGGATAGTGTTAGGGTTAGGGTTAGCATCAGCCCTAGGATAGTGTTAGAGTTGGGGTTAGGGTTATCATCAGCCCTAGGATAGTGTTAGTGTTAGGGTTAGCATCAGCCCTAGGATAGTGTTAGGGTTAGGGTTAGGGTTAGAATCAGACCTAGGAGAGTGTTAGTGTTAGGGTTAGCATCAGACCTGGGATAGTGTTAGTGTTACGGGTAGGGTTACCATCAGCCCTAGGATGGTGTTAGTGTTAGGGTTAGGGTTACCATCAGGCCTAGGATAGTATTAGGGTTTGGGTTAGCATCAGCCCTAGGATAGTGTTAGGGTTAGGGTCAGGGTTAGCATCAGCCTAGGATAGTGTTAGGGATAGGGTTACCATCAGCCCTAGGATAGTGTTAGTGTTAGGGTTACAGTTGTCATCAGGCCTAGGATAGTGTTAGGGTTAGGGTTAGCATCAGCTCTAGGATAGTGTTAGGGTTAGGGTTGGGGTTAGCCTCAGCCCTAGGATAGTGTTAGGGTTAGGGTTAGGGTTATCATCAGGCCCAGGATAGTGTTAGGGTTAGGGTTAGCATCAGCCCTATGATAGTGTGAGGGCTATTGTTAGTATCAGACCTAGCATAGTGTTAGGGTTAGGGTTAGGGTTAGCACCATCCCTAGGGTAGCGTTAGGGTTAGGGTTAGCGTTAGCATCAGCCCTAGGATAGTGTTAGGGTTAGGGTGAGCATCAGCCCTAGGATAATGTTATGGTTAGGGTTATGGATAGCATCAGCCCTAGCATAGTGTTAGGGTTAGGGTTAGCATCAGCCCTTGGATAGTGTTATGGTTAGGGTTAGGGTTAGCGTCAGCCCTAGGATAGTGTTAGCTTTAGGGTTAGCCTCAGCCCTAGGAGAGTATTAGGGTTAGGGTTAGGGTTA
Source organism: Lemur catta (assembly GCF_020740605.2). Taxonomy (NCBI): domain Eukaryota; kingdom Metazoa; phylum Chordata; class Mammalia; order Primates; family Lemuridae; genus Lemur; species Lemur catta. The sequence goes on along the minus strand of NW_025423880.1, from coordinate 460,847 downwards.
GCATCAGCCTTAGGATAGTGTTAGGGTTAGTGTTAGGGGTAGCATCAGCGCTAGGATAGTGTTAGGGTTAGGTTTAGCATCAACACTAGGATAGTGTTAGGGTTAGGGTTAGTGTTAGCATCAGACCTAGGATGGTGTTAGGGTTATGGTTAGCATCAGCCCTAGGATAGTGTTTGGGTTAGGGTTATGGTTAGCATCAGCCCTATGATAGTGTTAGGGTTAGGGTTAGCATCAGACCTAGGATAGTGTTAGGGTTAGGGTTAGGGTTAGCATCAGCCCTAGGATAGTGTTAGAGTTAGGGTTAGGGTTAGCATCAGCCCTAGGATAGTGTTAGTGTTAGGGTTAGCGTCAGCCCTAGGATAGTGTTAGGGTTACGGTTAGGGTTAGCATCAGCCCTAGGAGAGTGTTAGGGTTAGGGTTAGCATCAGACCTAGGATAGTGTTAGTGTTACGGGTAGGGTTAGCATCAGCCCTAGGATGGTGTTAGGGTTAGGGTTAGGGTTACCATCAAGCCTAGGATAGTATTACGGTTTGGGTTAGCATCAGCCCTAGGATAGTGTTAGTGTTAGGATTAGCATCAGCCCTAGGATAGTGTTAGGGTTAGGGTTACGATTAGCATCAGCCCTAGGATAGTCGGAGGGCTATGGTTAGCATCAGACCTAGCATAGTGTTAGGGTTAGGGTTAAGGTTAGCATCAGCCCTAGGATAGTGTTAGGGTTAGGGTTAGGGTGAGCATCAGCCCTAGGATAGTGTTAGGGTTAGGGTTAGGGTTAGCAACAGCCCTACGATAGTGTTAGGGTTAGGGTTAGGGTTATCATCAGCCCTAGGATAGTGTTAGGGTTAGGGTTAGGGTTAGCATCACCACTAGGATAGTGTTAGGGTTAGGGTTAGGGTTAGCATCAGCCCTAGGATAGTGTTAGGGTTAGGGTTAGGGTTAGCATCAGCCCTAGGATAGTGTTAGGGTTAGGGTTAGGGTGAGCATCAGCCCTAGGATAGTGTTAGGGTTAGGGTTAGGGTTAGCAACAGCCCTACGACAGTGTTAGAGTTAGGGTTAGGGTTATAATCAGCCCTAGGATAGTGTTAGGGTTAGGGTTAGGGTTAGCATCACCACTAGGATAGTGTTAGGGTTAGGGTTATGGTTAGCATCAGCCCTAGGATAGTGTTAGCGTTAGGGTTAGGGTTAGCATCAGCCCTAGGATAGGGTTAGAGTTAGGGTTAGCATCAGCCCTAGGATAGTGTTAGGGTTAGGGTTAGGGTTAGCATAAGCCCTAGGATAGTGTTAGGGTTAGGGTTATCATCAGCCCTAGGATAGAGTTAGGGTTAGGGTTAGGGTTAGCATCAGCCCTAGGATAGTGTTAGGGTTAGGGTTAGCATCAGCCCTAGTATAGTGTTAGGGTTAGGGTTAGGGTAAGCATCAGCCCTAGGATAGTGTTAGGGTTAGGCTGAGCATCAGCACTAGGATAGTGTTAGGGTTAGGGTTAGGGTTATCATCAGCCCTAGGATGTTGTTAGGGTTAGGGTTAGCATGAGACATAGGAGAGTGTTAGGTTTAGAGTTAGGGTGAGCATCAGCCCTAGGATAGTGTTAGGGTTAGGTTTAGGGTGAGTATCAGCCCTAGAATAGTGTTAGTGTTAGGGTTAGGGATAGCATCAGCCCTAGGATAGTGTTAGGGTTAGGGTTAGGGTTAGCATCAGCCCTAGGATAGTGATAGGGTAAGGGTTAGCATCAGCCCAAGGATCGTGTTAGGGTTAGGGTTAGGGTTATCATCAGGCCTAGGATAGTGTTAGGGTTAGGGTTAGCATCAGCTCTAGGATAGTGTTAGGGTTAGGGGTAGGGTTAGCTTCAGCCCTAGGATAGTGTTAGGGTTAGGGTTAGCATCAGCCCTAGGATAGTGTTAGGGTTAGGGTTAGGGTTAGCATCAGCCCTAGGATAGTGTTAGGGTTAGGGTTAGGGTGAGCATCAGCCCTAGGATAGTGTTAGGGTTAGGGTTAGGGTTAGCAACAGCCCTACGACAGTGTTAGAGTTAGGGTTAGGGTTATAATCAGCCCTAGGATAGTGTTAGGGTTAGGGTTAGGGTTAGCATCACCACTAGGATAGTGTTAGGGTTAGGGTTATGGTTAGCATCAGCCCTAGGATAGTGTTAGCGTTAGGGTTAGGGTTAGCATCAGCCCTAGGATAGGGTTAGAGTTAGGGTTAGCATCAGCCCTAGGATAGTGTTAGGGTTAGGGTTAGGGTTAGCATAAGCCCTAGGATAGTGTTAGGGTTAGGGTTATCATCAGCCCTAGGATAGAGTTAGGGTTAGGGTTAGGGTTAGCATCAGCCCTAGGATAGTGTTAGGGTTAGGGTTAGCATCAGCCCTAGTATAGTGTTAGGGTTAGGGTTAGGGTAAGCATCAGCCCTAGGATAGTGTTAGGGTTAGGCTGAGCATCAGCACTAGGATAGTGTTAGGGTTAGGGTTAGGGTTATCATCAGCCCTAGGATGTTGTTAGGGTTAGGGTTAGCATGAGACATAGGAGAGTGTTAGGTTTAGAGTTAGGGTGAGCATCAGCCCTAGGATAGTGTTAGGGTTAGGTTTAGGGTGAGTATCAGCCCTAGAATAGTGTTAGTGTTAGGGTTAGGGATAGCATCAGCCCTAGGATAGTGTTAGGGTTAGGGTTAGGGTTAGCATCAGCCCTAGGATAGTGATAGGGTAAGGGTTAGCATCAGCCCAAGGATCGTGTTAGGGTTAGGGTTAGGGTTATCATCAGGCCTAGGATAGTGTTAGGGTTAGGGTTAGCATCAGCTCTAGGATAGTGTTAGGGTTAGGGGTAGGGTTAGCTTCAGCCCTAGGATAGTGTTAGGGTTAGGGTTAGCATCAGCCCTAGGATAGTGTTAGGGTTTGGTGTAGGGATATCATCAGGCCTAGGATAGTGTTAGTGTTAGGGTTAGCATCAGCACTAGGATAGTGTTAGAGTTAGGGTTAGGGTTAGCATCAGCCCTAGGATAGTGTTAGTGTTAGGGTTAGCGTCAGCCCTAGGATAGTGTTAGGGTTAGGGTTAGGGTTAGCATCAGCCCTAGGAGAGTGTTAGGGTTAGGGTTAGCATCAGACCTAGGATAGTGTTAGTGTTACGGGTAGGGTTAGCATCAGCCCTAGGATGGTGTTAGGGTTAGGGTTAGGGTTACCATCAAGCCTAGGATAGTATTACGGTTTGGGTTAGCATCAGCCCTAGGATAGTGTTAGTGTTAGGATTAGCATCAGCCCTAGGATAGTGTTAGGGTTAGGGTTACGATTAGCATCAGCCCTAGGATAGTCGGAGGGCTATGGTTAGCATCAGACCTAGCATAGTGTTAGGGTTAGGGTTAGGGTTAGCATCAGCCCTAGGATAGTGTTAGGGTTAGGGTTAGGGTGAGCATCAGCCCTAGGATAGTGTTAGTGTTAGGGTTAGGGTTAGCATCAGCCCTAGGATAGTGTTAGGGTTAGGGTTAGGGTTAGCATCAGCCCTAGGATAGTGTTAGGGTTAGGGTCAGCATCAGCCCTAGGATAATGTTATGGTTAGTGTTATGGATAGCATCAGCCCTAGCATAGTGTTAGGGTTAGGGTTAGCATCAGCCCTTGGATAGTGTTATGGTTAGGGTTAGGGTTAGCGTCAGCCCTAGGATAGTGTTAGCTTTAGGGTTAGCCTCAGCCTTGGGAGAGTGTTAGGGTTAGGGTTAGGGTTAGCATCAACCCTAGGATAGTGTTAGGGTTAGTGTTAGAGGCAGCATCAGCGCTAGGATAGTGTTAGGGTTAGGTTTAGCATCAACACTAGAATAGTGTTAGGGTTAGGGTTAGTGTTAGCATCAGACCTAGGATGGTGTTAGGGTTATGGTTAGCATCAGCCCTAGGATAGTGTTGGTTAGGGTTATGGTTAGCATCAGCCCTAGGATAGTGTTAGGGTTAGGGTTAGCATCAGACCTAGGATAGTGTTAGGGTTAGGGTTAGGGTTAGCATCAGCCCTAAGATGATGTTAGGGTAAGGGTTAGGGTTATCTTCAGGCCTAGGATAGTGTTAGGGTTAGGGTTAGGGTTAGCATCAGCCCTAGGATAGTGTTAGGGTTAGGGTCAGGGTTAGCAACAGCCCTAGGATAGTGTTAGGGTTAGGGTTAGGGTTAGCATCAGCCCTAGGATAGTGTTAGGGTTAGGGTTAGGGTTAGCATCAGCCCTAGGATAGTGTTAGGGTTAGGGTTAGGGTTAGCATCAGGCCTAGGATAGTGTTAGGTTTAGGGTTAGCATAAGCCTTAAGATAGTGTTAGGGTTAGGGTTAGGGTTAGCATCAGCCCTAGGATAGTGTTAGGGTTAGGGTTAGCATCAGCCCTAGGATAGTGTTAGGGTTAGGGTTACGGCTAGCATCAACCCTAGGATAGTGTTAGGGTTAGTGTCAGCATCACCCATAGGTAGTGTTAGGGTTAGGGTTAGGGTTATCATCAGGCCTAGGATAGTGTTAGGGTTAGGGTAAGGGTTATCATAAGGCCTAGGATAGTGTTAGGGTTAGGGTTAGGGTTAGCATCAGCCCTAGGATAGTGTTCGGGTTAGTGTTAGGGTTAGCAACAGCCTTAGGATAGTGTTAGGGTTAGAGTTAGGGTTAGCATCAGCCCTAGGATAGTGTTAGGTTTACGGTTAGGGTTAGCATCAGCCCTAGGATAGTGTTAGGGTTAGGGTTAGGGTTAGCATCAGGCCTAGGATACTGTTAGGTTTAGGGTTAGCATCAGCCTTAGGATAGTGTTAGGGTTAGGGTTAGGGTTAGCATCAGCCCAAGGATCGTGTTAGGGTTAGGGATAAGGTTATCATCAGGCCTAGGATAGTGTTAGGGTTAGGGTTAGTATCAGCTCTAGGGTAATGTTAGGGTTAGATTAGTGCTAGCATCAGCCCTAGGATAGTGTTATGGTTAGGGTTAGCATCAGCCCTAGGATTGTGCTAGGGTTAGGTTTAGGGTTAGCATCAGCCTTAGGATAGTGTTAGGGTTAGGGTTAGCATCAGCCCTAGGATAGTGTTAGGGTTAGGTTTAGGGATATCATCAGGCCTAGGATACTGTTAGTGTTAGGGTTAGCATCAGCCCTAGGATAGTGTTAGAGTTAGGGTTAGTATCAGCCCTAGGATAGTGATAGGGTTAGGGTTAGGGTAAGCATCAGCCTTAGGATAGTGTTAGGGTTAGGGTTAGCATCAGCCCTAGGATAGTGTTAGCTTTAGGGTTAGCCTCAGCCCTAGGAGAGTGTTAGGGTTAGGGTTAGGGTTAGCATCAGCCCTAGGATAGTGTTAGGGTTAGGGTTAGCATTAGCCCTAGTATAGTGTTAGGGTTAGGGTTAGGGTTAGCATCAGCCCTAGGATAGTGTTAAGGTTAGTGTTAAGGGTAGCATCAGTGCTAGGATAGTGTTAGGGTTAGGTTTAGCATCAGCACTAGGATAGTGTTAGGGTTAGGGTTAGTCTTAGCATCAGACCTAGGATGCTGTTAGGGTTATGGTTAGCATCAGCCCTAGGATAGTGTTTGGGTTAGGGTTATGGTTAGCATCAGCCCTAGGATAGTGTTAGGGTTAGGGTTAAGGTTAGCATCAGCCCTAGGATAGTGTTAGGGTTAGGGTTAGGGTTAGCATCAGGCCTAGGATAGTGTTAGGGTTAGGGTTAGCATCAGCCTTAGGATAGTGTTAGGGTTAGGGTTAGGGTTAGCATCAGCCCTAGGATAGTGTTAGGGTTAGGGTTAGCATCAGCCCTAGGATAGTGTTAGGGTTAGGGTTACGGTTAGCATCAACCCTAGGGTAGTGTTAGGGTTAGTGTCAGCATCAGCCCTAGGATAGTGTTAGGGTTAGGATAAGGGTTATCAACAGGCCTAGGATAGTGTTATGGTTAGGGTTAGCATCAGCCCTAGGATAGTTTTAGGATTAGGATTAGGATTAGCATCAGCCCTAGGATAGTATTAGGGTTAGGGTTAGGGTTAGCATCAGCCCTAGGATAGTGTTAGGGTTAGGGTTAGGGTTATGGTTAGCATCAGCCCTAGGATAGTGTTAGGGTTAGCGTTAGGGTTAGCATCAGCCCTAGGATAGGGTTAGGGTTAGGGTTAGCATCAGCCCTAGGATAGTGTTAGGGTTAGGGTTAGGGTTAGCATCAGCCCTAGGATAGTGTTAGGGTTAGGTTTAGGGTGAGCATCAGCCCTAGGATAGTGTTAGTGTTAGGGTTAGGGTTAGCATCAGCCCTAGGATAGTGTTAGGGTTAGGGTTCGGGTTAGCATCAGCCCTAGGATAGTGATAGGGTTAGGGTTAGCATCACCCCAAGGATCGTGTTAGGGTTAGGGTTAGGGTTATCATCAGGCCTAGGATAGTGTTAGGGTTAGGGTTAGCCTCAGCTCTAGGATAGTGTTAGGGTTAGGGGTAGGGTTAGCATCAGCCCTAGGATAGTGTTAGGGTTAGGGTTAGCAACAGCCCTAGGATAGTGTTAGGGTTAGGTGTAGGGATATCATCAGGCCTAGGATAGTGTTAGGGTTAGGGTTAGCATCAGCCCTAGGATAGTGTTAGAGTTGGGGTTAGGGTTATCATCAGCCCTAGGATAGTGTTAGTGTTAGGGTTAGCATCAGCCCTAGGATAGTGTTAGGGTTAGGGTTAGGGTTAGAATCAGACCTAGGAGAGTGTTAGTGTTAGGGTTAGCATCAGACCTGGGATAGTGTTAGTGTTACGGGTAGGGTTACCATCAGCCCTAGGATGGTGTTAGTGTTAGGGTTAGGGTTACCATCAGGCCTAGGATAGTATTAGGGTTTGGGTTAGCATCAGCCCTAGGATAGTGTTAGGGTTAGGGTCAGGGTTAGCATCAGCCTAGGATAGTGTTAGGGATAGGGTTACCATCAGCCCTAGGATAGTGTTAGTGTTAGGGTTACAGTTGTCATCAGGCCTAGGATAGTGTTAGGGTTAGGGTTAGCATCAGCTCTAGGATAGTGTTAGGGTTAGGGTTGGGGTTAGCCTCAGCCCTAGGATAGTGTTAGGGTTAGGGTTAGGGTTATCATCAGGCCCAGGATAGTGTTAGGGTTAGGGTTAGCATCAGCCCTATGATAGTGTGAGGGCTATTGTTAGTATCAGACCTAGCATAGTGTTAGGGTTAGGGTTAGGGTTAGCACCATCCCTAGGGTAGCGTTAGGGTTAGGGTTAGCGTTAGCATCAGCCCTAGGATAGTGTTAGGGTTAGGGTGAGCATCAGCCCTAGGATAATGTTATGGTTAGGGTTATGGATAGCATCAGCCCTAGCATAGTGTTAGGGTTAGGGTTAGCATCAGCCCTTGGATAGTGTTATGGTTAGGGTTAGGGTTAGCGTCAGCCCTAGGATAGTGTTAGCTTTAGGGTTAGCCTCAGCCCTAGGAGAGTGTTAGGGTTAGGGTTAGGGTTAGCATCAGCCTTAGGATAGTGTTAGGGTTAGTGTTAGGGGTAGCATCAGCGCTAGGATAGTGTTAGGGTTAGGTTTAGCATCAACACTAGGATAGTGTTAGGGTTAGGGTTAGTGTTAGCATCAGACCTAGGATGGTGTTAGGGTTATGGTTAGCATCAGCCCTAGGATAGTGTTTGGGTTAGGGTTATGGTTAGCATCAGCCCTATGATAGTGTTAGGGTTAGGGTTAGCATCAGACCTAGGATAGTGTTAGGGTTAGGGTTAGGGTTAGCATCAGCCCTAGGATAGTGTTAGGGTTAGGGTTAGGGTTAGCAACAGCCCTAGGATAGTGTTAGGGTTAGGGTTAGGGTTAGCATCAGCCCTAGGATAGTGTTAGGGTTAGGGTTAGGGTTAGCAACAGCCCTAGGATAGTGTTAGGGTTAGGGTTAGGGTTAGCATCAGCCCTAGGATAGTGTTAGGGTTAGGGTTAGCATCAGCCCTAGGATAGTGTTAGGGTTAGGGTTAGTGTTAGCATCAGCCCTAGGATAGTGTTAGGGTTAGGGTTAGCATCAGCCCTAGGATAGTGTTAGGGTTAGGGTTACGGTTAGCATCAACCCTAGGATAGTGTTAGGGTTAGTGTCAGCATCAGCCATAGGTAGTGTTAGGGTTAGGGTTAGGGTTATCATCAGGCCTAGGATAGTGTTATGGGTAGGGTTAGCATCAGCCCTAGGATAGTATTAGGGTTAGGGTTAGGGTTAGCATCAGCCCTAGGATAGTGTTAGGGTTAGGGTTAGGGTTAGCATCAGCCCTAGGATAGGGTTAGGGTTAGGGTTAGCATCAGCCCTAGGATAGTGTTAGGGTTAGGGTTAGGGTTAGCATAAGCCCTAGGATAGTGTTAGGGTTAGGGTTAGCATCAGCCCTAGGATAGAGTTAGGGTTAGGGTTAGGGTTAGCCTCAGCCCTAGGATAGTGTTAGGGTTAGGGTTACCATCAGCCGTAGTATAGTGTTAGGGTTAGGGTTAGGGTAAGCATCAGCCCTAGGATAGTGTTAGGCTTAGGGTTAGCATCAGCACTAGGATAGTGTTAGGGTTAGGGTTAGGGTTATCATCAGCCCTAGGATGTTCTTAGGGTTAGGGTTAGCATCAGACATAGGATAGTGTTAGGTTTAGAGTTAGGGTGAGCATCAGCCCTAGGATAGTGTTAGGGTTAGGTTTAGGGTGAGTATTAGCCCTAGAATAGTGTTAGTGTTAGGGTTAGGGTTAGCATCAGCCCTAGGATAGTGTTAGGGTTAGGGTTAGGGTTAGCATCAGCCCTAGAATAGTGATAGGGTAAGGGTTAGCATCAGCCCAAGGATCGTGTTAGGTTTAGGTTTAGGGTTATCATCAGGCCTAGGATAGTGTTAGGGTTAGGGTTAGCATCAGCTCTAGGATAGTGTTAGGGTTAGGGTTAGGGTTAGCATCAGCCCTAGGATAGTGTTAGTGTTAGGGTTAGCATCAGCCCTAGGATAGTGTTAGAGTTAGGGTAAGGGTTAGCATCAGCCCTAGGATAGTGTTAGTGTTAGGGTTAGCGTCAGCCATAGGATAGTGTTAGGGTTAGGGTTAGGGTTAGCATCAGCCCTAGGAGAGTGTTAGGGTTAGGGTTAGCATCAGACCTAGGATAGTGTTGGTGTTACGGGTAGGGTTAGCATCAGCCCTAGGATGGTGTTAGGGTTAGGGTTAGGGTTACCATCAAGCCTAGGATAGTATTACGGTTTGGGTTAGCATCAGCCCTAGGATAGTGTTAGTGTTAGGATTAGCATCAGCCCTAGGATAGTGTTAGGGTTAGGGTTACGATTAGCATCAGACCTAGGATAGTCGGAGGGCTATGGTTATCATCAGACCTAGCATAGTGTTAGGGTTAGGGTTAGGGTTAGCATCAGCCCTAGGATAGTGTTAGGGTTAGGGTTAGGGTGAGCATCAGCCCTAGGATAGTGTTAGGGTTAGGGTTAGGGTTAGCAACAGCCCTACGATAGTGTTAGGGTTAGGGTTAGGGTTATCATCAGCCCTAGGATAGTGTTAGGGTTAGGGTTAGGGTTAGCATCACCACTAGTATAGTGTTAGGGTTAGGGTTAGCATCAGCATTAGGATAATGTTAGGGTTAGGGTTAGGGTTAGCATCAGCCCTAGGATAGTGTTAGGGTTAGGGTTAGCATCAGCCCTAGGATAGTGTTAGGGTTAGGTTACGGTTAGCATCAACCCTGGGATAGTGTTAGGGATAGGGTCAGCATCAGCCCTAGGAGAGTGTTAGGGTTAGGGTTAGGGTTATCATCAGGCCTAGGATAGTGTTAGGGTTAGGGATAGCATCAGTCCTAGGATAGTTTTAGGGATAGGGTTAGGGTTAGCATCAGCCCTAGGATAGTGTTAGGGTTAGGATTAGCATCAGCCCTAGGATAGTGTTAGGGTTAGGGTTACGATTAGCATCAGCCCTGGGATAGTGTTAGGGTTAGGGTTAGGGTTATCATCAGGCCTAGGATAGTGTTAGGGTTAGGGTTAGCATCAGCCCTAGGATAGTGTTAGTGTTAGGGTTACGGTTAGCATCAGCCCTAGGATAGTGTTAGGGATAGGGTTAGCATCAGCCCTAGGATAGTGTTATGGTTAGGGTTAGCATCAGCCCTAGGATTGTGCTAGGGTTAGGTTTAGGGTTAGCATCAGCCTTAGGATAGTGTTAGGGTTAGGGTTAGCATCAGCCCTAGGATAGTGTTAGGGTAAGGTTTAGGGATATCATCAGGCCTAGGATACTGTTAGTGTTAGGGTTAGCATCAGCCCTAGGATTGTGTTAGAGTTAGGGTTAGTATCAGCCCTAGGATAGTGATAGGGTTAGGGTTAGGGTAAGCATCAGCCTTAGGATAGTGTTAGGGTTAGGGTTAGCATCAGCCCTAGGATAGTGTTAGCTTTAGGGTTAGCCTCAGCCCTAGGAGAGTGTTAGGGTTAGGGTTAGGGTTAGCATCAGCCCTAGGATAGTGTTAGGGTTAGGGTTAGCATTAGCCCTAGTATAGTGTTAGGGTTAGGGTTAGGGTTAGCATCAGCCCTAGGATAGTGTTAAGGTTAGTGTTAAGGGTAGCATCAGTGCTAGGATAGTGTTAGGGTTAGGTTTAGCATCAGCACTAGGATAGTGTTAGGGTTAGGGTTAGTGTTAGCATCAGACCTAGGATGCTGTTAGGGTTATGGTTAGCATCAGCCCTAGGATAGTGTTTGGGTTAGGGTTATGGTTAGCATCAGCCCTAGGATAGTGTTAGGGTTAGGGTTAAGGTTAGCATCAGCCCTAGGATAGTGTTAGGGTTAGGGTTAGGGTTAGCATCAGGCCTAGGATAGTGTTAGGGTTAGGGTTAGCATCAGCCTTAGGATAGTGTTAGGGTTAGGGTTAGGGTTAGCATCAGCCCTAGGATAGTGTTAGGGTTAGGGTTAGCATCAGCCCTAGGATAGTGTTAGGGTTAGGGTTACGGTTAGCATCAACCCTAGGGTAGTGTTAGGGTTAGTGTCAGCATCAGCCCTAGGATAGTGTTAGGGTTAGGATAAGGGTTATCAACAGGCCTAGGATAGTGTTATGGTTAGGGTTAGCATCAGCCCTAGGATAGTTTTAGGATTAGGATTAGGATTAGCATCAGCCCTAGGATAGTATTAGGGTTAGGGTTAGGGTTAGCATCAGCCCTAGGATAGTGTTAGGGTTAGGGTTAGGGTTATGGTTAGCATCAGCCCTAGGATAGTGTTAGGGTTAGGGTTAGGGTTAGCATCAGCCCTAGGATAGGGTTAGGGTTAGGGTTAGCATCAGCCCTAGGATAGTGTTAGGGTTAGGGTTAGGGTCAGCATCAGCCCTAGGATAGTGTTAGGGTTAGGTTTAGGGTGAGCATCAGCCCTAGGATAGTGTTAGTGTTAGGGTTAGGGTTAGCATCAGCCCTAGGATAGTGTTAGGGTTAGGGTTAGGGTTAGCATCAGCCCTAGGATAGTGATAGGGTTAGGGTTAGCATCACCCCAAGGATCGTGTTAGGGTTAGGGTTAGGGTTATCATCAGGCCTAGGATAGTGTTAGGGTTAGGGTTAGCCTCAGCTCTAGGATAGTGTTAGGGTTAGGGGTAGGGTTAGCATCAGCCCTAGGATAGTGTTAGGGTTAGGGTTAGCAACAGCCCTAGGATAGTGTTAGGGTTAGGTGTAGGGATATCATCAGGCCTAGGATAGTGTTAGGGTTAGGGTTAGCATCAGCCCTAGGATAGTGTTAGAGTTGGGGTTAGGGTTATCATCAGCCCTAGGATAGTGTTAGTGTTAGGGTTAGCATCAGCCCTAGGATAGTGTTAGGGTTAGGGTTAGGGTTAGAATCAGACCTAGGAGAGTGTTAGTGTTAGGGTTAGCATCAGACCTGGGATAGTGTTAGTGTTACGGGTAGGGTTACCATCAGCCCTAGGATGGTGTTAGTGTTAGGGTTAGGGTTACCATCAGGCCTAGGATAGTATTAGGGTTTGGGTTAGCATCAGCCCTAGGATAGTGTTAGGGTTAGGGTCAGGGTTAGCATCAGCCTAGGATAGTGTTAGGGATAGGGTTACCATCAGCCCTAGGATAGTGTTAGTGTTAGGGTTACAGTTGTCATCAGGCCTAGGATAGTGTTAGGGTTAGGGTTAGCATCAGCTCTAGGATAGTGTTAGGGTTAGGGTTGGGGTTAGCCTCAGCCCTAGGATAGTGTTAGGGTTAGGGTTAGGGTTATCATCAGGCCCAGGATAGTGTTAGGGTTAGGGTTAGCATCAGCCCTATGATAGTGTGAGGGCTATTGTTAGTATCAGACCTAGCATAGTGTTAGGGTTAGGGTTAGGGTTAGCACCATCCCTAGGATAGCGTTAGGGTTAGGGTTAGCGTTAGCATCAGCCCTAGGATAGTGTTAGGGTTAGGGTTAGCATCAGCCCTAGGATAATGTTATGGTTAGGGTTATGGATAGCATCAGCCCTAGCATAGTGTTAGGGTTAGGGTTAGCATCAGCCCTTGGATAGTGTTATGGTTAGGGTTAGGGTTAGCGTCAGCCCTAGGATAGTGTTAGCTTTAGGGTTAGCCTCAGCCCTAGGAGAGTGTTAGGGTTAGGGTTAGGGTTAGCATCAGCCTTAGGATAGTGTTAGGGTTAGTGTTAGGGGTAGCATCAGCGCTAGGATAGTGTTAGGGTTAGGTTTAGCATCAACACTAGGATAGTGTTAGGGTTAGGGTTAGTGTTAGCATCAGACCTAGGATGGTGTTAGGGTTATGGTTAGCATCAGCCCTAGGATAGTGTTTGGGTTAGGGTTATGGTTAGCATCAGCCCTAGGATAGTGTTAGGGTTAGGGTTAGCATCAGACCTAGGATAGTGTTAGGGTTAGGGTTAGGGTTAGCATCAGCCCTAGGATAGTGTTAGGGTTAGGGTTAGGGTTAGCAACAGCCCTAGGATAGTGTTAGGGTTAGGGTTAGGGTTAGCATCAGCCCTAGGATAGTGTTAGGGTTAGGGTTAGGGTTAGCAACAGCCCTAGGATAGTGTTAGGGTTAGGGTTAGGGTTAGCATCAGCCCTAGGATAGTGTTAGGGTTAGGGTTAGCATCAGCCCTAGGATAGTGTTAGGGTTAGGGTTAGTGTTAGCATCAGCCCTAGGATAGTGTTAGGGTTAGGGTTAGCATCAGCCCTAGGATAGTGTTAGGGTTAGGGTTACGGTTAGCATCAACCCTAGGATAGTGTTAGGGTTAGTGTCAGCATCAGCCATAGGTAGTGTTAGGGTTAGGGTTAGGGTTATCATCAGGCCTAGGATAGTGTTATGGGTAGGGTTAGCATCAGCCCTAGGATAGTATTAGGGTTAGGGTTAGGGTTAGCATCAGCCCTAGGATAGTGTTAGTGTTAGGGTTAGGGTTAGCATCAGCCCTAGGATAGGGTTAGGGTTAGGGTTAGCATCAGCCCTAGGATAGTGTTAGGGTTAGGGTTAGGGTTAGCATAAGCCCTAGGATAGTGTTAGGGTTAGGGTTAGCATCAGCCCTAGGATAGAGTTAGGGTTAGGGTTATGGTTAGCCTCAGCCCTAGGATAGTGTTAGGGTTAGGGTTAGCATCAGCCCTAGTATAGTGTTAGGGTTAGGGTTAGGGTAAGCATCAGCCCTAGGATAGTGTTAGGCTTAGGGTTAGCATCAGCACTAGGATAGTGTTAGGGTTAGGGTTAGGGTTATCATCAGCCCTAGGATGTTGTTAGGGTTAGGGTTAGCATCAGACATAGGATAGTGTTAGGTTTAGAGTTAGGGTGAGCATCAGCCCTAGGATAGTGTTAGGGTTAGGTTTAGGGTGAGTATTAGCCCTAGAATAGTGTTAGTGTTAGGGTTAGGGTTAGCATCAGCCCTAGGATAGTGTTAGGGTTAGGGTTAGGGTTAGCATCAGCCCTAGAATAGTGATAGGGTAAGGGTTAGCATCAGCCCAAGGATCGTGTTAGGTTTAGGTTTAGGGTTATCATCAGGCCTAGGATAGTGTTAGGGTTAGGGTTAGCATCAGCTCTAGGATAGTGTTAGGGTTAGGGTTAGGGTTAGCATCAGCCCTAGGATAGTGTTAGTGTTAGGGTTAGCATCAGCCCTAGGATAGTGTTAGAGTTAGGGTAAGGGTTAGCATCAGCCCTAGGATAGTGTTAGTGTTAGGGTTAGCGTCAGCCATAGGATAGTGTTAGGGTTAGGGTTAGGGTTAGCATCAGCCCTAGGAGAGTGTTAGGGTTAGGGTTAGCATCAGACCTAGGATAGTGTTGGTGTTACGGGTAGGGTTAGCATCAGCCCTAGGATGGTGTTAGGGTTAGGGTTAGGGTTACCATCAAGCCTAGGATAGTATTACGGTTTGGGTTAGCATCAGCCCTAGGATAGTGTTAGTGTTAGGATTAGCATCAGCCCTAGGATAGTGTTAGGGTTAGGGTTACGATTAGCATCAGCCCTAGGATAGTCGGAGGGCTATGGTTATCATCAGACCTAGCATAGTGTTAGGGTTAGGGTTAGGGTTAGCATCAGCCCTAGGATATTGTTAGGGTTAGGGTTAGGGTGAGCATCAGCCCTAGGATAGTGTTAGGGTTAGGGTTAGGGTTAGCAACAGCCCTACGATAGTGTTAGGGTTAGGGTTAGGGTTATCATCAGCCCTAGGATAGTGTTAGGGTTAGGGTTAGGGTTAGCATCACCACTAGTATAGTGTTAGGGTTAGGGTTAGCATCAGCATTAGGATAATGTTAGGGTTAGGGTTAGGGTTAGCATCAGCCCTAGGATAGTGTTAGGGTTAGGGTTAGCATCAGCCCTAGGATAGTGTTAGGGTTAGGTTACGGTTAGCATCAACCCTGGGATAGTGTTAGGGATAGGGTCAGCATCAGCCCTAGGAGAGTGTTAGGGTTAGGGTTAGGGTTATCATCAGGCCTAGGATAGTGTTAGGGTTAGGGATAGCATCAGTCCTAGGATAGTTTTAGGGATAGGGTTAGGGTTAGCATCAGCCCTAGGATAGTGTTAGGGTTAGGATTAGCATCAGCCCTAGGATAGTGTTAGGGTTAGGGTTACGATTAGCATCAGCCCTGGGATAGTGTTAGGGTTAGGGTTAGGGTTATCATCAGGCCTAGGATAGTGTTAGGGTTAGGGTTAGCATCAGCCCTAGGATAGTGTTAGTGTTAGGGTTACGGTTAGCATCAGCCCTAGGATAGTGTTAGGGATAGGGTTAGCATCAGCCCTAGTATAGTGTTAGTGTTAGGGTTAGGGTTATAATCAGGCCTAGGATAGTGTTAGTGTTAGGGTTAGCATCAGCACTAGGATAGTGTTAGGGTTAGGGTTGGGGTTAGCCTCAGCCCTAGGATAGTGTTAGGGTTAGGGTTAGGGTTATCATCAGGCCTAGGATAGTGTTAGGGTTAGGGTTAGCATCAGCCATAGGATAGTGTGAGGCCTATGGTTAGCATCAGACCTAGCATAGTGTTAGGGTTAGTGTTAGGGTTAGCATTAGCCCTAGGAAAATTTTAGGGTTAGCTTTAGGGTTAGCATCAGCCCTAGGATAGTGTTAGGTTTAGGGTTAGCATGAGCCCTAGGATAGTGTTAGTGTTAGGGTTAGGGTTAGGGTTAGCATCAGCCCTAGGATAGTGTTAGGGTTAGGGTTAGGGTTAGCAACAGCCCTAGGATAGTGTTAGGGTTAGGGTTAGGGTTAGCATCAGCCCTAGGATAGTGTTAGGGTTAGGGTTAGGGTTATCATCACCCCTAGGATAGTGTTAGGGTTAGGGTTAGGGTTAGCATCAGCCCTAGGATAGTGTTAGGGTTAGGGTTAGCATCAGCCCTAGGATAGTGTTAGGGTTAGGGTTACGGTTAGCATCAACCCTAGGATAGTGTTAGGGGTTGGGTCAGCATCAGCCCTAGGAGAGTGTTAGGGTTAGGGTTAGGGACATCATCAGGCCTAGGATAGTCTTAGGATTAGTGATAGCATCAGCCCTAGGATAGTTTTAGGGATAGGTTTAGGGTTAGCATCAGCACTAGGATAGTATTAGGGTTAGGGTTAGGGTTAGCATCAGCCCTAGGATAGTGTTAGGGTTAGGGTTAGGGTTCGCATCAGCCCTAGGATAGTGTTAGGGTTAGGGTTAGCATCGGCCCTAGGATAGTGTTAGTGTTAGGGTCAGCATCAGCCCTAAAATAGTCTTAGGGTTAGGGTTAGAGTTAGCATCAGGCCTAGGATAATGTTAGTGTTAGGGTTAGCATCAGCCCTAGGATAGTGTTAGGATTAGGGTTAGCTTTAGCATCAGCCCTAGGATAGTGTTAGGTTAGGGTTAGCATCATCCCTAGGATAGTGTTAGGGTTATGGTGAGGGTTAGCATCAGCCCTAGGATAGTGATAGGGTTAGGGTTACCCTAAGCCCTAGGAGAGTGTTAGGGTTAGGGTTAGGGTCAGCATCAGCCCTAGGATAGTGTTAGGGTTAGGGTTAGCATCAGCCCTAGGATAGTGTTGGGTTAGGGTTAGGGTTAGCATCAGGGCTAGGATAGTGTTATGGTTAGGGTTAGGGTTAGCATCAGCCCTAGGATAGTGTTAGGGTTAGGGTTAGGGTTAGCATCAGCCCTAGGATAGTGTTAGGGTTAGGGTTAGCATCAGCCCTAGGATAGTGTTAGGGTTAGGGTCAGCATCAGCCCTAAAATAGCCTTAGGGTTAGGGTTAGGGTTAGCATCAGGCCTAGGATAATGTTAGTGTTAGGGTTAGCATCAGCCCTAGGATATTGTTAGTGTTAGGGTTAGCATCAGCCCTAGGATAGTGTTAGGGTTAGGGTTAGGGTTAGCAGCAGCCCTAGGATAGTGTTATGGTTAGGGTTAGGGGTAGCATCAGCGCTAGGATAGTGTTAGGTTTAGGGTTAGCATCAGCACTAGGATAGTGTTAGGGTCAGGGTTAGTGTTAGCATCAGACCTAGGATGGTGTTAGTGTTATGGTTAGCATCAGCCCTAGGATAGTGTTTGGGTTAGGGTTATGGTTAGCATCAGCCCTAGGATAGTGTTAGGGTTAGGGTTAGCATCAGCCCTAGGATAGTGTTAGGGTTAGGTTTAAGGTTAGCATCAGCCCTAAGATGATGTTAGGGTTAGGGTTAGGGTTATCATCAGGCCTAGGATAGTGTTAGGGTTAGGGTTAGGGTTATCATCCGGCCTAGGATAGTGTTAGGGTTAGGGTTAGGGTTAGCATCAGCCCTAGGATAGTGTTAGGGTTAGGGTTAGGGTTAGCCTCAGCCCTAGGATAGTGATAGGGTAAGGGTTAGCATCAGCCCAAGGATCGTGTTAGGGTTAGGGTTAGCATCAGCCCTTGGATAGTGTTATGGTTAGGGTTAGGGTTAGCGTCAGCCCTAGGATAGTGTTAGCTTTAGGGTTAGCCTCAGCCCTAGGAGAGTGTTAGGGTTAGGGTTAGGGTTAGCATCAGCCCTATGATAGTGTGAGGGCTATTGTTAGTATCAGACCTAGCATAGTGTTAGGGTTAGGGTTAGGGTTAGCACCATCCCTAGGATAGCGTTAGGGTTAGGGTTAGCGTTAGCATCAGCCCTAGGATAGTGTTAGGGTTAGGGTTAGCATCAGCCCTAGGATAATGTTATGGTTAGGGTTATGGATAGCATCAGCCCTAGCATAGTGTTAGGGTTAGGGTTAGCATCAGCCCTTGGATAGTGTTATGGTTAGGGTTAGGGTTAGCGTCAGCCCTAGGATAGTGTTAGCTTTAGGGTTAGCCTCAGCCCTAGGAGAGTGTTAGGGTTAGGGTTAGGGTTAGCATCAGCCTTAGGATAGTGTTAGGGTTAGTGTTAGGGGTAGCATCAGCGCTAGGATAGTGTTAGGGTTAGGTTTAGCATCAACACTAGGATAGTGTTAGGGTTAGGGTTAGTGTTAGCATCAGACCTAGGATGGTGTTAGGGTTATGGTTAGCATCAGCCCTAGGATAGTGTTTGGGTTAGGGTTATGGTTAGCATCAGCCCTAGGATAGTGTTAGGGTTAGGGTTAGCATCAGACCTAGGATAGTGTTAGGGTTAGGGTTAGGGTTAGCATCAGCCCTAGGATAGTGTTAGGGTTAGGGTTAGGGTTAGCAACAGCCCTAGGATAGTGTTAGGGTTAGGGTTAGGGTTAGCATCAGCCCTAGGATAGTGTTAGGGTTAGGGTTAGGGTTAGCAACAGCCCTAGGATAGTGTTAGGGTTAGGGTTAGGGTTAGCATCAGCCCTAGGATAGTGTTAGGGTTAGGGTTAGCATCAGCCCTAGGATAGTGTTAGGGTTAGGGTTAGTGTTAGCATCAGCCCTAGGATAGTGTTAGGGTTAGGGTTAGCATCAGCCCTAGGATAGTGTTAGGGTTAGGGTTACGGTTAGCATCAACCCTAGGATAGTGTTAGGGTTAGTGTCAGCATCAGCCATAGGTAGTGTTAGGGTTAGGGTTAGGGTTATCATCAGGCCTAGGATAGTGTTATGGGTAGGGTTAGCATCAGCCCTAGGATAGTATTAGGGTTAGGGTTAGGGTTAGCATCAGCCCTAGGATAGTGTTAGGGTTAGGGTTAGGGTTAGCATCAGCCCTAGGATAGGGTTAGGGTTAGGGTTAGCATCAGCCCTAGGATAGTGTTAGGGTTAGGGTTAGGGTTAGCATAAGCCCTAGGATAGTGTTAGGGTTAGGGTTAGCATCAGCCCTAGGATAGAGTTAGGGTTAGGGTTAGGGTTAGCCTCAGCCCTAGGATAGTGTTAGGGTTAGGGTTAGCATCAGCCCTAGTATAGTGTTAGGGTTAGGGTTAGGGTAAGCATCAGCCCTAGGATAGTGTTAGGCTTAGGGTTAGCATCAGCACTAGGATAGTGTTAGGGTTAGGGTTAGGGTTATCATCAGCCCTAGGATGTTGTTAGGGTTAGGGTTAGCATCAGACATAGGATAGTGTTAGGTTTAGAGTTAGGGTGAGCATCAGCCCTAGGATAGTGTTAGGGTTAGGTTTAGGGTGAGTATTAGTCCTAGAATAGTGTTAGTGTTAGGGTTAGGGTTAGCATCAGCCCTAGGATAGTGTTAGGGTTAGGGTTAGGGTTAGCATCAGCCCTAGAATAGTGATAGGGTAAGGGTTAGCATCAGCCCAAGGATCGTGTTAGGTTTAGGTTTAGGGTTATCATCAGGCCTAGGATAGTGTTAGGGTTAGGGTTAGCATCAGCTCTAGGATAGTGTTAGGGTTAGGGTTAGGGTTAGCATCAGCCCTAGGATAGTGTTAGTGTTAGGGTTAGCATCAGCCCTAGGATAGTGTTAGAGTTAGGGTAAGGGTTAGCATCAGCCCTAGGATAGTGTTAGTGTTAGGGTTAGCGTCAGCCATAGGATAGTGTTAGGGTTAGGGTTAGGGTTAGCATCAGCCCTAGGAGAGTGTTAGGGTTAGGGTTAGCATCAGACCTAGGATAGTGTTGGTGTTACGGGTAGGGTTAGCATCAGCCCTAGGATGGTGTTAGGGTTAGGGTTAGGGTTACCATCAAGCCTAGGATAGTATTACGGTTTGGGTTAGCATCAGCCCTAGGATAGTGTTAGTGTTAGGATTAGCATCAGCCCTAGGATAGTGTTAGGGTTAGGGTTACGATTAGCATCAGCCCTAGGATAGTCGGAGGGCTATGGTTATCATCAGACCTAGCATAGTGTTAGGGTTAGGGTTAGGGTTAGCATCAGCCCTAGGATATTGTTAGGGTTAGGGTTAGGGTGAGCATCAGCCCTAGGATAGTGTTAGGGTTAGGGTTAGGGTTAGCAACAGCCCTACGATAGTGTTAGGGTTAGGGTTAGGGTTATCATCAGCCCTAGGATAGTGTTAGGGTTAGGGTTAGGGTTAGCATCACCACTAGTATAGTGTTAGGGTTAGGGTTAGCATCAGCATTAGGATAATGTTAGGGTTAGGGTTAGGGTTAGCATCAGCCCTAGGATAGTGTTAGGGTTAGGGTTAGCATCAGCCCTAGGATAGTGTTAGGGTTAGGTTACGGTTAGCATCAACCCTGGGATAGTGTTAGGGATAGGGTCAGCATCAGCCCTAGGAGAGTGTTAGGGTTAGGGTTAGGGTTATCATCAGGCCTAGGATAGTGTTAGGGTTAGGGATAGCATCAGTCCTAGGATAGTTTTAGGGATAGGGTTAGGGTTAGCATCAGCCCTAGGATAGTGTTAGGGTTAGGATTAGCATCAGCCCTAGGATAGTGTTAGGGTTAGGGTTACGATTAGCATCAGCCCTGGGATAGTGTTAGGGTTAGGGTTAGGGTTATCATCAGGCCTAGGATAGTGTTAGGGTTAGGGTTAGCATCAGCCCTAGGATAGTGTTAGTGTTAGGGTTACGGTTAGCATCAGCCCTAGGATAGTGTTAGGGATAGGGTTAGCATCAGCCCTAGGATAGTGTTAGTGTTAGGGTTAGGGTTATAATCAGGCCTAGGATAGTGTTAGTGTTAGGGTTAGCATCAGCACTAGGATAGTGTTAGGGTTAGGGTTGGGGTTAGCCTCAGCCCTAGGATAGTGTTAGGGTTAGGGTTAGGGTTATCATCAGGCCTAGGATAGTGTTAGGGTTAGGGTTAGCATCAGCCATAGGATAGTGTGAGGCCTATGGTTAGCATCAGACCTAGCATAGTGTTAGGGTTAGTGTTAGGGTTAGCATTAGCCCTAGGAAAATTTTAGGGTTAGCTTTAGGGTTAGCATCAGCCCTAGGATAGTGTTAGGTTTAGGGTTAGCATGAGCCCTAGGATAGTGTTAGTGTTAGGGTTAGGGTTAGGGTTAGCATCAGCCCTAGGATAGTGTTAGGGTTAGGGTTAGGGTTAGCAACAGCCCTAGGATAGTGTTAGGGTTAGGGTTAGGGTTAGCATCAGCCCTAGGATAGTGTTAGGGTTAGGGTTAGGGTTATCATCACCCCTAGGATAGTGTTAGGGTTAGGGTTAGGGTTAGCATCAGCCCTAGGATAGTGTTAGGGTTAGGGTTAGCATCAGCCCTAGGATAGTGTTAGGGTTAGGGTTACGGTTAGCATCAACCCTAGGATAGTGTTAGGGGTTGGGTCAGCATCAGCCCTAGGAGAGTGTTAGGGTTAGGGTTAGGGACATCATCAGGCCTAGGATAGTCTTAGGATTAGTGATAGCATCAGCCCTAGGATAGTTTTAGGGATAGGTTTAGGGTTAGCATCAGCACTAGGATAGTATTAGGGTTAGGGTTAGGGTTAGCATCAGCCCTAGGATAGTGTTAGGGTTAGGGTTAGGGTTCGCATCAGCCCTAGGATAGTGTTAGGGTTAGGGTTAGCATCGGCCCTAGGATAGTGTTAGTGTTAGGGTCAGCATCAGCCCTAAAATAGTCTTAGGGTTAGGGTTAGAGTTAGCATCAGGCCTAGGATAATGTTAGTGTTAGGGTTAGCATCAGCCCTAGGATAGTGTTAGGATTAGGGTTAGCTTTAGCATCAGCCCTAGGATAGTGTTAGGTTAGGGTTAGCATCATCCCTAGGATAGTGTTAGGGTTATGGTGAGGGTTAGCATCAGCCCTAGGATAGTGATAGGGTTAGGGTTACCCTAAGCCCTAGGAGAGTGTTAGGGTTAGGGTTAGGGTCAGCATCAGCCCTAGGATAGTGTTAGGGTTAGGGTTAGCATCAGCCCTAGGATAGTGTTAGGGTTAGGGTTAGGGTTAGCATCAGGGCTAGGATAGTGTTATGGTTAGGGTTAGGGTTAGCATCAGCCCTAGGATAGTGTTAGGGTTAGGGTTAGGGTTAGCATCAGCCCTAGGATAGTGTTAGGGTTAGGGTTAGCATCAGCCCTAGGATAGTGTTAGGGTTAGGGTCAGCATCAGCCCTAAAATAGCCTTAGGGTTAGGGTTAGGGTTAGCATCAGGCCTAGGATAATGTTAGTGTTAGGGTTAGCATCAGCCCTAGGATATTGTTAGTGTTAGGGTTAGCATCAGCCCTAGGATAGTGTTAGGGTTAGGGTTAGGGTTAGCAGCAGCCCTAGGATAGTGTTATGGTTAGGGTTAGGGGTAGCATCAGCGCTAGGATAGTGTTAGGTTTAGGGTTAGCATCAGCACTAGGATAGTGTTAGGGTCAGGGTTAGTGTTAGCATCAGACCTAGGATGGTGTTAGTGTTATGGTTAGCATCAGCCCTAGGATAGTGTTTGGGTTAGGGTTATGGTTAGCATCAGCCCAAGGATAGTGTTAGGGTTAGGGTTAGCATCAGCCCTAGGATAGTGTTAGGGTTAGGTTTAAGGTTAGCATCAGCCCTAAGATGATGTTAGGGTTAGGGTTAGGGTTATCATCAGGCCTAGGATAGTGTTAGGGTTAGGGTTAGGGTTATCATCCGGCCTAGGATAGTGTTAGGGTTAGGGTTAGGGTTAGCATCAGCCCTAGGATAGTGTTAGGGTTAGGGTTAGGGTTAGCCTCAGCCCTAGGATAGTGATAGGGTAAGGGTTAGCATCAGCCCAAGGATCGTGTTAGGGTTAGGGTTAGGGTTATCATCAGGCCTAGGATAGTGTTAGGGTTAGGGTTAGCATCAGCTCTAGGATAGTGTTAGGGTTAGGGGTAGGGTTAGCATCAGCCCTAGGATAGTGTTAGTGTTAGCGTTAGCATCAGCCCTAGGATAGTGTTAGGGTTTGGTGTAGGGATATCATCAGGCCTAGGATAGTGTTAGTGTTAGGGATAGCATCAGCCCTAGGATAGTGTTAGAGTTAGGGTTAGTGTTAGCATCAGCCCTAGGATAGTGTTAGTGTTAGGGTTAGCGTCAGCCCTAGGATAGTGTTAGGGTTAGGGTTAGGGTTAGCATAAGCCCTAGGAGAGTGTTAGGGTTAAGGTTAGCATCAGACCTAGGATAGTGTTAGTGTTACGGGTAGGGTTAGCATCAGCCCTAGGATGGTGTTAGGGTTATGGTTAGGGTTACCATCAAGCCTAAGATAGTATTACGTTTTGGGTTAGCATCAGCCCTAGGATAGTGTTAGTGTTAGGGTTACGATTAGCATCAGCCCTAGGATAGTGTTAGGGTTAGGGTTAGGGTTAGCAACAGCCCTACGATAGTGTTAGGGTTAGGGTTAGGGTTATCATCAGCCCTAGGATAGTGTTAGGGTTAGGGTTAGGGTTAGCATCACCACTAGTATAATGTTAGGGTTAGGGTTAGCATCAGCATTAGGATAATGTTAGGGTTAGGCTTAGGGTTAGCATCAGCCCTAGGATAGTGTTAGGGTTAGGGTTAGCATCAGCCCTAGGATAGTGTTAGTGTTAGGGTTACGGTTAGCATCAGCCCTAGGATAGTGTTAGGGATAGGGTTAGCATCAGCCCTAGGATAGTGTTAGTGTTAGGGTTAGGGTTATAATCAGGCCTAGGATAGTGTTAGTGTTAGGGTTAGCATCAGCACTAGGATAGTGTTAGGGTTAGGGTTGGGGTTAGCCTCAGCCCTAGGATAGTGTTAGGGTTAGGGTTAGGGTTATCATCAGGCCTAGGATAGTGTTAGGGTTAGGTTTAGCATCAGCCATAGGATAGTGTGAGGCCTATGGTTAGCAGCAGACCTAGCATAGTGTTAGGGTTAGTGTTAGGGTTAGCATTAGCCCTAGGAAAATGGTAGGGTTAGCTTTAGGGTTAGCATCAGCCCTAGGATAGTGTTAGGTTTAGGGTTAGCATGAGCCCTAGGATAGTGTTAGTGTTAGGGTTAGGGTTAGGGTTAGCATCAGCCCTAGGATAGTGTTAGGGTTAGGGTTAGGGTTAGCAACAGCCCTAGGATAGTGTTAGGGTTAGGGTTAGGGTTAGCATCAGCCCTAGGATAGTGTTAGGGTTAGGGTTAGGGTTATCATCACCCCTAGGATAGTGTTAGGGTTAGGGTTAGGGTTAGCATCAGCCCTAGGATAGTGTTAGGGTTAGGGTTAGCATCAGCCCTAGGATAGTGTTAGGGTTAGGGTTACGGTTAGCATCAACCCTAGGATAGTGTTAGGGGTTGGGTCAGCATCAGCCCTAGGAGAGTGTTAGGGTTAGGGTTAGGGACATCATCAGGCCTAGGATAGTCTTAGGGTTAGTGATAGCATCAGCCCTAGGATAGTTTTAGGGATAGGTTTAGGGTTAGCATCAGCCCTAGGATAGTATTAGGGTTAGGGTTAGGGTTAGCATCAGCCCTAGGATAGTGTTAGGGTTAGGGTTAGGGTTCGCATCAGCCCTAAAATAGTGTTAGGGTTAGGGTTAGCATCGGCCCTAGGATAGTGTTAGTGTTAGGGTCAGCATCAGCCCTAAAATAGTCTTAGGGTTAGGGTTAGAGTTAGCATCAGGCCTAGGATAATGTTAGTGTTAGGGTTAGCATCAGCCCTAGGATAGTGTTAGGATTAGGGTTAGCTTTAGCATCAGCCCTAGGATAGTGTTAGGTTAGGGTTAGCATCATCCCTAGGATAGTGTTAGGGTTATGGTGAGGGTTAGCATCAGCCCTAGGATAGTGTTAGGGTTAGGGTTACCCTAAGCCCTAGGAGAGTGTTAGGGTTAGGGTTAGGGTCAGCATCAGCCCTAGGATAGTGTTAGGGTTAGGGTTAGCATCAGCCCTAGGATAGTGTTAGGGTTAGGGTTAGGGTTAGCATCAGGGCTAGGATAGTGTTAGGGTTAGGGTTAGGGTTAGCATCAGCCCTAGGATAGTGTTAGGGTTAGGGTTAGAGTTAGCATCAGCCCTAGGATAGTGTTAGGGTTAGGGTTAGCATCAGCCCTAGGATAGTGTTAGGGTTAGGGTCAGCATCAGCCCTAAAATAGCCTTAGGGTTAGGGTTAGGGTTAGCATCAGGCCTAGGATAATGTTAGTGTTAGGGTTAGCATCAGCCCTAGGATATTGTTAGTGTTAGGGTTAGCATCAGCCCTAGGATAGTGTTAGGGTTAGGGTTAGGGTTAGCAGCAGCCCTAGGATAGTGTTATGGTTAGGGTTAGGGGTAGCATCAGCGCTAGGATAGTGTTAGGTTTAGGGTTAGCATCAGCACTAGGATAGTGTTAGGGTCAGGGTTAGTGTTAGCATCAGACCTAGGATGGTGTTAGTGTTATGGTTAGCATCAGCCCTAGGATAGTGTTTGGGTTAGGGTTATGGTTAGCATCAGCCCTAGGATAGTGTTAGGGTTAGGGTTAGCATCAGCCCTAGGATAGTGTTAGGGTTAGGTTTAAGGTTAGCATCAGCCCTAAGATGATGTTAGGGTTAGGGTTAGGGTTATCATCAGGCCTAGGATAGTGTTAGGGTTAGGGTTAGGGTTATCATCCGGCCTAGGATAGTGTTAGGGTTAGGGTTAGGGTTAGCATCAGCCCTAGGATAGTGTTAGGGTTAGGGTTAGGGTTAGCCTCAGCCCTAGGATAGTGATAGGGTAAGGGTTAGCATCAGCCCAAGGATCGTGTTAGGGTTAGGGTTAGGGTTATCATCAGGCCTAGGATAGTGTTAGGGTTAGGGTTAGCATCAGCTCTAGGATAGTGTTAGGGTTAGGGGTAGGGTTAGCATCAGCCCTAGGATAGTGTTAGTGTTAGCGTTAGCATCAGCCCTAGGATAGTGTTAGGGTTTGGTGTAGGGATATCATCAGGCCTAGGATAGTGTTAGTGTTAGGGATAGCATCAGCCCTAGGATAGTGTTAGAGTTAGGGTTAGTGTTAGCATCAGCCCTAGGATAGTGTTAGTGTTAGGGTTAGCGTCAGCCCTAGGATAGTGTTAGGGTTAGGGTTAGGGTTAGCATAAGCCCTAGGAGAGTGTTAGGGTTAAGGTTAGCATCAGACCTAGGATAGTGTTAGTGTTACGGGTAGGGTTAGCATCAGCCCTAGGATGGTGTTAGGGTTATGGTTAGGGTTACCATCAAGCCTAAGATAGTATTACGTTTTGGGTTAGCATCAGCCCTAGGATAGTGTTAGTGTTAGGATTAGCATCAGCCCTAGGATAGTGTTAGGGTTAGGGTTACGATTAGCATCAGCCCTAGGATAGTGTTAGGGTTAGGGTTAGCATCAGCCCTTGTATAGTGTTAGGGTTAGGGTTAGGGTTATCATCAGGCCTAGGATAGTGTTAGGGTTAGGGTTAGCATCAGCCCTAGGATAGTGTTAGTGTTAGAGTTAGGGTTAGCTTCAGCCCTAGGACAGTGTTAGGGATAGGGTTAGCATCAGCCCTACGTTAGTGTTAGTGTTAGGGTTAGGGTTATCATCAGGCCTAGGATAGTGTTAGGGTTAGGGTTAGCATCAGCTCTAGGATAGTGTTAGCGTTAGGGTTGGGGTTAGCCTCAGCCCTAGGATAGTGTTAGGGTTAGAGTTAGGGTTATCATCAGGCCTAGGATAGTGTTAGGGTTAGGGTTAGCATCAGCCCTAGGTTAGTGTGAGGGCTATGGTTAGCATCAGACCTAGCATAGTGTTAGGGTTAGGGTTAGGGTTAGCATCAGCCCTAGGATAGTGTTAGGGTTAGGGTTAGGGTTAGCATCAGCCCTAGGATAGTGTTAGGTTTAGCGTTAGCATCAGCCCTAGGATAGTGTTAGTGTTAGGGTTAGGGTTAGCGTTAGCATGAGCCCTAGGATAGTGTTAGAGTTAGGGTTAGGGTTAGCAACAGCCCTAGGATAGTGTTAGGTTAGGGTTAGCATCAGCCCTAGGATAGTGTTAGGGTTATGGTGAGGGTTAGCATCAGCCCTAGGATAGTGTTAGGGTTAGGGTTACCCTCAGCCCTAGGAGAGTGTTAGGGTTAGGGTTAGGGTCAGCATCAGCCCTAGGATAGTGTTAGGGTTAGGGTTAGCATCAGCCCTAGGATAGTGTTAGGGTTAGGGTTAGGGTTAGCATCAGGGCTAGGATAGTGTCAGGGTTAGGGTTAGGGTTAGGGTTAGCATCAGCCCTAGGATAGTGTTAGGGTTAGGGTTAGGGTTATCATCACCCCTAGGATAGTGTTAGGGTTAGGGTTAGCATCAGCCCTAGGATAGTGTTAGGGTTAGGGTCAGAATCAGCCCTAAAATAGCCTTAGGGTTAGGGTTAGGGTTAGCATCAGGCCTAGGATAATGTTAGTGTTAATGTTAGCATCAGCCCTAGGATAGTGTTAGGATTAGGGTTAGGGTTAGCATCAGCCCTAGGATAGTGTTAGGGTTAGGGTTAGCATCAGCCCTAGGATAGTGTTAGGGTTATGGTGAGGGTTAGCATCAGCCCTAGGATAGTGTTAGGGTTAGGGTTAGCATCAGCACTAGGATAGTGTTAGGGTTAGGGTTAGGGGTAGCATCAGCGCTAGGATAGTGTTAGGGTTAGGGTTAGCATCAGCCCTAGGATAGTGTTAGGGTTAGTTTTAAGGTTAGCATCAGCCCTAAGATGATGTTAGGGTTAGGGTTAGGGTTATCATCAGGCCTAGGATAGTGTTAGGGTTAGGGTTAGGGTTATCATCCGGCCTAGGATAGTGTTAGGGTTAGGGTTAGGGTTAGCATCAGCCCTAGGATAGTGTTAGGGTTAGGGTTAGGGTTAGCATCAGCCCTAGGATAGTGATAGGGTAAGGGTTAGCGTCAGCCCAAGGATCGTGTTAGGGTTAGGGTTAGGGTTATCATCAGGCCTAGGATAGTGTTAGGGTTAGGGTTAGCATCAGCTCTAGGATAGTGTTAGGGTTAGGGGTAGGGTTAGCATCAGCCCTAGGATAGTATTAGGGTTAGGGTTAGCATCAGCCCTAGGATAGTGTTAGGGTTTGGTGTAGGGATATCATCAGGCCTAGGATAGTGTTAGTGTTAGGGTTAGCATCAGCCCTAGGATAGTGTTAGAGTTAGGGTTAGGGTTAGCATCAGCCCTAGGATAGTGTTAGTGTTAGGGTTAGCGTCAGCCCTAGGATAGTGTTAGGGTTAGGGTTAGGGTTAGCATCAGCCCTAGGAGAGTGTTAGGGTTAGGGTTAGCATCAGACCTAGGATAGTGTTAGTGTTACGGGTAGGGTTAGCATCAGCCCTAGGATGGTGTTAGGGTTAGGGTTAGGGTTACCATCAAGCCTAGGATAGTATTACGTTTTGGGTTAGCATCAGCCCTAGGATAGTGTTAGTGTTAGGATTAGCATCAGCCCTAGGATACTGTTAGGGTTAGGGTTACGATTAGCATCAGCCCTAGGATAGTGTTAGGGTTAGGGTTAGCATCAGCCCTTGTATAGTGTTAGGTTTAGGGTTAGGGTTATCATCAGGCCTAGGATAGTGTTAGGGTTAGGGTTAGCATCAGCCCTAGGATAGTGTTAGTGTTAGGGTTAGGGTTAGCATCAGCCCTAGGACAGTGTTAGGGATAGGGTTAGCATCAGCCCTAGGATAGTGTTAGTGTTAGGGTTAGGGTTATCATCAGGCCTAGGATAGTGTTAGGGTTAGGGTTAGCATCAGCTCTAGGATAGTGTTAGGGTTAGGGTTGGGGTTAGCCTCAGCCCTAGGATAGTGTTAGGGTTAGAGTTAGGGTTATCATCAGGCCTAGGATAGTGTTAGGGTTAGGGTTAGCATCAGCCCTAGGTTAGTGTGAGGGCTATGGTTAGCATCAGACCTAGCATAGTGTTAGGGTTAGGGTTAGGGTTAGCATCAGCCCTAGGATAGTGTTAGGTTTAGCGTTAGCATCAGCCCTAGGATAGTGTTAGTGTTAGGGTTAGGGTTAGGGTTAGCATCAGCCCTAGGATAGTGTTAGGGTTAGGGTTAGGGTTAGCAACAGCCCTAGGATAGTGTTAGGGTTAGAGTTAGGGTTAGCATCAGCCCTAGGATAGTGTTAGGGTTAGGGTGAGGGTTAGCATCACCCCTAGGATAGTGTTAGGGTTAGGGTTAGGGTTAGCATCAGCCCTAGGATAGTGTTAGGGTTAGGGTTAGGGTTATCATCCGGCCTAGGATAGTGTTAGGGTTAGGGTTAGGGTTAGCATCAGCCCTAGGATAGTGTTAGGGTTAGGGTTAGGGTTAGCCTCAGCCCTAGGATAGTGATAGGGTAAGGGTTAGCATGAGCCCAAGGATCGTGTTAGGGTTAGGGTTAGGGTTATCATCAGGCCTAGGATAGTGTTAGGGTTAGGGTTAGCATCAGCTCTAGGATAGTGTTAGGGTTAGGGGTAGGGTTAGCATCAGCCCTAGGATAGTGTTAGTGTTAGCGTTAGCATCAGCCCTAGGATAGTGTTAGGGTTTGGTGTAGGGATATCATCAGGCCTAGGATAGTGTTAGTGTTAGGGATAGCATCAGCCCTAGGATAGTGTTAGAGTTAGGGGTAGTGTTAGCATCAGCCCTAGGATAGTGTTAGTGTTAGGGTTAGCGTCAGCCCTAGGATAGTGTTAGGGTTAGGGTTAGGGTTAGCATAAGCCCTAGGAGAGTGTTAGGGTTAAGGTTAGCATCAGACCTAGGATAGTGTTAGTGTTACGGGTAGGGTTAGCATCAGCCCTAGGATGGTGTTAGGGTTATGGTTAGGGTTACCATCAAGCCTAAGATAGTATTACGTTTTGGGTTAGCATCAGCCCTAGGATAGTGTTAGTGTTAGGATTAGCATCAGCCCTAGGATAGTGTTAGGGTTAGGGTTACGATTAGCATCAGCCCTAGGATAGTGTTAGGGTTAGGGTTAGCATCAGCCCTTGTATAGTGTTAGGGTTAGGGTTAGGGTTATCATCAGGCCTAGGATAGTGTTAGGGTTAGGGTTAGCATCAGCCCTAGGATAGTGTTAGTGTTAGAGTTAGGGTTAGCTTCAGCCCTAGGACAGTGTTAGGGATAGGGTTAGCATCAGCCCTACGTTAGTGTTAGTGTTAGGGTTAGGGTTATCATCAGGCCTAGGATAGTGTTAGGGTTAGGGTTAGCATCAGCTCTAGGATAGTGTTAGGGTTAGGGTTGGGGTTAGCCTCAGCCCTAGGATAGTGTTAGGGTTAGAGTTAGGGTTATCATCAGGCCTAGGATAGTGTTAGGGTTAGGGTTAGCATCAGCCCTAGGTTAGTGTGAGGGCTATGGTTAGCATCAGACCTAGCATAGTGTTAGGGTTAGGGTTAGGGTTAGCATCAGCCCTAGGATAGTGTTAGGGTTAGGGTTAGGGTTAGCATCAGCCCTAGGATAGTGTTAGGTTTAGCGTTAGCATCAGCCCTAGGATAGTGTTAGTGTTAGGGTTAGGGTTAGGGTTAGCATGAGCCCTAGGATAGTGTTAGGGTTAGGGTTAGGGTTAGCAACAGCCCTAGGATAGTGTTAGGTTAGGGTTAGCATCAGCCCTAGGATAGTGTTAGGGTTATGGTGAGGGTTAGCATCAGCCCTAGGATAGTGTTAGGGTTAGGGTTACCCTCAGCCCTAGGAGAGTGTTAGGGTTAGGGTTAGGGTCAGCATCAGCCCTAGGATAGTGTTAGGGTTAGGGTTAGCATCAGCCCTAGGATAGTGTTAGGGTTAGGGTTAGGGTTAGCATCAGGGCTAGGATAGTGTCAGGGTTAGGGTTAGGGTTAGGGTTAGCATCAGCCCTAGGATAGTGTTAGGGTTAGGGTTAGGGTTAGCATCAGCCCTAGGATAGTGTTAGGGTTAGGGTTAGCATTAGCCCTAGGATAGTGTTAGGGTTAGGGTCAGAATCAGCCCTAAAATAGCCTTAGGGTTAGGGTTAGGGTTAGCATCAGGCCTAGGATAATGTTAGTGTTAATGTTAGCATCAGCCCTAGGATAGTGTTAGGATTAGGGTTAGGGTTAGCATCAGCCCTAGGATAGTGTTAGGGTTAGGGTTAGCATCAGCCCTAGGATAGTGTTAGGGTTATGGTGAGGGTTAGCATCAGCCCTAGGATAGTGTTAGGGTTAGGGTTAGCATCAGCACTAGGATAGTGTTAGGGTTAGGGTTAGGGGTAGCATCAGCACTAGGATAGTGTTAGGGTTAGGGTTAGCATCAGCCCTAGGATAGTGTTAGGGTTAGTTTTAAGGTTAGCATCAGCCCTAAGATGATGTTAGGGTTAGGGTTAGGGTTATCATCAGGCCTAGGATAGTGTTAGGGTTAGGGTTAGGGTTATCATCCGGCCTAGGATAGTGTTAGGGTTAGGGTTAGGGTTAGCATCAGCCCTAGGATAGTGTTAGGGTTAGGGTTAGGGTTAGCATCAGCCCTAGGATAGTGATAGGGTAAGGGTTAGCATCAGCCCAAGGATCGTGTTAGGGTTAGGGTTAGGGTTATCATCAGGCCTAGGATAGTGTTAGGGTTAGGGTTAGCATCAGCTCTAGGATAGTGTTAGGGTTAGGGGTAGGGTTAGCATCAGCCCTAGGATAGTATTAGGGTTAGGGTTAGCATCAGCCCTAGGATAGTGTTAGGGTTTGGTGTAGGGATATCATCAGGCCTAGGATAGTGTTAGTGTTAGGGTTAGCATCAGCCCTAGGATAGTGTTAGAGTTAGGGTTAGGGTTAGCATCAGCCCTAGGATAGTGTTAGTGTTAGGGTTAGCGTCAGCCCTAGGATAGTGTTAGGGTTAGGGTTAGGGTTAGCATCAGCCCTAGGAGAGTGTTAGGGTTAGGGTTAGCATCAGACCTAGGATAGTGTTAGTGTTACGGGTAGGGTTAGCATCAGCCCTAGGATGGTGTTAGGGTTAGGGTTAGGGTTACCATCAAGCCTAGGATAGTATTACGTTTTGGGTTAGCATCAGCCCTAGGAAGGTGTTAGTGTTAGGATTAGCATCAGCCCTAGGATACTGTTAGGGTTAGGGTTACGATTAGCATCAGCCCTAGGATAGTGTTAGGGTTAGGGTTAGCATTAGCCCTTGTATAGTGTTAGGTTTAGGGTTAGGGTTATCATCAGGCCTAGGATAGTGTTAGGGTTAGGGTTAGCATCAGCCCTAAGATAGTGTTAGTGTTAGGGTTAGGGTTAGCATCAGCCCTAGGACAGTGTTAGGGATAGGGTTAGCATCAGCCCTAGGATAGTGTTAGTGTTAGGGTTAGGGTTATCATCAGGCCTAGGATAGTGTTAGGGTTAGGGTTAGCATCAGCTCTAGGATAGTGTTAGGGTTAGGGTTGGGGTTAGCCTCAGCCCTAGGATAGTGTTAGGGTTAGAGTTAGGGTTATCATCAGGCCTAGGATAGTGTTAGGGTTAGGGTTAGCATCAGCCCTAGGTTAGTGTGAGGGCTATGGTTAGCATCAGACCTAGCATAGTGTTAGGGTTAGGGTTAGGGTTAGCATCAGCCCTAGGATAGTGTTAGGTTTAGCGTTAGCATCAGCCCTAGGATAGTGTTAGTGTTAGGGTTAGGGTTAGGGTTAGCATCAGCCCTAGGATAGTGTTAGGGTTAGGGTTAGGGTTAGCAACAGCCCTAGGATAGTGTTAGGGTTAGGGTTAGGGTTAGCATCAGCCCTAGGATAGTGTTAGGGTTAGGGTGAGGGTTAGCATCACCCCTAGGATAGTGTTAGGGTTAGGGTTAGGGTTAGCATCAGCCCTAGGATAGTGTTAGGGTTAGGGTTAGCATCAGCCCTAGGTTAGTGTGAGGGCTATGGTTAGCATCAGACCTAGCATAGTGTTAGGGTTTGGGTTAGGGTTAGCATCAGCCCTAGGACAGTGTTAGGGTTAGGGTTAGGGTTAGCATCAGCCCTAGGATAGTGTTAGGTTTAGCGTTAGCATCAGCCCTAGGATAGTGTTAGGGTTAGGGTTAGCATCAGCCCTAGGATAGTGTTAGGGTTTGGTGTAGGGATATCATCAGACCTAGGATAGTGTTAGTGTTAGGGTTAGCATCAGCCCTAGGATAGTGTTAGAGTTAGGGTTAGGGTTAGCATCAGCCCTAGGATAGTGTTAGTGTTAGGGTTAGCGTCAGCCCTAGGATAGTGTTAGGGTTAGGGTTAGGGTTAGCATCAGCCCTAGGATAGTGTTAGGGTTAGCTTTAGGGTTAGCATCAGCCCTAGGATAGTGTTAAGTTTAGGGTTAGCATCAGCCCTAGGATAGTGTTAGTGTTAGGGTTAGGGTTAGGGTTAGCATAAACCCTAGGATAGTGTTAGGGTTAGGGTTAGGGTTAGCAACAGCCCTAGGATAGTGTTAGGTTTAGGGTTAGGGTTAGCATAAGCCCTAGGATAGTGTTAGGGTTAGGGTTAGGGTTAGCATCACCCCTAGGATAGTGCTAGGGCTAGGGTTAGGGTTAGCATCAGCCCTGGGATAGTGTTAGGGTTAGGGTTAGCATCAGCATTAGGATAATGTTAGGGTTAGGGTTAGGGTTAGCATTAGCCCTAGGATAGTGTTAGGGTTAGGGTTAGCATCAGCCCAAGGATAGTGTTAGGGTTAGGGTTACGGTTAGCATCAACCCTAGGATAGTGTTAGGGATAGGGTCAGCATCAGCCCTTGGAGAGTGATAGGGTTAGGGTTAGGGTTAGCATCAGCCCTAGGATAGTGTTAGGGTTAGGGATAGGGTTAGCATCAGCCCTAGGATAGTGTTAGGGTTAGGGTTAGCATCGGCCCTAGGATAGTGTTAGGGTTAGGGTCAGCATCAGCAATAAAATAGTCTTAGGGTTAGGGTTAGGGTTAGCATCAGGCCTAGGCTAATGTTAGTGTTAGGGTTAGCATCAGCCCTAGGATAGTGTTAGGATTAGGGTTAGCTTTAGCATCAGCCCTAGGATAGTGTTATGTTAGGGTTAGCATCAGCCCTAGGATAGTGTTAGGGTTATGGTGAGGGTTAGCATCAGCCCTAGGATAGTGTTAGGGTTAGGGTTAGCCTCAGCCCTAGGAGAGTGTTAGGGTTAGGGTTAGGGTCAGCATCAGCCCTAGGATAGTGTTAGGGTTAGGGTTAGCATCAGGGCTAGGATAGTGTTAGGGTTAGGGTTAGGGTTAGCATCAGGGCTAGGATAGTGTTAGGGTTAGGGTTAGGGTTAGCATCAGCCCTAGGATAGTGTTAGGGTTAGGGTTAGGGTTAGCATCAGCCCTAGGATAGTGTTAGGGTTAGGGTTAGCATCAGCCCTAGGATAGTGTTAGGGTTAGGGTCAGCATCAGCCCTAAAGTAGCCTTAGGGTTAGGGTTAGGGTTAGCATCAGACCTAGGATAATGTGAGTGTTAGGGTTAGCATCAGCCCTAGGATAGTGGTAGGATTAGGGTTAGGGTTAGCATCAGCCCTAGGATAGTGTTAGGGTTAGGGTTAGCATCAGCCCTAGGATAGTGTTAGGGTTAGGGTGAGGGTTAGCATCAGCCCTAGGATAGGGTTAGGGTTAGGGTTAGCATCAGCCCTTGGATAGTGTTATGGTTAAGGTTAGGGTTAGCATCAGCGCTAGGATAGTGTTAGATTTAGGGTTAGCCTCAGCCCTAGGAGAGTGTTAGAGTTAGGGTTAGGGTCAGCATCAGCCCTAGGATAGTGTTAGGGTTAGGGTTAGCATCAGCCCTAGGATAGTGTTAGAGTTAGTGTTAGGGTTAGCATCAGCCCTAGGATAGTGTTAGGGTTACGGTTAGGGGTAGGATCAGCGCTAGGATAGTGTTAGGTTTAGGGTTAGCATCAGCACTAGGATAGTGTTAGGGTCAGGGTTAGTGTTAGCATCTGACCTAGGATGGTGTTAGTGTTATGGTTAGCATCAGCCCTAGGATAGTGTTAGGGTTAGGGTTAGCATCAGCCCTAGGATAGTGTTAGGGATAGGTTTAGGGTTAGCATCAGCCTTAAGATGATGTTAGGGTTAGGGTTAGGGTTATCATCAGGCCTAGGATAGTGTTAGGGTTAGGGTTAGGGTTATCATCAGGCCTAGGATAGTGTTAGGGTTAGGGTTAGGGTTAGCATCAGCCCTAGGATAGTGTTAGGGTTAGGGTTAGGGTTAGCAACAGCCTTAGGATAGTGTTAGGGTTAGGGTTAGGGTTAGCATCAGCCCTAGGATAGTGTTAGGGTTAGGGTTGGTGTTAGCATCAGCCCTAGGATAGTGTTAGGGTTAGGGTTAGGGTTAGCATCAGGCCTAGGATAGTGTTAGGGTTAGGGTTAGCATCAGCCTTAGGATAGTGTTAGGGTTAGGGTTAGGGTTAGCATCAGCCCTAGGATAGTGTTAGTGTTAGGGTTAGGATCAGCCTTTGGATAGTGTTAGGGTTAGCGTTACGGTTAGCATCAACCCTAGGATAGTGTTAGGGTTAGGGTTAGCATCAGCCCTAGGATAGTGTTAGTGTTAGGGTTAGCATCAGCCCTAGGATAATGTTATGGTTAGGGTTAGCATCAGCCCTAGGATAGTGTTAGGGTTAGGGTTAGCATCAGCCTTAGGATAGTGTTAGGGTTTTTTAGGGATATCATCAGGCCTAGGATACTGTTAGTGTTAGGGTTAGCATCAGCCCTAGGATAGTGTTAGGGTTAGGGTTAGGGTTAGCATCAGCCCTAGGATAGTGTTAGGGTTAGGGTTAGCATCAGCCCTAGGATAGTGTTAGGGTTAGGGTTATCATCAGCCCTAGGATAGTGTTAGGGTTAGGGTTAGGGTTAGCAGCAGCCCTAGGATAGTGTTAGGGTTAGGGTTAGGGTTAGCATCAGCGCTAGGATAGTGTTAGGTTTAGGGTTAGCATCAGCACTAGGATAGTGTTAGGGTCAGGGTTAGTGTTAGCATCAGACCTAGGATGGTGTTAGAGTTATGGTTAGCATCAGCCCTAGGATAGTGTTTGGGTTAGGGTTATGGTTAGCATCAGCCCTAGGATAGTGTTAGGGTTAGGGTTAGCATCAGCCCTAGGAAAGTGTTAGGGTTAGGTTTAAGGTTAGCATCAGCCCTAAGATGATGTTAGGGTTAGGGTTAGGGTTATCATCAGGCCTAGGATAATGTTAGGGTTAGGGTTAGGGTTATCATCAGGCCTAGGATAGTGTTAGGGTTAGGGTTAGGGTTAGCATCAGCCCTAGGATAGTGTTAGGGTTAGGGTTAGGTTTAGCATCAGCCCTAGGATAGTGATAGGGTAAGGGTTAGCATCAGCCCAAGGATCGTGTTAGGGTTAGGGTTAGGGTTATCATCAGGCCTAGGATAGTGTTAGGGTTAGGGTTAGCATCAGCTCTAGGATAGTGTTAGGGTTAGGGGTAGGGTTAGCATCAGCCCTAGGATAGTGTTAGGGTTAGCGTTAGCATCAGCCCTAGGATAGTGTTAGGGTTTGGTGTAGGGATATCATCAGGCCTAGGATAGTGTTAGTGTTAGGGTTAGCATCAGCCCTAGGATAGTGTTAGAGTTAGGGTTAGTGTTAGCATCAGCCCTAGGATAGTGTTAGTGTTAGGGTTAGCGTCAGCCCTAGGATAGTGTTAGGGTTAGGGTTAGGGTTAGCATCAGCCCTAGGAGAGTGTTAGGGTTAAGGTTAGCATCAGCCCTAGGATAGTGTTAGTGTTAGGATTAGCATCAGCCCTAGGATAGTGTTAGGGTTAGGGTTAGGATTAGCATCAGCCCTAGGATAGTGTTAGGGTTAGGGTTAGCATCAGCCTTTGTATAGTGTTAGGGTTAGGGTTAGGGTTATCATCAGGCCTAGGATAGTGTTAGGGTTAGGGTTAGCATCAGCCCTAGGATAGTGTTAGTGTTAGTGTTAGGGTTAGCATCAGCCCTAGGACAGTGTTAGGGATAGGGTTAGCATCAGCCCTACGATAGTGTTAGTGTTAGGGTTAGGGTTATCATCAGGCCTAGGATAGTGTTAGGGTTAGGGTTAGCATCAGCTCTAGGATAGTGTTAGGGTTAGGGTTGGGGTTAGCCTCAGCCCTAGGATAGTGTTAGGGTTAGAGTTAGGGTTATCATCAGGCCTAGGATAGTGTTAGGGTTAGGGTTAGCATCAGCCCTAGGTTAGTGTGAGGGATATGGTTAGCATCAGACCTAGCATAGTGTTAGGGTTAGGGTTAGGGTTAGCATCAGCCCTAGGATGGTGTTAGGGTTAGGGTTAGGGTTAGCATCAGCCCTAGGATAGTGTTAGGTTTAGCGTTAGCATCAGCCCTAGGATATTGTTAGTGTTAGGGTTAGGGTTAGGGTTAGCATCAGCCCTAGGATAGTGTTAGGGTTAGGGTTAGCAACAGCCCTAGGATAGTGTTAGGTTAGGGTTAGCATCAGCCCTAGGATAGTGTTAGGGTTATGGTGAGGGTTAGCATCAGCCCTAGGATAGTGTTAGGGTTAGGGTTACCCTCAGCCCTAGGAGAGTGTTAGGGTTAGGGTTAGGGTCAGCATCAGCCCTAGGATAGTGTTAGGGTTAGGGTTAGCATCAGCCCTAGGATAGTGTTAGGGTTAGGGTTAGGGTTAGCATCAGGGCTAGGATAGTGTTAGGGTTAGGGTTAGGGTTAGGGTTAGCATCAGCCCTAGGATAGTGTTAGGGTTAGGGTTAGGGTTAGCATCAGCCCTAGGATAGTGTTAGGGTTAGGGTTAGCATCAGCCCTAGGATAGTGTTAGGGTTAGGGTCAGCATCAGCCCTAAAATAGCCTTAGGGTTAGGGTTAGGGTTAGCATCAGGCCTAGGATAATGTTAGTGTTAGGGTTAGCATCAGCCCTAGGATAGTGTTAGGATTAGGGTTAGGGTTAGCATCAGCCCTAGGATAGTGTTAGGGTTAGGGTTAGCATCAGCCCTAGGATAGTGTTAGGGTTATGGTGAGGGTTAGCATCAGCCCTAGGATAGTGTTAGCGTTAGGGTTAGCATCAGCCCTTGGATAGTGTTATGGTTAAGGTTAGGGTTAGCATCAGCGCTAGGATAGTGTTAGCTTTAGGGTTAGCCTCAGCCCTAGGAGAGTGTTAGGGTTAGGGTTAGGGTCAGCATCAGCCCTAGGATAGTGTTAGGGTTAGGGTTAGGGTTAGCATCAGCCCTAGGATAGTGTTAGGGTTAGGGTTAGGGGTAGCATCAGCGCTAGGATAGTGTTAGTTTTAGGGTTAGCATCAGCACTAGGATAGTGTTAGGGTCAGGGTTAGTGTTAGCATCAGACCTAGGATGGTGTTAGTGTTATGGTTAGCATCAGCCCTAGGATAGTGTTTGGGTTAGGGTTATGGTTTGCATCAGCCCTAGGATAGTGTTAGGGTTAGGGTTAGCATCAGCCCTAGGATAGTGTTAGGGTTAGGTTTAAGGTTAGCATCAGCCCTAAGATGATGTTAGGGTTAGGGTTAGGGTTATCATCAGGCCTAGGATAGTGTTAGGGTTAGGGTTAGGGTTATCATCAGGCCTAGGATAGTGTTAGGGTTAGGGTTAGGGTTAGCATCAGCCCTAGGATAGTGTTAGGGTTAGGGTTAGGGTTAGGGTTAGCATCAGCCCTAGGATAGTGATAGGGTAAGGGTTAGCATCAGCCCAAGGATCGTGTTAGGGTTAGGGTTAGGGTTATCATGAGGCCTAGGATAGTGTTAGGGTTAGGGTTAGCATCAGCTCTAGGATAGTGTTAGGGTTAGGGGTAGGGTTAGCATCAGCCCTAGGATAGTGTTAGGGTTAGCGTTAGCATCAGCCCTAGGATAGTGTTAGGGTTTGGTGTAGGGATATCATCAGGCCTAGGATAGTGTTAGTGTTAGGGTTAGCATCAGCCCTAGCATAGTGTTAGAGTTAGGGTTAGGGTTAGCATCAGCCCTAGGATAGTGTTAGTGTTAGGGTTAGCGTCAGCCCTAGGATAGTGTTAGGGTTAGAGTTAGGGTTAGCATCAGCCCTAGGAGAGTGTTAGGGTTACGGTTAGCATCAGACCTAGGATAGTGTTAGTGTTACGGGTAGGGTTAGCATCAGCCCTAGGATGGTGTTAGGGTTAGGGTTAGGGTTACCATCAAGCCTAGGATAGTATTACGTTTTGGGTTAGCATCAGCCCTAGGATAGTGTTAGTGTTAGGATTAGCATCAGCCCTAGGATAGTGTTAGCGTTAGGGTTACGATTAGCATCAGCCCTAGGATAGTGTTAGGGTTAGGGTTAGCATCAGCCCTTGTATAGTGTTAGGGTTAGGGTTAGGGTTAACATCAGGCCTAGGATAGTGTTAGGGTTAGGGTTAGCATCAGCCCTAGGATAGTGTTAGTGTTAGGGTTAGGGTTAGCATCAGCCCTAGGACAGTGTTAGGGATAGGGTTAGCATCAGCCCTAGGATAGTGATCGGGTAAGGGTTAGCATCAGCCCAAGGATCGTGTTAGGGTTAGGGTTAGGGTTATCATCAGGCCTAGGATAGTGTTACGGTTAGTGTTAGCATCAGCTCTAGGATAGTGTTAGGGTTAGGGGTAGGGTTAGCATCAGCCCTAGGATAGTGTTAGGGTTAGGGTTACGATTAGCATCAGCCCTAGGATAGTGTTAGGGTTAGGGTTAGCATCAGCCCTTGTATAGTGTTAGGGTTAGGGTTAGGGTTATCATCAGGCCTAGGATAATGTTAGGGTTAGGGTTAGCATCAGCCCTAGGATAGTGTTAGTGTTAGGGTTAGGGTTAGCATCAGCCCTAGGACAGTGTTAGGGATAGGGTTAGCATCAGCCCTAGGATAGTGATAGGGTAAGGGTTAGCATCAGCCCAAGCATCGTGTTAGGGTTAGGGTTAGGGTTATCATCAGGCCTAGGATAGTGTTAGGGTTAGCGTTAGCATCAGCTCTAGGATAGTGTTAGTTTTAGAGTTGGGGTT
This sequence comes from Lemur catta, assembly GCF_020740605.2. NCBI lineage: Eukaryota > Metazoa > Chordata > Mammalia > Primates > Lemuridae > Lemur > Lemur catta. The sequence continues at coordinate 421,702 of NW_025423880.1, read as the reverse complement.
AGCCTCAGCCCTAGGATAGTGTTAGGGATAGAGTTAGGGTTATCATCAGGCCTAGGATAGTGTTAGGGTTAGGGTTAGCATCAGCCCTAGGTTAGTGTGAGGGCTATGGTTAGCATCAGACCTAGCATAGTGTTAGGGTTAGGGTTAGGGTTAGCATCAGCCCTAGGAGAGTGTTAGGGTTAGGGTTAGGGTTATCATCAGACCTAGGATAGTGTTAGGGTTAGGGATAGCATCAGCCCTAGGATAGTTTTAGGGATAGGGTTAGGGTTAGCATCAGCCCTAGGATAGTGTTAGTGGTAGGATTAGCATCAGCCCTAGGATAGTGTTAGGGTTAGGGTTACGATTAGCATCAGCCCTAGGATAGTGTTAGGGTTAGGGTTAGCATCAGCCCTTGTATAGTGTTAGGGTTACGGTTAGGGTTATCATCAGGCCTAGGATAGTGTTAGGGTTAGGGTTAGCATCAGCCCTAGGATAGTGTTAGGGTTATGGTGAGGGTTAGCATCAGCCCTAGGATAGTGTTAGCGTTAGGGTTAGCATCAGCCCTTGGATAGTGTTATGGTTAAGGTTAGGGTTAGCATCAGCGCTAGGATAGTGTTAGCTTTAGGGTTAGCCTCAGCCCTAGGAGAGTGTTAGGGTTAGGGTTAGGGTCAGCATCAGCCCTAGGATAGTGTTAGGGTTAGGGTTAGGGTTAGCATCAGCCCTAGGATAGTGTTAGGGTTAGGGTTAGGGGTAGCATCAGCGCTAGGATAGTGTTAGTTTTAGGGTTAGCATCAGCACTAGGATAGTGTTAGGGTCAGGGTTAGTGTTAGCATCAGACCTAGGATGGTGTTAGTGTTATGGTTAGCATCAGCCCTAGGATAGTGTTTGGGTTAGGGTTATGGTTTGCATCAGCCCTAGGATAGTGTTAGGGTTAGGGTTAGCATCAGCCCTAGGATAGTGTTAGGGTTAGGTTTAAGGTTAGCATCAGCCCTAAGATGATGTTAGGGTTAGGGTTAGGGTTATCATCAGGCCTAGGATAGTGTTAGGGTTAGGGTTAGGGTTATCATCAGGCCTAGGATAGTGTTAGGGTTAGGGTTAGGGTTAGCATCAGCCCTAGGAGAGTGTTAGGGTTAGGGTTAGCATCAGCCTTAGGATAGTGTTAGGGTTAGGGTTAGGGTTAGCATCAGCCCTAGGATAGTGTTAGTGTTAGGGTTAGGATCAGCCTTTGGATAGTGTTAGGGTTAGGGTTACGGTTAGCATCAACCCTAGGATAGTGTTAGGGTTAGGGTTAGCATCAGCCCTAGGATAGTGTTAGTGTTAGGGTTAGCATCAGCCCTAGGATAATGTTATGGTTAGGGTTAGCATCAGCCCTAGGATAGTGTTAGGGTTAGGGTTAGCATCAGCCTTAGGATAGTGTTAGGGTTTTTTAGGGATATCATCAGGCCTAGGATACTGTTAGTGTTAGGGTTAGCATCAGCCCTAGGATAGTGTTAGGGTTAGGGTTAGGGTTAGCATCAGCCCTAGGATAGTGTTAGGGTTAGGGTTAGCATCAGCCCTAGGATAGTGTTAGGGTTAGGGTTATCATCAGCCCTAGGATAGTGTTAGGGTTAGGGTTAGGGTTAGCAGCAGCCCTAGGATAGTGTTAGGGTTAGGGTTAGGGTTAGCATCAGCGCTAGGATAGTGTTAGGTTTAGGGTTAGCATCAGCACTAGGATAGTGTTAGGGTCAGGGTTAGTGTTAGCATCAGACCTAGGATGGTGTTAGTGTTATGGTTAGCATCAGCCCTAGGATAGTGTTTGGGTTAGGGTTATGGTTAGCATCAGCCCTAGGATAGTGTTAGGGTTAGGGTTAGCATCAGCCCTAGGAAAGTGTTAGGGTTAGGTTTAAGGTTAGCATCAGCCCTAAGATGATGTTAGGGTTAGGGTTAGGGTTATCATCAGGCCTAGGATAATGTTAGGGTTAGGGTTAGGGTTATCATCAGGCCTAGGATAGTGTTAGGGTTAGGGTTAGGGTTAGCATCAGCCCTAGGATAGTGTTAGGGTTAGGGTTAGGGTTAGCATCAGCCCTAGGATAGTGATAGGGTAAGGGTTAGCATCAGCCCAAGGATCGTGTTAGGGTTAGGGTTAGGGTTATCATCAGGCCTAGGATAGTGTTAGGGTTAGGGTTAGCATCAGCTCTAGGATAGTGTTAGGGTTAGGGGTAGGGTTAGCATCAGCCCTAGGATAGTGTTAGGGTTAGCGTTAGCATCAGCCCTAGGATAGTGTTAGGGTTTGGTGTAGGGATATCATCAGGCCTAGGATAGTGTTAGTGTTAGGGTTAGCATCAGCCCTAGGATAGTGTTAGAGTTAGGGTTAGTGTTAGCATCAGCCCTAGGATAGTGTTAGTGTTAGGGTTAGCGTCAGCCCTAGGATAGTGTTAGGGTTAGGGTTAGGGTTAGCATCAGCCCTAGGAGAGTGTTAGGGTTAAGGTTAGCATCAGCCCTAGGATAGTGTTAGTGTTAGGATTAGCATCAGCCCTAGGATAGTGTTAGGGTTAGGGTTAGGATTAGCATCAGCCCTAGGATAGTGTTAGGGTTAGGGTTAGCATCAGCCTTTGTATAGTGTTAGGGTTAGGGTTAGGGTTATCATCAGGCCTAGGATAGTGTTAGGGTTAGGGTTAGCATCAGCCCTAGGATAGTGTTAGTGTTAGTGTTAGGGTTAGCATCAGCCCTAGGACAGTGTTAGGGATAGGGTTAGCATCAGCCCTACGATAGTGTTAGTGTTAGGGTTAGGGTTATCATCAGGCCTAGGATAGTGTTAGGGTTAGGGTTAGCATCAGCTCTAGGATAGTGTTAGGGTTAGGGTTGGGGTTAGCCTCAGCCCTAGGATAGTGTTAGGGTTAGAGTTAGGGTTATCATCAGGCCTAGGATAGTGTTAGGGTTAGGGTTAGCATCAGCCCTAGGTTAGTGTGAGGGCTATGGTTAGCATCAGACCTAGCATAGTGTTAGGGTTAGGGTTAGGGTTAGCATCAGCCCTAGGATGGTGTTAGGGTTAGGGTTAGGGTTAGCATCAGCCCTAGGATAGTGTTAGGTTTAGCGTTAGCATCAGCCCTAGGATATTGTTAGTGTTAGGGTTAGGGTTAGGGTTAGCATCAGCCCTAGGATAGTGTTAGGGTTAGGGTTAGCAACAGCCCTAGGATAGTGTTAGGTTAGGGTTAGCATCAGCCCTAGGATAGTGTTAGGGTTATGGTGAGGGTTAGCATCAGCCCTAGGATAGTGTTAGGGTTAGGGTTACCCTCAGCCCTAGGAGAGTGTTAGGGTTAGGGTTAGGGTCAGCATCAGCCCTAGGATAGTGTTAGGGTTAGGGTTAGCATCAGCCCTAGGATAGTGTTAGGGTTAGGGTTAGGGTTAGCATCAGGGCTAGGATAGTGTTAGGGTTAGGGTTAGGGTTAGGGTTAGCATCAGCCCTAGGATAGTGTTAGGGTTAGGGTTAGGGTTAGCATCAGCCCTAGGATAGTGTTAGGGTTAGGGTTAGCATCAGCCCTAGGATAGTGTTAGGGTTAGGGTCAGCATCAGCCCTAAAATAGCCTTAGGGTTAGGGTTAGGGTTAGCATCAGGCCTAGGATAATGTTAGTGTTAGGGTTAGCATCAGCCCTAGGATAGTGTTAGGATTAGGGTTAGGGTTAGCATCAGCCCTAGGATAGTGTTAGGGTTAGGGTTAGCATCAGCCCTAGGATAGTGTTAGGGTTATGGTGAGGGTTAGCATCAGCCCTAGGATAGTGTTAGCGTTAGGGTTAGCATCAGCCCTTGGATAGTGTTATGGTTAAGGTTAGGGTTAGCATCAGCGCTAGGATAGTGTTAGCTTTAGGGTTAGCCTCAGCCCTAGGAGAGTGTTAGGGTTAGGGTTAGGGTCAGCATCAGCCCTAGGATAGTGTTAGGGTTAGGGTTAGGGTTAGCATCAGCCCTAGGATAGTGTTAGGGTTAGGGTTAGGGGTAGCATCAGCGCTAGGATAGTGTTAGTTTTAGGGTTAGCATCAGCACTAGGATAGTGTTAGGGTCAGGGTTAGTGTTAGCATCAGACCTAGGATGGTGTTAGTGTTATGGTTAGCATCAGCCCTAGGATAGTGTTTGGGTTAGGGTTATGGTTTGCATCAGCCCTAGGATAGTGTTAGGGTTAGGGTTAGCATCAGCCCTAGGATAGTGTTAGGGTTAGGTTTAAGGTTAGCATCAGCCCTAAGATGATGTTAGGGTTAGGGTTAGGGTTATCATCAGGCCTAGGATAGTGTTAGGGTTAGGGTTAGGGTTATCATCAGGCCTAGGATAGTGTTAGGGTTAGGGTTAGGGTTAGCATCAGCCCTAGGATAGTGTTAGGGTTAGGGTTAGGGTTAGGGTTAGCATCAGCCCTAGGATAGTGATAGGGTAAGGGTTAGCATCAGCCCAAGGATCGTGTTAGGGTTAGGGTTAGGGTTATCATGAGGCCTAGGATAGTGTTAGGGTTAGGGTTAGCATCAGCTCTAGGATAGTGTTAGGGTTAGGGGTAGGGTTAGCATCAGCCCTAGGATAGTGTTAGGGTTAGCGTTAGCATCAGCCCTAGGATAGTGTTAGGGTTTGGTGTAGGGATATCATCAGGCCTAGGATAGTGTTAGTGTTAGGGTTAGCATCAGCCCTAGCATAGTGTTAGAGTTAGGGTTAGGGTTAGCATCAGCCCTAGGATAGTGTTAGTGTTAGGGTTAGCGTCAGCCCTAGGATAGTGTTAGGGTTAGAGTTAGGGTTAGCATCAGCCCTAGGAGAGTGTTAGGGTTACGGTTAGCATCAGACCTAGGATAGTGTTAGTGTTACGGGTAGGGTTAGCATCAGCCCTAGGATGGTGTTAGGGTTAGGGTTAGGGTTACCATCAAGCCTAGGATAGTATTACGTTTTGGGTTAGCATCAGCCCTAGGATAGTGTTAGTGTTAGGATTAGCATCAGCCCTAGGATAGTGTTAGCGTTAGGGTTACGATTAGCATCAGCCCTAGGATAGTGTTAGGGTTAGGGTTAGCATCAGCCCTTGTATAGTGTTAGGGTTAGGGTTAGGGTTAACATCAGGCCTAGGATAGTGTTAGGGTTAGGGTTAGCATCAGCCCTAGGATAGTGTTAGTGTTAGGGTTAGGGTTAGCATCAGCCCTAGGACAGTGTTAGGGATAGGGTTAGCATCAGCCCTAGGATAGTGATCGGGTAAGGGTTAGCATCAGCCCAAGGATCGTGTTAGGGTTAGGGTTAGGGTTATCATCAGGCCTAGGATAGTGTTAGGGTTAGTGTTAGCATCAGCTCTAGGATAGTGTTAGGGTTAGGGGTAGGGTTAGCATCAGCCCTAGGATAGTGTTAGGGTTAGGGTTACGATTAGCATCAGCCCTAGGATAGTGTTAGGGTTAGGGTTAGCATCAGCCCTTGTATAGTGTTAGGGTTAGGGTTAGGGTTATCATCAGGCCTAGGATAATGTTAGGGTTAGGGTTAGCATCAGCCCTAGGATAGTGTTAGTGTTAGGGTTAGGGTTAGCATCAGCCCTAGGACAGTGTTAGGGATAGGGTTAGCATCAGCCCTAGGATAGTGATAGGGTAAGGGTTAGCATCAGCCCAAGCATCGTGTTAGGGTTAGGGTTAGGGTTATCATCAGGCCTAGGATAGTGTTAGGGTTAGCGTTAGCATCAGCTCTAGGATAGTGTTAGTTTTAGAGTTGGGGTTAGCCTCAGCCCTAGGATAGTGTTAGGGATAGAGTTAGGGTTATCATCAGGCCTAGGATAGTGTTAGGGTTAGGGTTAGCATCAGCCCTAGGTTAGTGTGAGGGCTATGGTTAGCATCAGACCTAGCATAGTGTTAGGGTTAGGGTTAGGGTTAGCATCAGCCCTAGGAGAGTGTTAGGGTTAGGGTTAGGGTTATCATCAGACCTAGGATAGTGTTAGGGTTAGGGATAGCATCAGCCCTAGGATAGTTTTAGGGATAGGGTTAGGGTTAGCATCAGCCCTAGGATAGTGTTAGTGGTAGGATTAGCATCAGCCCTAGGATAGTGTTAGGGTTAGGGTTACGATTAGCATCAGCCCTAGGATAGTGTTAGGGTTAGGGTTAGCATCAGCCCTTGTATAGTGTTAGGGTTACGGTTAGGGTTATCATCAGGCCTAGGATAGTGTTAGGGTTAGGGTTAGCATCAGCCCTAGGATAGTGTTAGTGTTAGGGTTACGGTTAGCATCAGCCCTAGGATAGTGTTAGGGATAGGGTTAGCATCAGCCCTAGGATAGTGTTAGTGTTAGGGTTAGGGTTATCATCAGGAATAGGATAGTGTTAGGGTTAGGGTTAGCATCAGCTCTAGGATAGTGTTAGGGTTAGGGTTGGGGTTAGCCTCAGCCCTAGAATAGTGTTAGGGTTAGGGTTAGGGTTATCATCAGGCCTAGGATAGTGTTAGGGTTAGGGTTAGCATCAGACCTAGGATAGTGTGAGGGTTAGGTTTAAGGTTAGCATCAGCCCTAAGATGATGTTAGGGTTAGGGTTAGGGTTATCATCAGCCCTAGGATAGTGTTAGGGTTAGCTTTAGGGTTAGCATCAGCCCTAGGATAGTGTTAGTGTTAGGGTTAGGGTTAGGGTTAGCATCAACCGTAGGATAGTGTTAGGGTTAGGGTTAGGGTTAGCAACAGCCCTAGGATAGTGTTAGGGTTAGGGTTAGGGTTAGCATCAGCCCTAGGATAGTGTTAGGGTTAGGGTTAGGGTTAGCATCACCCCTAGGATAGTGCTAGGGTTAGGGTTAGGGTTAGCATCAGCCCTGGGATAGTGTTAGGGTTAGGGTTAGCATCAGCATTAGGATAATGTTAGGGTTAGGGTTAGGGTTAGCATTAGCCCTAGGATAGTGTTAGGGTTAGGGTTACGGTTAGCATCAACACTAGGATAGTGTTAGGGATAGGGTCAGCATCAGCCCTAGGAGAGTGATAGGGTTAGGGTTAGGGATATCATCAGGCCTAGGATAGTGTTAGGGTTAGGGATAGCATCAGCCCTAGGATAGTTTTAGGGATAGGTTTAGGGTTAGCATCAGCCCTAGGATAGTTTTAGGGTTAGGGTTAGGGTTAGCATCAGCCCTAGGATACTGTTAGGGTTAGGGTTAGGGTTAGCATCAGCCCTAGGATAGTGTTAGGGTTAGGGTTAGCATCGGCCCTAGGATAGTGTTAGGGTTAGGGTCAGCATCAGCAATAAAATAGTCTTAGGGTTAGGGTTAGGGTTAGCATCAGGCCTAGGCTAATGTTAGTGTTAGGGTTAGCATCAGCCCTAGGATAGTGTTAGGATTAGGGTTAGCTTTAGCATCAGCCCTAGGATAGTGTTAGGTTAGGGTTAGCATCAGCCCTAGGATAGTGTTCGGGTTATGGTGAGGGTTAGCATCAGCCCTAGGATAGTGTTAGGGTTAGGGTTAGCCTCAGCCCTAGGAGAGTGTTAGGGTTAGGGTTAGGGTCAGCATCAACCCTAGGATAGTGTTAGGGTTAGGGTTAGCATCAGGGCTAGGATAGTGTTAGGGTTAGGGTTAGGGTTAGCATCAGGGCTAGGATAGTGTTAGGGTTAGGGTTAGGGTTAGCATCAGCCCTAGGATAGTGTTAGGGTTAGGGTTAGCATCAGCCCTAGGATAGTGTTAGTGTTAGGGTCTGCATCAGCTCTAAAATAGATTTAGGGTTAGGTTTAGGGTTAGCATCAGACCTAGGATAATGTTAGTGTTAGGGTTAGCATCAGCCCTAGGATAGTGGTAGGATTAGGGTTAGGGTTAGCATCAGCCCTAGGATAGTGTTAGGGTTAGGGTTAGCATCAGCCCTAGGATAGTGTTAGGGTTATGGTGAGGGTTAGCATCAGCCCTAGGATTGTGTTAGGGTTAGGGTTAGCATCAGCCCTTGGATAGTGTTATGGTTAAGGTTAGGGTTAGCATCAGTGCTAGGATAGTGTTAGCTTTAGGGTTAGCCTCAGCCCTAGGAGAGTGTTAGAGTTAGGGTTAGGGTCAGCATCAGCCCTAGGATAGTGTTAGGGTTAGGGTTAGCATCAGCCCTAGGATAGTGTTAGAGTTAGGGTTAGGGTTAGCATCAGCCCTAGGATAGTGTTAGGGTTACGGTTAGGGGTAGCATCAGGGCTAGGATAGTGTTAGGTTTAGGGTTAGCATCAGCACTAGGATAGTGTTAGGGTCAGGGTTAGTGTTAGCATCAGACCTAGGATGGTGTTAGTGTTATGGTTAGCATCAGCCCCAGGATAGTGTTAGGGTTAGGGTTAGCATCAGCCCTAGGATAGTGTTAGGGTTAGGTTTAGGGTTAGCATCAGCCCTAATATGATGTTAGGGTTAGGGTTAGGGTTATCATCAGGCCTAGGATAGTGTTAGGGTTAGGGTTAGGGTTATCATCAGGCCTAGGATAGTGTTAGGGTTAGGGTTAGGGTTAGCATCAGCCCTAGGATAGTGTTAGCGTTAGGGTTAGGGTTAGCAACAGCCTTAGGATAGTGTTAGGGTTAGGGTTAGGGTTAGCATCAGCCCTAGGATAGTGTTAGGGTTAAGGTTGGTGTTAGCATCAGCCCTAGGATAGTGTTAGGGTTAGGGTTAGGGTTAGCATCAGGCCTAGGATAGTGTTAGGGTTAGGGTTAGCATCAGCCTTAGGATAGTGTTAGGGTTAGGGTTAGCATCAGCCCTAGGATAGTGTTAGGGTTAGGGTTAGCATCAGCCCTAGGATAGTGTTAGGGTTAGGTTTAGGGATATCATCAGGCCTAGGATACTGTTAGTGTTAGGGTTAGCATCAGCCCTAGGATAGTGTTAGGGTTAGGGTTAGGGTTAGCATCAGCCCTAGGATAGTGTTAGTGTTAGGGTTAGTATCAGCCCTAGGATAGTGTTACGGTTAGGGTTAGGGTAAGCATCAGCCCTAGGATAGTGTTAGGGTTAGGGTTAGCATGAGCCCTAGGATAGTGTTAGGGTTAGGGTTAGGGTTAGCATCAGCCCTAGGATAGTGTCAGGGTTAGGGTTAGGGTTAGCATCAGCCCTAGGATAGTGTTAGGGATAGGTCTACCATCAGCCCTAGGATAGTGTTAGTGTTAGGGTTACGGTTATCATCAGGCCTAGGATAGTGTTAGGGTTAGGGTTAGCATCAGCTCTAGGATAGTGTTAGGGTTAGGGTTGGGGTTAGCCTCAGCCCTAGAATAGTGTTAGGGTTAGGGTTAGGGTTATCATCAGGCCTAGGAGAGTGTTAGGGTTAGGGTTAGCATCAGCCCTAGGATACTGTGAGTGGTATTGTTAGCATGAGACCTAGCATAGTGTTAGGGTTAGGGTTAGGGTTAGCATCAGCCCTAGGATAGTGTTAGGGTTAGGGTTAGCGTTAGCATCAGCCCTAGGATAGTGTTAGGGTTAGGGTTAGCATCAGCCCTAGGATAATGTTATGGTTAGGGTTATGGTTAGCATCAGCCCTAGGATAGTGTTAGGGTTAGGGTTAGCATCAGCCCTTGGATAGTGTTATGGTTAGGGTTAGGGTTAGCATCAGCCCTAGGATAGTGTTAGCTTTAGGGTTAGCCTCAGCCTTAGGAGAGTGTTAGGGTTAGGGTTAGGGTTAGCATCAGCCCTAGCATAGTGTTAGGGTTAGGGTTACCATCAGCCCTAGGATACTGTTAGGGTTAGGGTTAGGGTTAGCATGAGCCCTAGGATAGTGTTAGGGTTAGTGTTAGGGGTAGCATCAGCGCTAGGATAGTGTTAGGGTTAGGTTTAGCATCAGCACTAGGATAGTGTTAGGGTTAGGGTTAGTGTTGGCATCAGACCTAGGATGGTGTTAGGGTTATGGTTAGCATCAGCCCTAGGATAGTGTTTGTGTTAGGGTTATGGTTAGCATCAGCCCTAGGATAGTGTTATTGTTAGGGTTAGCATCAGACCTAGGATAGTGTTAGGGTTAGGTTTAGGGTTAGCATCAGCCCTAAGATGATGTTAGGGTAAGGGTTAGGGTTATCATCAGGCCTAGGATAGTGTTAGGGTTAGGGTTAGGGTTAGCAACAGCCCTCGGATAGTGTTAGGGTTAGGGTTAGGGTTAGCATCAGCCCTAGGATAGTGTTAGGGTTAGGGTTAGGGTTAGCAGCAGCCCTAGGATAGTGTTAGGGTTAGGGTTAGGGTTAGCATCAGGCCTAGGATAGTGTTAGGGTTAGGGTTAGCATCAGCCTTAGGATAGTGTTAGGGTTAGGGTTAGGGTTAGCATCAGCCCAAGGATAGTGTTAACGTTAGGGTTAGCATCAGCCCTAGGATAGTGTTAGGGTTAGGGTTACGGTTAGCATCAACCCTAGGATAGTGTTAGTGTTAGTGTCAGCATCAGCCCTAGGATAGTGTTAGGGTTAGGGTTAGGGTTATCATCAGGCCTAGGATAGTGTTATGGTTAGGGTTATCATCAGCCGTAGGATATTTTTAGTGTTAGGAGTAGGGTTAGCATCAGCCCTAGGATAGTATTAGGGTTAGTGTTAGGGTTAGCATCAGCCCTAGGATAGTGTTAGGGTTAGGGTTAGGGTTATGGTTAGCATCAGCCCTAGGATAGTGTTAGGGTTAGGGTTAGGGTTATCATCAGCCCTAGGATAGGGTTAGGGTTAGGGTTAGCAACAGCCCTAGGATAGTGTTAGTGTTAGGGTTAGGGTTAGCATAAGCCCTAGGATAGTGTTAGGGTTAGGGTTAGCATCAGCCCTAGGATAGTGTTAGGGTTATGGTGAGGGTTAGCATCAGCCCTCGGATAGTGTTAGCGTTAGGGTTAGCATCAGCCCTTGGATAGTGTTATGGTTAAGGTTAGGGTTAGCATCAGCGCTAGGACAGTGTTAGCTTTAGGGTTAGCCTCAGCCCTAGGAGAGTGTTAGGGTTAGGTTTAGGGTCAGCATCAGCCCTAGGATAGTGTTAGGGTTAGGGTTAGGGTTAGCATCAGCCCTAGGATATTGTTAGGGTTAGGGTTAGGGGTAGCATCAGCGCTAGGATAGTGTTAGGTTTAGGGTTAGCATCAGCACTAGGATAGTGTTAGGGTCAGGGTTAGTGTTAGCATCAGACCTAGGATGGTGTTAGTGTTATGGTTAGCATCAGCCCTAGGATAGTGTTTGGGTTAGGGTTATGGTTAGCATCAGCCCTAGGATAGTGTTAGGGTTAGGGTTAGCATCAGCCCTGGGATAGTGTTAGGGTTAGGGTTAGGGTTAGCATCAGCCCTAGGATAGTGTTAGGGTTAGGGTTAGGGTTAGCAACAGCCTTAGGATAGTGTTAGGGTTAGGGTTAGGGTTAGCATCAGCCCTAGGATAGTGTTAGGGTTAGGGTTAGGATCAGCCTTTGGATAGTGTTAGGGTTAGGGTTACGGTTAGCATCAACCCTAGGATAGTGTTAGGGTTAGGGTTAGCATCAGCCCTAGGATAGTGTTAGTGTTAGGGTTAGCATCTGCCCTAGGATAGTGTTATGGTTAGGGTTAGCATCAGCCCTAGGATAGTGTTAGGGTTAGGGTTAGCATCAGCCCTAGGATAGTGTTAGGGTTAGGTTTAGGGATACCATCAGGCCTAGAATACTGTTAGTGTTAGGATTACCATCAGCCCTTGGATAGTGTTAGGGTTAGGGTTAGGGTTAGCATCAGCCCAAGGATAGTGTTAGTGTTAGGGTTAGTATCAGCCCTAGGATGGTGTTAGTGTTAGGGTTAGGGTTACCATCAGGCCTAGGATAGTATTAGGGTTTGGGTTAGCATCAGCCCTAGGATAGTGTTAGGGTTAGGGTTAGGGTTAGCATCAGCCCTAGGATAGTGTTATGGTTAGGGTTATCATCAGCCCTAGGATAGTTTTAGGGTTAGGAGTAGGGTTAGCATCAGCCCTAGGATAGTATTAGGGTTAGTGTTAGGGTTAGCAATAGCCCTAGGATAGGGTTAGGGTTATGGTTAGCATCAGCCCTAGGATAGTGTTAGGGTTAGGGTTAGGGTTAGCATAAGCCCTAGGATAGTGTTAGGGTTAGGGTTAGCATCAGCCCTAGGATAGTGTTAGGGTTAGGGTGAGGGTTAGCATCAGCCCTAGGATAGTGTTAGGGTTAGGGTTATCATCAGCCCTAGGATGTTGTTAGGTTTAGGGTTAGCATCAGACATAGGATAGTGTTAGGGTTAGGGTTAGGGTGAGCATCAGCCCTAGGATAGTGTTAGTGTTAGGGTTAGGGTTAGCATCAGCCCTAGGAGAGTGTTAGGGTTAGGGTTAGGGTCAGCATCAGCCCTAGGATAGTGTTAGGGTTAGGGTTAGCATCAGGGCTAGGATAGTGTTAGGGTTAGGGTTAGGGTTAGCATCAGGGCTAGGATAGTGTTAGGGTTAGGGTTAGGGTTAGCATCAGCCCTAGGATAGTGTTAGGGTTAGGGTTAGGGTTAGCATCAGGGCTAGGATAGTGTTAGGGTTAGGGTTAGGGTTAGGGTTAGCATCAGCCCTAGGATAGTGTTAGGGTTAGGGTTAGGGTTAGCATCAGCCCTAGGATAGTGTTAGGGTTAGGGTTAGCATCAGCCCTAGGATAGTGTTAGTGTTAGGGTTAGGGTTACTGTTAGCATCAGCCCTAGGATAGTGTTAGGGTTAGGGTTAGGGTTAGCAACAGCCCTAGGATAGTGTTAGGGTTAGGGTTCTGGTTAGCATCAGCCCTAGGATAGTATTAGGGTTAGGGTTAGGGTTAGCATCAGCCCTAGGATAGTGTTAGGGTTAGGGTTAGCCTTAGCCCTAGGAGAGTGTTAGGGTTATTGTTAGGGTTAGCATCAGCACTACGATAGTGTTAGGGTTAGGGTTAGCATCAGCCCTAGGATAGTGTTAGGGTTAGGGTTAGGGTTAGGGTTAAGGTTAGCATCAGGCCTAGGATAGTGTTAGGGTTAGGGTTAGGGTTAGCAACATCCCTAGGATAGTGTTAGTGTTAGGGTTAGGGTTCGCATCAGCCCTAGGATAGTGTTAGGTTTAGGGTTAGGGTTAGCATCAGCCCTAGGATAGTGTTAGGGTTAGGGTTAGCATCAGCCCTAGGATAGTGTTAGGGTTAGGGTTAGGGTTAGCATCAGCCCTAGGATAGTGTTAGGGTTAGGGTTAGCATCAGCCCTAGGATAGTGTTAGGGTTAGAGTTAGGGTAAGCATCAGCCCTAGGATAGTGTTACGGTTAGGGTTAGCATCAGCACTAGGATGTTGTTAGGGTTAGGGTTAGCAACAGACATAGGATAGTGTTAGGGTTAGGGTTAGGGTTGGGGTTAAGGTTAGCATCAGCCCTAGGATAGTGTTAGGGTTAGGGTTAGGGTTAGCAACAACCCTAGGATAGTGTTAGTGTTAGGGTTAGGGTTAGCTTCAGCCCTAGGATAGTGTTAGGGTTAGGGTTATTGTTAGCATCAGCCCTAGGATAGTGTTAGGGTTAGGGTTAGAGTTAGCATCAGGCCTAGGATAGTGTTAGGGTTAGGGTTAGCATCAGCCTTAGGTTAGTGTTAGGGTTAGGGTTAGGGTTAGCATCAGCCCTAGGATAGTGTTAGGGTTAGGGTTAGCCTCAGCCCTAGAATAGTGTTAGGGTTAGGGTTACGGTTAGCATCAACCCTAGGATAGTGTTAGTGTTAGTGTCAGCATCAGCCCTAGGATAGTGTTAGGGTTAGGGTTAGGGTTATCATCAGGCCTAGGATAGTGTTATGGTTAGGGTTAGCATCAGCTCTAGGATAGTTTTAGTGTTAGGAGTAGGGTTAGCATCAGCCCTAGGATAGTATTAGGGTTAGGGTTAGGGTTAGCATCAGCCCTAGGATAGTGTTAGGGTTAGGGTTAGGGTTTTGTTTAGCATCAGCCCTAGGATAGTGTTAGGGTTAGGGTTAGGGTTACCATCAGCCCTAGGATAGGGTTAGGGTTAGGGTTAGCATCAGCCCTAGGATAGTGTTAGGGTTAGGGTTAGGGTTAGCATAAGCCCTAGGATAGTGTTTGGGTTAGGGTTAGCATCAGCCCTAGGATAGTGTTAGGGTTAGGGTTAGGGTTAGCATCAGCCCTAGGATAGTGTTAGGGTTAGGGTTAGCATCAGCCCTAGGATAGTGTTAGGGTTAGGGTTAGGGTAAGCATCATCCCTAGGATAGTGTTAGGGTTAGGGTTAGCATCAGCACTAGGGTAGTGTTAGGGTTAGGGTTAGGGTTATCATCAGCCCTAGGATGTTGTTAGGGTTAGGGTTAGCATCAGACATAGGATAGTGTTAGGGTTAGGGTTAGGGTTAGCATCAGCCCTAGGATAGTGTTAGGGTTAGGGTTAGAGTGAGCATCAGCCCTAGGTTAATGTTAGTGTTAGGGTTAGGGTTAGCTTCAGCCCTAGGATAGTGTTAGGGTTAGGGTTAGGGTTAGCATCAGCCCAAGGATCGTGTTAGGGTTAGGGTTAGGGTTATCATCAGGCCTAGGATAGCGTTAGGGTTAGGGTTAGCATCAGCTCTAGGATAGTGTTAGGGTTAGGGGTAGGGTTAGCATCAGCCCTAGGATAGTGTTAGGGATAGGGTTACCCTCAGCCCTAGGATAGTGTTAGTGTTAGGGTTACGGTTATCATCAGGCCTAGGATAGTGTTACCGTTAGGGTTAGCATCAGCTCTAGGATAGTGTTAGGGTTAGGGTTAGGGTTAGCCTCAGCCCTATTATAGTGTTAGGGTTAGGGTTAGGGTTATCATCAGGCCTAGGATAGCGTTAGGGTTAGGGTTAGCATCAGCCCTGGGACAGTGTGAGCGCTATTGTTAGCATCAGACCTAGCATAGTGTTAGGGTTAGGGTTAGGGTTAGCATCAGCCCTAGGATAGTGTTAGGGTTAGGGTTAGGGTTAGCATCAGCCCTAGGATAGTGTTAGGGTTAGGGTTAGCATCAGCCCTAGGATAATGTTATGGTTAGGGTTATGGTTAGCATCAGCCCTAGGATAGTGTTCTGGTAAGGGTTAGCATCAGCCCTTGGATAGTGTTATGGTTAGGGTTACGGTTATCATCAGGCCTAGGATAGTGTTACCGTTAGGGTTAGCATCAGCTCTAGGATAGTGTTAGGGTTAGGGTTAGGGTTAGCCTCAGCCCTATTATAGTGTTAGGGTTAGGGTTAGGGTTATCATCAGGCCTAGGATAGCGTTAGGGTTAGGGTTAGCATCAGCCCTGGGACAGTGTGAGCGCTATTGTTAGCATCAGACCTAGCATAGTGTTAGGGTTAGGGTTAGGGTTAGCATCAGCCCTAGGATAGTGTTAGGGTTAGGGTTAGGGTTAGCATCAGCCCTAGGATAGTGTTAGGGTTAGGGTTAGCATCAGCCCTAGGATAATTTTAGGGTTAGGGTTAGGGTTAGCATCAGCCCTACGATAGTATTAGGGTTAGGGTTAGGGTTAGCATCAGCCCTAGGATAGTGTTAGTGTTAGGGTTAGGGTTATGGTTAGCATCAGCCCTAGGATATTGTTAGGGTTAGGGTTAGGGTTAGCATCAGCCCTAGGATAGGGTTAGGGTTAGGGTTAGCATCAGCCCTAGGATAGTGTTAGGGTTAGGGTTAGGGTTAGCATCAGCCCTAGGATAGTGTTAGGGATAGGGTTAGCATCAGCCCTAGGATAGTGTTAGGGTTAGGGTTAGGGTTAGCAACAGCCCTAGGATAGTGTTAGGGTTAGGGTTAGGGTTCGCATCAGCCCTAGGATAGTGTTAGGGTTAGGGTTAGTGTTAGCATCAGCCCTAGGATAGTGTTAGGGTTAGGGTTAGGGTTAGCATCAGCCCTAGGATAGTGTTAGGGTTAGGGTTAGCATCAGCCCTAGGATAATTTTAGGGTTAGGGTTAGGGTTAGCATCAGCCCTACGATAGTATTAGGGTTAGGGTTAGGGTTAGCATCAGCCCTAGGATAGTGTTAGTGTTAGGGTTAGGGTTATGGTTAGCATCAGCCCTAGGATAGTGTTAGGGTTAGGGTTAGCATCAGCCCTAGGATAATTTTAGGGTTAGGGTTAGGGTTAGCATCAGCCCTACGATAGTATTAGGGTTAGGGTTAGGGTTATCATCAGCCCTAGGACAGGGTTAGTGTTAGGGTTAGGGTTATGGTTAGCATCAGCCCTAGGATATTGTTAGGGTTAGGGTTAGGGTTAGCATCAGCCCTAGGATAGGGTTAGGGTTAGGGTTAGCATCAGCCCTAGGATAGTGTTAGGGTTAGGGTTAGGGTTCGCATCAGCCCTAGGATAGTGTTAGTGTTAGGGTTAGTGTTAGCATCAGCCCTAGGATAGTGTTAGGGTTAGGGTTATTGTTAGCATCAGCCCTAGGATAGTGTTAGGGATAGGGTTAGCATCAGCCCTAGGATAGTGTTAGGGTTAGGGTTAGGGTTAGCAACAGCCGTAGGATAGTGTTAGGGTTAGGGTTAGCATCAGCCCTAGGATAGTGTTAGGGTTAGGGTCAGGGTTAGCATTAGTCCTAGGATAGGGTTAGGGTTAGGGTTAACATCAGCCCTAGGATAGTGTTAGGGTTAGGGTTAGGGGTAGCATCAGCGCTAGGATAGTGTTAGGGTTAGGGTTAGGGTTAGCATCAGCCCTAGGATAGTGTTAGGGTTAGGGTTAGCCTCCGCCCTAGGAGAGTGTTAGGGTTAGGGTTAGGGTTAGCGTTATCATCAGCCCTAGGATAGTGTTAGGGTTAGGGTTAGGGTTAGCAACAGCCCTAGGATAGTGTTAGGGTTAGGGTTAGGGTTCGCATCAGCCCTAGGATAGTGTTAGGGTTAGGGTTAGTGTTAGCATCAGCCCTAGGATAGTGTTAGGGTTAGGGTTATGGTTAGCATCAGCCCTAGGATAGTGTTAGGGTTAGGGTTAGCATCAGCCCTAGGATAATTTTAGGGTTAGGGTTAGGGTTAGCATCAGCCCTACGATAGTATTAGGGTTAGGGTTAGGGTTAGCATCAGCCCTAGGATAGTGTTAGTGTTAGGGTTAGGGTTATGGTTAGCATCAGCCCTAGGATATTGTTAGGGTTAGGGTTAGGGTTAGCATCAGCCCTAGGATAGGGTTAGGGTTAGGGTTAGCATCAGCCCTAGGATAGTGTTAGGGTTAGGGTTAGGGTTAGCATCAGCCCTAGGATAGTGTTAGGGATAGCGTTAGCATCAGCCCTAGGATAGTGTTAGGGTTAGGGTTAGGGTTAGCAACAGCCCTAGGATAGTGTTAGGGTTAGGGTTAGGGTTCGCATCAGCCCTAGGATAGTGTTAGGGTTAGGGTTAGTGTTAGCATCAGCCCTAGGATAGTGTTAGGGTTAGGGTTAGGGTTAGCATCAGCCCTAGGATAGTGTTAGGGTTAGGGTTAGCATCAGCCCTAGGATAATTTTAGGGTTAGGGTTAGGGTTAGCATCAGCCCTACGATAGTATTAGGGTTAGGGTTAGGGTTAGCATCAGCCCTAGGATAGTGTTAGTGTTAGGATTAGGGTTATGGTTAGCATCAGCCCTAGGATATTGTTAGGGTTAGGGTTAGGGTTAGCATCAGCCCTAGGATAGGGTTAGGGTTAGGGTTAGCATCAGCCCTAGGATAGTGTTAGGGTTAGGGTTAGGGTTAGCATCAGACCTAGGATAGTGTTAGGGATAGGGTTAGCATCAGCCCTAGGATAGTGTTAGGGTTAGGGTTAGGGTTTGCATCAGCACTAGGATAGTATTAGGGTTAGGGTTAGGGTTAGCATCAGCCCTAGGATAGTGTTAGGCATAGGGTTAGCATCAGCCCTAGGATAGGGTTAGGGTTAGGGCTAGCATCAGCCCTAGGATAGTGTTAGGGTTAGGGTTAGGGTTAGCATAAGCCCTAGGATAGTGTTTGGGTTAGGGTTAGCATCAGCCCTAGGATAGTGTTAGGGTTAGGGTTAGGGTTAACATCAGCCCTAGTATAGTGTTAGGGTTAGGGTTAGCATCAGCCCTAGGATAGTGTTAGGGTTAGGGTTAGGGTAAGTATCATCCCTAGGATAGTGTTAGGGTTAGGGTTAGCATCAGCACTAGGGTAGTGTTAGGGTTAGGGTTAGGGTTATCATCAGCCCTAGGATGTTGTTAGGGTTAGGGTTAGCATCAGACATAGGATAGTGTTAGGGTTAGGGTTAGGGTTAGCATCAGCCCTAGGATAGTGAAGGGTTAGGGTTAGAGTGATCATCAGCCCTAGGATAGTGTTAGTGTTAGGGTTAGGGTTAGCTTCAGCCCTAGGGTAGTGTTAGGGTTAGGGTTAGGGTTAGCATCAGCCCTAGGATAGTGATAGGGTTAGGGTTAGCATCAGCCCAAGGATCGTGTTAGGGTTAGGGTTAGGGTTATCATCAGGCCTAGGATAGTGTTAGG
The DNA here is from genome assembly GCF_020740605.2 of Lemur catta. Taxonomy (NCBI): domain Eukaryota; kingdom Metazoa; phylum Chordata; class Mammalia; order Primates; family Lemuridae; genus Lemur; species Lemur catta. Next base: position 403,507 of record NW_025423880.1, on the reverse strand, counting down.
GTTAGGGTTAGCATCAGCTCTAGGATAGTGTTAGGGTTAGGGGTAGGGTTAGCATCAGCCCTAGGATAGTGTTAGGGATAGGGTTACCCTCAGCCCTAGGATAGTGTTAGTGTTAGGGTTACGGTTATCATCAGACCTAGGATAGTGTTATCGTTAGGGTTAGCATCAGCTCTAGGATAGTGTTAGGGTTAGGGTTGGGGTTAGCCTCAGCCCTATTATAGTGTTAGGGTTAGGGTTAGGGTTATCATCAGGCCTAGGATAGCGTTAGGGTTAGGGTTAGCATCAGCCCTAGGACAGTGTGAGGGCTATTGTTAGCATCAGACCTAGCATAGTGTTAGGGTTAGGGTTAGGGTTAGCATCAGCCCTAGGATAGGGTTAGGGTTAGGGTTAGGGTTAGCATCAGCCCTAGGATAGTGTTAGGGTTAGGGTTAGCATCAGCCCTAGGATAATGTTATGGTTAGGGTTATGGTTAGCATCAGCCCTAGGATAGTGTTCGGGTTAGGGTTAGTATCAGCCCTTGGATAGTGTTATGGTTAGGGTTATGGTTAGCATCAGCCCTAGAATAGTGTTACCTTTAGGGTTAGCCTCAGCTCTAGGAGAGTGTTAGCGTTAGGGTTAGGTTTAGCATCAGCCCTAGGATAGTGTTAGGGTTAGGGTTAGCATCAGCCCTAGGATAGTGTTAGGGTTAGGTTTAGGGTTAGCATCAGGCCTAGGATAGTGTTAGGGTTAGTGTTAGGGGTAGCATCAGCGCTAGGATAGTGTTAGGGTTAGGTTTAGCATCAGCACTAGGATAGTGTTAGGGTTAGGGTTAGTGTTAGCATCAGACCTAGGATGGTGTTAGGGTTATGGTTAGCATCAGCCCTAGGATAGTGTTTGGGTTAGGGTTATGGTTAGCATCAGCCCTAGGATAGTTTTAGGGTTAGGGTTAGCATCAGACCTAGGATAGTGTTAGGGTTAGGTTTAGGGTTAGCATCAGCCGTAAGATGATGTTAGGGTAAGGGTTAGGGTTATCATCAGGCCTAGGATAGTGTTAGGGTTAGGGTTAGGGTTAGCATCAGCCCTAGGATAGTGTTAGGGTTAGGGTTAGGGTTAGCAACAGCCCTAGGATAGTGTTAGGGTTATGGTTAGGGTTAGCATCAGCCCTAGGATAGTGTTAGGGTTAGGGTTAGGGTTAGCATCAGCCCTAGGATAGTGTTAGGGTTAGGGTTAGGGTTAGCATCAGGCCTAGGATAGTGTTAGGGTTAGGGTTACGGTTAGCATCAACCCTAGGATAGTGTTAGTGTTAGTGTCAGCATCAGCCAAAGGATAGTGTTAGGGTTAGGGTTAGGGTTTTCATCAGGCCTAGGATAGTGTTATGGTTAGGGTTAGCATCATCCCTAGAATAGTTTTAGGGTTAGGAGTAGGGTTAGCATCAGCCCTAGGATAGTATTAGGGTTAGGGTTAGGGTTAGCATCAGCCCTAGGATAGTGTTAGGGTTAGGGTTAGCATCAGCCCTAGGATAGTGTTAGGGTTGGGGTTAGGGTTATCATCAGGCCTAGGATAGTGTTATGGTTAGGGTTAGCATTAGCCCTAGAATAGTTTTAGGGTTAGGGTTAGGGTTAGCATCAGCCCTAGGATAGTGTTAGGGTTAGGGTTAGGGTTATGGTTAGCATCAGCCCTAGGATAGTGTTAGGGTTAGGGTTAGCATCAGCCCTAGGATAATGTTATGGTTAGGGTTATGGTTAGCATCAGCCCTAGGATAGTGTTCGGGTTAGGGTTAGCATCAGCCCTTGGATAGTGTTATCGTTAGGGTTAGGGTTAGCATCAGCCCTAGGATAGTGTTACCTTTAGGGTTAGCCTCAGCCCTAGGAGAGTGTTAGGGTTAGGGTTAGGGTTAGCATCAGCCCTAGGATAGTGTTAGGGTTAGGGTTAGCATCAACCCTAGGATAGTGTTAGGGTTAGGTTTATTGTTAGCATCAGCCCTAGGATAGTGTTAGGGTTAGTGTTAGGGGTAGCATCAGCCCTAGGATAGTGTTAGGGTTAGGGTTAGCATCAGCCCTAGGATAATTTTAGGGTTCGGGTTAGGGTTAGCATCAGCCCTACGATAGTATTAGGGTTAGGGTTAGGGTTAGCATCAGCCCTAGGATAGTGTTAGTGTTAGGGTTAGGGTTATGGTTAGCATCAGCCCTAGGATATTGTTAGGGTTAGGGTTAGGGTTAGCATCAGCCCTAGGATAGGGTTAGTGTTAGGGTTAGCATCAGCCCTAGGATAGTGTTAGGGTTAGGGTTAGGGTTCGCATCAGCCCTAGGATAGTGTTAGGGTTAGGGTTAGTGTTAGCATCAGCCCTAGGATAGTGTTAGGGTTAGGGTTAGGGTTAGCATCAGCCCTAGGATAATGTTATGGTTAGGGTTATGGTTAGCATCAGCCCTAGGATAGTGTTAGGGTTAGGGTTAGCATCAGCCCTAGGATAGTGTTAGGGTTAGGGTTAGGTTTAGCATCAGGCCTAGGATAGTGTTAGGGTTAGGGTTAGCATCAGCCCTAGGATAGTGTTAGGGTTAGGGTTAGTGTTAGCATCAGCCCTAGGATAGTGTTAAGGTTAGGGTTAGGGTTAGCATCAGCCCTAGGATAATGTTATGGTTAGGGTTATGGTTAGCATCAGCCCTAGGATAGTGTTAGGGTTAGGGTTAGCATCAGCCCTAGGATAGTGTTAGGGTTAGGGTTAGGTTTAGCATCAGGCCTAGGATAGTGTTAGGGTTAGGGTTAGCATCAGCCCTAGGATAGTGTTAGGGTTAGGGTCAGGGTTAGCATCAGTCCTAGGATAGGGTTAGGGTTAGGGTTAACATCAGCCCTAGGATAGTGTTAGGGTTAGGGTTAGGGGTAGCATCAGCGCTAGGATAGTGTTAGGGTTAGGGTTAGGGTTAGCATCAGCCCTAGGATAGTGTTTGGGTTAGGGTTAGCCTCCGCCCTAGGAGAGTGTTAGTGTTAGGGTTAGGGTTAGGGTTAGGGTTATCATCAGCCCTAGGATAGTGTTAGGGTTAGGGTTAGGGTTAGCAACAGCCCTAGGATAGTGTTAGGGTTAGGGTTAGGGTTCGCATGAGCCCTAGGATAGTGTTAGGGTTAGGGTTAGTGTTAGCATCAGCCCTAGGATAGTGTTAGGGTTAGGGTTAGGGTTAGCATCAGCCCTAGGATAATTTTAGGGTTAGGGTTAGGGTTAGCATCAGCCCTACGATAGTATTAGGGTTAGGGTTAGGGTTAGCATCAGCCCTAGGATAGTGTTAGTGTTAGGGTTAGGGTTATGGTTAGCATCAGCCCTAGGATATTGTTAGGGTTAGGGTCAGCATCAGCGCTAGGATAGGGTTAGGGTTAGGGTTAGCATCAGCCCTAGGATAGTGTTAGGGTTAGGGTTAGGGTTAGCATCAGCCCTAGGATAATGTTAGGGATAGGGTTAGCATCAGCCCTAGGATAGTGTTAGGGTTAGGGTTAGGGTTAGCAACAGCCCTAGGATAGTGTTAGGGTTAGGGTTAGGGTTCGCATCAGCCCTAGGATAGTGTTAGGGTTAGGGTTAGTGTCAGCATCAGCCCTAGGATAGTGTTAGGGTTAGGGTTAGGGTTAGCATCAGCCCTAGGATAGTGTTAGGTTTAGGGTTAGCATCAGCCCTAGGATAATTTTAGGGTTAGGGTTAGGGTTAGCATCAGCCCTACGATAGTATTAGGGTTAGGGTTAGGGTTAGCATCAGCCCTAGGATAGTGTTAGTGTTAGGGTTAGGGTTATGGTTAGCATCAGCCCTAGGATATTGTTAGGGTTAGGGTTAGGGTTAGCATCAGCCCTAGGATAGGGTTAGGGTTAGGGTTAGCATCAGCCCTAGGATAGTGTTAGGGTTAGGGTTAGGGTTAGCATCAGCCCTAGGATAGTGTTAGGGATAGGGTTAGCATCAGCCCTAGGATAGTGTTAGGGTTAGGCTTAGGGTTAGCATCAGCACTAGGATAGTATTAGGGTTAGGGTTAGGGTTAGCATCAGCCCTAGGATAGTGTTAGGGATAGGGTTAGCATCAGCCCTAGGATAGGGTTAGGGTTAGGGTTAGCATCAGCCCTAGGATAGTGTTAGGGTTAGGGTTAGGGTTAGCATAAGCCCTAGGATAGTGTTTGGGTTAGGGTTAGCATCAGCCCTAGGATAGTGTTAGGGTTAGGGTTAGGGTTAGCATCAGCCCTAGGATAGTGTTAGGGTTAGGGTTAGCATCAGCCCTAGGATAGTGTTAGGGTTAGGGTTAGGGTAAGCATCATCCCTAGGATAGTGTTAGGGTTAGGGTTAGCATCAGCACTAGGGTAGTGTTAGGGTTAGGGTTAGGGTTATCATCAGCCCTAGGATGTTGTTAGGGTTAGGGTTAGCATCAGACATAGGATAGTGTTAGGGTTAGGGTTAGGGTTAGCATCAGCCCTAGGATAGTGAAGGGTTAGGGTTAGAGTGAGCATGAGCCCTAGGATAGTGTTAGTGTTAGGGTTAGGGTTAGCTTCAGCCCTAGGATAGTGTTAGGGTTAGGGTTAGGGTTAGCATCAGCCCTAGGATAGTGATAGGGTTAGGGTTAGCATCAGCCCAAGGATCGTGTTAGGGTTAGGGTTATGGTTAGCATCAGCCCTAGGATATTGTTAGGGTTAGGGTCAGCATCAGCGCTAGGATAGGGTTAGGGTTAGGGTTAGCATCAGCCCTAGGATAGTGTTAGGGTTAGGGTTAGGGTTAGCATCAGCCCTAGGATAATGTTAGGGATAGGGTTAGCATCAGCCCTAGGATAGTGTTAGGGTTAGGGTTAGGGTTAGCAACAGCCCTAGGATAGTGTTAGGGTTAGGGTTAGGGTTCGCATCAGCCCTAGGATAGTGTTAGGGTTAGGGTTAGTGTCAGCATCAGCCCTAGGATAGTGTTAGGGTTAGGGTTAGGGTTAGCATCAGCCCTAGGATAGTGTTAGGTTTAGGGTTAGCATCAGCCCTAGGATAATTTTAGGGTTAGGGTTAGGGTTAGCATCAGCCCTACGATAGTATTAGGGTTAGGGTTAGGGTTAGCATCAGCCCTAGGATAGTGTTAGTGTTAGGGTTAGGGTTATGGTTAGCATCAGCCCTAGGATATTGTTAGGGTTAGGGTTAGGGTTAGCATCAGCCCTAGGATAGGGTTAGGGTTAGGGTTAGCATCAGCCCTAGGATAGTGTTAGGGTTAGGGTTAGGGTTAGCATCAGCCCTAGGATAGTGTTAGGGATAGGGTTAGCATCAGCCCTAGGATAGTGTTAGGGTTAGGCTTAGGGTTAGCATCAGCACTAGGATAGTATTAGGGTTAGGGTTAGGGTTAGCATCAGCCCTAGGATAGTGTTAGGGATAGGGTTAGCATCAGCCCTAGGATAGGGTTAGGGTTAGGGTTAGCATCAGCCCTAGGATAGTGTTAGGGTTAGGGTTAGGGTTAGCATAAGCCCTAGGATAGTGTTTGGGTTAGGGTTAGCATCAGCCCTAGGATAGTGTTAGGGTTAGGGTTAGGGTTAGCATCAGCCCTAGGATAGTGTTAGGGTTAGGGTTAGCATCAGCCCTAGGATAGTGTTAGGGTTAGGGTTAGGGTAAGCATCATCCCTAGGATAGTGTTAGGGTTAGGGTTAGCATCAGCACTAGGGTAGTGTTAGGGTTAGGGTTAGGGTTATCATCAGCCCTAGGATGTTGTTAGGGTTAGGGTTAGCATCAGACATAGGATAGTGTTAGGGTTAGGGTTAGGGTTAGCATCAGCCCTAGGATAGTGAAGGGTTAGGGTTAGAGTGAGCATGAGCCCTAGGATAGTGTTAGTGTTAGGGTTAGGGTTAGCTTCAGCCCTAGGATAGTGTTAGGGTTAGGGTTAGGGTTAGCATCAGCCCTAGGATAGTGATAGGGTTAGGGTTAGCATCAGCCCAAGGATCGTGTTAGGGTTAGGGTTAGGGTTATCATCAGGCCTAGGATAGTGTTAGGGTTAGGGTTAGCATCAGCTCTAGGATAGTGTTATTGTTAGGGGTAGGGTTAGCATCAGCCCTAGGATAGTGTTAGGGATAGGGTTACCCTCAGCCCTAGGATAGTGTTAGTGTTAGGTTTACGGTTATCATCAGGCCTAGGATAGTGTTATCGTTAGGGTTAGCATCAGCTCTAGGATAGTGTCAGGGTTAGGGTTGGGGTTAGCCTCAGCCCTATTATAGTGTTAGGGTTAGGGTTAGGGTTATCATCAGGCCTAGGATAGCGTTAGGGTTAGGGTTAGCATCAGCCCTAGGACAGTGTGAGGGCTATTGTTAGCATCAGACCTAGCATAGTGTTAGGGTTAGGGTTAGGGTTAGCATCAGCCCTAGGATAGTGTTAGGGTTAGGGTTAGGGTTAGCATCAGCCCTAGGATAGTGTTAGGGTTAGGGTTAGCATCAGCCCTAGGATAATGTTATGGTTAGGGTTATGGTTAGCATCAGCCCTAGGATAGTGTTCGGGTTAGGGTTAGCATCAGCCCTTGGATAGTGTTATGGTTAGGGTTATGGTTAGCATCAGCCCTAGAATAGTGTTACCTTTAGGGTTAGCCTCAGCCCTAGGAGAGTGTTAGCGTTAGGTTTAGGGTTAGCATCAGCCCTAGGATAGTGTTAGGGTTAGGGTTAGCATCAGCCCTAGGATAGTGTTAGGGTTAGGTTTAGGGTTAGCATCAGGCCTAGGATAGTGTTAGGGTTAGTGTTAGGGGTAGCATCAGCGCTAGGATAGTGTTAGGGTTAGGGTTAGTGTTAGCATCAGACCTAGGATGGTGTTAGGGTTATGGTTAGCATCAGCCCTAGGATAGTGTTTGGGTTAGGGTTATGGTTAGCATCAGCCCTAGGATAGTTTTACGGTTAGGGTTAGCATCAGACCTAGGATAGTGTTAGGGTTAGGTTTAGGGTTAGCATCAGCCGTAAGATGATGTTAGGGTAAGGGTTAGGGTTATCATCAGGCCTAGGATAGTGTTAGGGTTAGGGTTAGGGTTAGCATCAGCCCTAGGATAGTGTTAGGGTTAGGGTTAGGGTTAGCAACAGCCCTAGGATAGTGTTAGGGTTATGGTTAGGGTTAGCATCAGCCCTAGGATAGTGTTAGGGTTAGGGTTAGGGTTAGCATCAGCCCTAGGATAGTGTTAGGGTTAGGGTTAGGGTTAGCATCAGGCCTAGGATAGTGTTAGGGTTAGGGTTAGCATCAGCCTTAGGATAGTGTTAGGGTTAGGGTTAGGGTTAGCATCAGCCCTAGGATAGTGTTAGCGTTAGGGTTACCATCAGCCCTAGGATAGTGTTAGGGTTAGGGTTACGGTTAGCATCAACCCTAGGATAGTGTTAGTGTTAGTGTCAGCATCAGCCAAAGGATAGTGTTAGGGTTAGGGTTAGGGTTTTCATCAGGCCTAGGATAGTGTTATGGTTAGGGTTAGCATCATCCCTAGAATAGTTTTAGGGTTAGGAGTAGGGTTAGCATCAGCCCTAGGATAATGTTATGGTTAGGGTTATGGTTAGCATCAGCCCTAGGATAGTGTTAGGGTTAGGGTTAGCATCAGCCCTAGGATAGTGTTAGGATTAGGGTTAGGTTTAGCATCAGGCCTAGGATAGTGTTAGGGTTAGGGTTAGCATCAGCCCTAGGATAGTGTTAGGGTTAGGGTCAGGGTTAGCATCAGTCCTAGGATAGGGTTAGGGTTAGGGTTAACATCAGCCCTAGGATAGTGTTAGGGTTAGGGTTAGGGGTAGCATCAGCGCTAGGATAGTGTTAGGGTTAGGGTTAGGGTTAGCATCAACCCTAGGATAGTGTTAGGGTTAGGGTTAGCCTCCGCCCTAGGAGAGTGTTAGGGTTAGGGTTAGGGTTAGGGTTAGGGTTATCATCAGCCCTAGGATAGTGTTAGGGTTAGGGTTAGGGTTAGCATCAGCCCTAGGATAGTGTTAGTGTTAGGGTTAGGGTTATGGTTAGCATCAGCCCTAGGATATTGTTAGGGTTAGGGTCAGCATCAGCCCTAGGATAGGGTTAGGGTTAGGGTTAGCATCAGCCCTAGGATAGTGTTAGGGTTAGGGTTAGGGTTAGCATCAGCCCTAGGATAGTGTTAGGGATAGGGTTAGCATCAGCCCTAGGATAGTGTTAGGGTTAGGGTTAGGGTTAGCAACAGCCCTAGGATAGTGTTAGGGTTAGGGTTAGGGTTCGCATCAGCCCTAGGATAGTGTTAGGGTTAGGGTTAGTGTTAGCATCAGCCCTAGGATAGTGTTAGGGTTAGGGTTAGGGTTAGCATCAGCCCTAGGATAGTGTTAGGTTTAGGGTTAGCATCAGCCCTAGGATAATTTTAGGGTTAGGGTTAGGGTTAGCATCAGCCCTACGATAGTATTAGGGTTAGGGTTAGGGTTAGCATCAGCCCTAGGATAGTGTTAGTGTTAGGGTTAGGGTTATGGTTAGCATCAGCCCTAGGATATTGTTAGGGTTAGGGTTAGGGTTAGCATCAGCCCTAGGATAGGGTTAGGGTTAGGGTTAGCATCAGCCCTAGGATAGTGTTAGGGTTAGGGTTAGGGTTAGCATCAGCCCTAGGATAGTGTTAGGGATAGGGTTAGCATCAGCCCTAGGATAATGTTAGGGTTAGGCTTAGGGTTAGCATCAGCACTAGGATAGTATTAGGGTTAGGGTTAGGGTTAGCATCAGCCCTAGGATAGTGTTAGGGATAGGGTTAGCATCAGCCCTAGGATAGTGTTAGGGTTAGGGTTAGCATCAGCCCTAGGATAGTGTTAGGGTTAGGGTTAGGGTTAGCATAAGCCCTAGGATAGTGTTTGGGTTAGGGTTAGCATCAGCCCTAGGATAGTGTTAGGGTTAGGGTTAGGGTTAGCATCAGCCCTAGGATAGTGTTAGGGTTAGGGTTAGCATCAGCCCTAGGATAGTGTTAGGGTTAGGGTTAGGGTAAGCATCATCCCTAGGATAGTGTTAGGGTTAGGGTTAGCATCAGCACTAGGGTAGTGTTAGGGTAAGGGTTAGGGTTATCATCAGCCCTAGGATGTTGTTAGGGTTAGAGTTAGCATCAGACATAGGATAGTGTTAGGGTTAGGGTTAGGGTTAGCATCAGCCCTAGGATAGTGAAGGGTTAGGGTTAGAGTGAGCATCAGCCCTAGGATAGTGTTAGTGTTAGGGTTAGGGTTAGCTTCAGCCCTAGGATAGTGTTAGGGTTAGGGTTAGGGTTAGCATCAGCCCTAGGATAGTGATAGGGTTAGGGTTAGCATCAGCCCAAGGATCGTGTTAGGGTTAGGGTTAGGGTTATCATCAGGCCTAGGATAGTGTTAGGGTTAGGGTTAGCATCAGCTCTAGGATAGTGTTATTGTTAGGGGTAGGGTTAGCATCAGCCCTAGGATAGTGTTAGGGATAGGGTTACCCTCAGCCCTAGGATAGTGTTAGTGTTAGGGTTACGGTTATCATCAGGCCTAGGATAGTGTTATCGTTAGGGTTAGCATCAGCTCTAGGATAGTGTCAGGGTTAGGGTTGGGGTTAGCCTCAGCCCTATTATAGTGTTAGGGTTAGGGTTAGGGTTATCATCAGGCCTAGGATAGCGTTAGGGTTAGGGTTAGCATCAGCCCTAGGACAGTGTGAGGGCTATTGTTAGCATCAGACCTAGCATAGTGTTAGGGTTAGGGTTAGGGTTAGCATCAGCCCTAGGATAGTGTTAGGGTTAGGGTTAGGGTTAGCATCAGCCCTAGGATAGTGTTAGGGTTAGGGTTAGCATCAGCCCTAGGATAATGTTATGGTTAGGGTTATGGTTAGCATCAGCCCTAGGATAGTGTTCGGGTTAGGGTTAGCATCAGCCCTTGGATAGTGTTATGGTTAGGGTTATGGTTAGCATCAGCCCTAGAATAGTGTTACCTTTAGGGTTAGCCTCAGCCCTAGGAGAGTGTTAGCGTTAGGTTTAGGGTTAGCATCAGCCCTAGGATAGTGTTAGGGTTAGGGTTAGCATCAGCCCTAGGATAGTGTTAGGGTTAGGTTTAGGGTTAGCATCAGGCCTAGGATAGTGTTAGGGTTAGTGTTAGGGGTAGCATCAGCGCTAGGATAGTGTTAGGGTTAGGTTTAGCATCAGCACTAGGATAGTGTTAGGGTTAGGGTTAGTGTTAGCATCAGACCTAGGATGGTGTTAGGGTTATGGTTAGCATCAGCCCTAGGATAGTGTTTGGGTTAGGGTTATGGTTAGCATCAGCCCTAGGATAGTTTTACGGTTAGGGTTAGCATCAGACCTAGGATAGTGTTAGGGTTAGGTTTAGGGTTAGCATCAGCCGTAAGATGATGTTAGGGTAAGGGTTAGGGTTATCATCAGGCCTAGGATAGTGTTAGGGTTAGGGTTAGGGTTAGCATCAGCCCTAGGATAGTGTTAGGGTTAGGGTTAGGGTTAGCAACAGCCCTAGGATAGTGTTAGGGTTATGGTTAGGGTTAGCATCAGCCCTAGGATAGTGTTAGGGTTAGGGTTAGGGTTAGCATCAGCCCTAGGATAGTGTTAGGGTTAGGGTTAGGGTTAGCATCAGGCCTAGGATAGTGTTAGGGTTAGGGTTACGGTTAGCATCAACCCTAGGATAGTGTTAGTGTTAGTGTCAGCATCAGCCAAAGGATAGTGTTAGGGTTAGGGTTAGGGTTTTCATCAGGCCTAGGATCGTGTTATGGTTAGGGTTAGCATCATCCCTAGAATAGTTTTAGGGTTAGGAGTAGGGTTAGCATCAGCCCTAGGATAGTATTAGGGTTAGGGTTAGGGTTAGCATCAGCCCTAGGATAGTGTTAGGGTTAGGGTTAGCATCAGCCCTAGGATAGTGTTAGGGTTGGGGTTAGGGTTATCATCAGGCCTAGGATAGTGTTATGGTTAGGGTTAGCATTAGCCCTAGAATAGTTTTAGGGTTAGGGTTAGGGTTAGCATCAGCCCTAGGATAGTGTTAGGGTTAGGGTTAGGGTTATGGTTAGCATCAGCCCTAGGATAGTGTTAGGGTTAGGGTTAGCATCAGCCCTAGGATAATGTTATGGTTAGGGTTATGGTTAGCATCAGCCCTAGGATAGTGTTCGGGTTAGGGTTAGCATCAGCCCTAGGATAGTGTTACCTTTAGGGTTAGCCTCAGCCCTAGGAGAGTGTTAGGGTTAGGGTTAGGGTTAGCATCAGCCCTAGGATAGTGTTAGGGTTAGGGTTAGCATCAACCCTAGGATAGTGTTAGGGTTAGGTTTATTGTTAGCATCAGCCCTAGGATAGTGTTAGGGTTAGTGTTAGGGGTAGCATCAGCCCTAGGATAGTGTTAGGGTTAGGGTTAGCATCAGCGCTAGGATAATTTTAGGGTTCGGGTTAGGGTTAGCATCAGCCCTACGATAGTATTAGGGTTAGGGTTAGGGTTAGCATCAGCCCTAGGATAGTGTTAGTGTTAGGGTTAGGGTTATGGTTAGCATCAGCCCTAGGATATTGTTAGGGTTAGGGTTAGGGTTAGCATCAGCCCTAGGATAGGGTTAGTGTTAGGGTTAGCATCAGCCCTAGGATAGTGTTAGGGTTAGGGTTAGGGTTCGCATCAGCCCTAGGATAGTGTTAGGGTTAGGGTTAGTGTTAGCATCAGCCCTAGGATAGTGTTAGGGTTAGGGTTAGGGTTAGCATCAGCCCTAGGATAATGTTATGGTTAGGGTTATGGTTAGCATCAGCCCTAGGATAGTGTTAGGGTTAGGGTTAGCATCAGCCCTAGGATAGTGTTAGGGTTAGGGTTAGGTTTAGCATCAGGCCTAGGATAGTGTTAGGGTTAGGGTTAGCATCAGCCCTAGGATAGTGTTAGGGTTAGGGTTAGTGTTAGCATCAGCCCTAGGATAGTGTTAGGGTTAGGGTTAGGGTTAGCATCAGCCCTAGGATAATGTTATGGTTAGGGTTATGGTTAGCATCAGCCCTAGGATAGTGTTAGGGTTAGGGTTAGCATCAGCCCTAGGATAGTGTTAGGGTTAGGGTTAGGTTTAGCATCAGGCCTAGGATAGTGTTAGGATTAGGGTTAGCATCAGCCCTAGGATAGTGTTAGGGTTAGGGTCAGGGTTAGCATCAGTCCTAGGATAGGGTTAGGGTTAGGGTTAACATCAGCCCTAGGATAGTGTTAGGGTTAGGGTTAGGGGTAGCATCAGCGCTAGGATAGTGTTAGGGTTAGGGTTAGGGTTAGCATCAGCCCTAGGATAGTGTTTGGGTTAGGGTTAGCCTCCGCCCTAGGAGAGTGTTAGTGTTAGGGTTAGGGTTAGGGTTAGGGTTATCATCAGCCCTAGGATAGTGTTAGGGTTAGGGTTAGGGTTAGCAACAGCCCTAGGATAGTGTTAGGGTTAGGGTTAGGGTTCGCATGAGCCCTAGGATAGTGTTAGGGTTAGGGTTAGTGTTAGCATCAGCCCTAGGATAGTGTTAGGGTTAGGGTTAGGGTTAGCATCAGCCCTAGGATAGAGTTAGGGTTAGGGTTAGCATCAGCCCTAGGATAATTTTAGGGTTAGGGTTAGGGTTAGCATCAGCCCTACGATAGTATTAGGGTTAGGGTTAGGGTTAGCATCAGCCCTAGGATAGTGTTAGTGTTAGGGTTAGGGTTATGGTTAGCATCAGCCCTAGGATATTGTTAGGGTTAGGGTCAGCATCAGCGCTAGGATAGGGTTAGGGTTAGGGTTAGCATCAGCCCTAGGATAGTGTTAGGGTTAGGGTTAGGGTTAGCATCAGCCCTAGGATAATGTTAGGGATAGGGTTAGCATCAGCCCTAGGATAGTGTTAGGGTTAGGGTTAGGGTTAGCAACAGCCCTAGGATAGTGTTAGGGTTAGGGTTAGGGTTCGCATCAGCCCTAGGATAGTGTTAGGGTTAGGGTTAGTGTCAGCATCAGCCCTAGGATAGTGTTAGGGTTAGGGTTAGGGTTAGCATCAGCCCTAGGATAGTGTTAGGTTTAGGGTTAGCATCAGCCCTAGGATAATTTTAGGGTTAGGGTTAGGGTTAGCATCAGCCCTAGGATAGTGTTAGTGTTAGGGTTAGGGTTATGGTTAGCATCAGCCCTAGGATATTGTTAGGGTTAGGGTTAGGGTTAGCATCAGCCCTAGGATAGGGTTAGGGTTAGGGTTAGCATCAGCCCTAGGATAGTGTTAGTGTTAGGGTTAGGGTTATGGTTAGCATCAGCCCTAGGATATTGTTAGGGTTAGGGTTAGGGTTAGCATCAGCCCTAGGATAGGGTTAGGGTTAGGGTTAGCATCAGCCCTAGGATAGTGTTAGGGTTAGGGTTAGGGTTAGCATCAGCCCTAGGATAGTGTTAGGGATAGGGTTAGCATCAGCCCTAGGATAGTGTTAGGGTTAGGCTTAGGGTTAGCATCAGCACTAGGATAGTATTAGGGTTAGGGTTAGGGTTAGCATCAGCCCTAGGATAGTGTTAGGGATAGGGTTAGCATCAGCCCTAGGATAGGGTTAGGGTTAGGGTTAGCATCAGCCCTAGGATAGTGTTAGGGTTAGGCTTAGGGTTAGCATCAGCACTAGGATAGTATTAGGGTTAGGGTTAGGGTTAGCATCAGCCCTAGGATAGTGTTAGGGATAGGGTTAGCATCAGCCCTAGGATAGGGTTAGGGTTAGGGTTAGCATCAGCCCTAGGATAGTGTTAGGGTTAGGGTTAGGGTTAGCATAAGCCCTAGGATAGTGTTTGGGTTAGGGTTAGCATCAGCCCTAGGATAGTGTCAGGGTTAGGGTTAGGGTTAGCATCAGCCCTAGGATAGTGTTAGGGTTAGGGTTAGCATCAGCCCTAGGATAGTGTTAGGGTTAGGGTTAGGGTAAGCATCATCCCTAGGATAGTGTTAGGGTTAGGGTTAGCATCAGCACTAGGGTAGTGTTAGGGTTAGGGTTAGGGTTATCATCAGCCCTAGGATGTTGTTAGGGTTAGGGTTAGCATCAGACATAGGATAGTGTTAGGGTTAGGGTTAGGGTTAGCATCAGCCCTAGGATAGTGAAGGGTTAGGGTTAGAGTGAGCATGAGCCCTAGGATAGTGTTAGTGTTAGGGTTAGGGTTAGCTTCAGCCCTAGGATAGTGTTAGGGTTAGGGTTAGGGTTAGCATCAGCCCTAGGATAGTGATAGGGTTAGGGTTAGCATCAGCCCAAGGATCGTGTTAGGGTTAGGGTTAGGGTTATCATCAGGCCTAGGATAGTGTTAGGGTTAGGGTTAGCATCAGCTCTAGGATAGTGTTATTGTTAGGGGTAGGGTTAGCATCAGCCCTAGGATAGTGTTAGGGATAGGGTTACCCTCAGCCCTAGGATAGTGTTAGTGTTAGGTTTACGGTTATCATCAGGCCTAGGATAGTGTTATCGTTAGGGTTAGCATCAGCTCTAGGATAGTGTCAGGGTTAGGGTTGGGGTTAGCCTCAGCCCTATTATAGTGTTAGGGTTAGGGTTAGGGTTATCATCAGGCCTAGGATAGCGTTAGGGTTAGGGTTAGCATCAGCCCTAGGACAGTGTGAGGGCTATTGTTAGCATCAGACCTAGCATAGTGTTAGGGTTAGGGTTAGGGTTAGCATCAGCCCTAGGATAGTGTTAGGGTTAGGGTTAGGGTTAGCATCAGCCCTAGGATAGTGTTAGGGTTAGGGTTAGCATCAGCCCTAGGATAATGTTATGGTTAGGGTTATGGTTAGCATCAGCCCTAGGATAGTGTTCGGGTTAGGGTTAGCATCAGCCCTTGGATAGTGTTATGGTTAGGGTTATGGTTAGCATCAGCCCTAGAATAGTGTTACCTTTAGGGTTAGCCTCAGCCCTAGGAGAGTGTTAGCGTTAGGTTTAGGGTTAGCATCAGCCCTAGGATAGTGTTAGGGTTAGGGTTAGCATCAGCCCTAGGATAGTGTTAGGGTTAGGTTTAGGGTTAGCATCAGGCCTAGGATAGTGTTAGGGTTAGTGTTAGGGGTAGCATCAGCGCTAGGATAGTGTTAGGGTTAGGGTTAGTGTTAGCATCAGACCTAGGATGGTGTTAGGGTTATGGTTAGCATCAGCCCTAGGATAGTGTTTGGGTTAGGGTTATGGTTAGCATCAGCCCTAGGATAGTTTTACGGTTAGGGTTAGCATCAGACCTAGGATAGTGTTAGGGTTAGGTTTAGGGTTAGCATCAGCCGTAAGATGATGTTAGGGTAAGGGTTAGGGTTATCATCAGGCCTAGGATAGTGTTAGGGTTAGGGTTAGGGTTAGCATCAGCCCTAGGATAGTGTTAGGGTTAGGGTTAGGGTTAGCAACAGCCCTAGGATAGTGTTAGGGTTATGGTTAGGGTTAGCATCAGCCCTAGGATAGTGTTAGGGTTAGGGTTAGGGTTAGCATCAGCCCTAGGATAGTGTTAGGGTTAGGGTTAGGGTTAGCATCAGGCCTAGGATAGTGTTAGGGTTAGGGTTAGCATCAGCCTTAGGATAGTGTTAGGGTTAGGGTTAGGGTTAGCATCAGCCCTAGGATAGTGTTAGCGTTAGGGTTACCATCAGCCCTAGGATAGTGTTAGGGTTAGGGTTACGGTTAGCATCAACCCTAGGATAGTGTTAGTGTTAGTGTCAGCATCAGCCAAAGGATAGTGTTAGGGTTAGGGTTAGGGTTTTCATCAGGCCTAGGATAGTGTTATGGTTAGGGTTAGCATCATCCCTAGAATAGTTTTAGGGTTAGGAGTAGGGTTAGCATCAGCCCTAGGATAATGTTATGGTTAGGGTTATGGTTAGCATCAGCCCTAGGATAGTGTTAGGGTTAGGGTTAGCATCAGCCCTAGGATAGTGTTAGGGTTAGGGTTAGGTTTAGCATCAGGCCTAGGATAGTGTTAGGGTTAGGGTTAGCATCAGCCCTAGGATAGTGTTAGGGTTAGGGTCAGGGTTAGCATCAGTCCTAGGATAGGGTTAGGGTTAGGGTTAACATCAGCCCTAGGATAGTGTTAGGGTTAGGGTTAGGGGTAGCATCAGCGCTAGGATAGTGTTAGGGTTAGGGTTAGGGTTAGCATCAACCCTAGGATAGTGTTAGGGTTAGGGTTAGCCTCCGCCCTAGGAGAGTGTTAGGGTTAGGGTTAGGGTTAGGGTTAGGGTTATCATCAGCCCTAGGATAGTGTTAGGGTTAGGGTTAGGGTTAGCAACAGCCCTAGGATAGTGTTAGGGTTAGGGTTAGGGTTCGCATGAGCCCTAGGATAGTGTTAGGGTTAGGGTTAGTGTTAGCATCAGCCCTAGGATAGTGTTAGGGTTAGGGTTAGGGTTAGCATCAGCCCTAGGATAGTGTTAGGGTTAGGGTTAGCATCAGCCCTAGGATAATTTTAGGGTTAGGGTTAGGGTTAGCATCAGCCCTACGATAGTATTAGGGTTAGGGTTAGGGTTAGCATCAGCCCTAGGATAGTGTTAGTGTTAGGGTTAGGGTTATGGTTAGCATCAGCCCTAGGATATTGTTAGGGTTAGGGTCAGCATCAGCCCTAGGATAGGGTTAGGGTTAGGGTTAGCATCAGCCCTAGGATAGTGTTAGGGTTAGGGTTAGGGTTAGCATCAGCCCTAGGATAGTGTTAGGGATAGGGTTAGCATCAGCCCTAGGATAGTGTTAGGGTTAGGGTTAGGGTTAGCAACAGCCCTAGGATAGTGTTAGGTTTAGGGTTAGGGTTCGCATCAGCCCTAGGATAGTGTTAGGGTTAGGGTTAGTGTTAGCATCAGCCCTAGGATAGTGTTAGGGTTAGGGTTAGGGTTAGCATCAGCCCTAGGATAGTGTTAGGTTTAGGGTTAGCATCAGCCCTAGGATAATTTTAGGGTTAGGGTTAGGGTTAGCATCAGCCCTACGATAGTATTAGGGTTAGGGTTAGGGTTAGCATCAGCCCTAGGATAGTGTTAGTGTTAGGGTTAGGGTTATGGTTAGCATCAGCCCTAGGATATTGTTAGGGTTAGGGTTAGGGTTAGCATCAGCCCTAGGATAGGGTTAGGGTTAGGGTTAGCATCAGCCCTAGGATAGTGTTAGGGTTAGGGTTAGGGTTAGCATCAGCCCTAGGATAGTGTTAGGGATAGGGTTAGCATCAGCCCTAGGATAGTGTTAGGGTTAGGCTTAGGGTTAGCATCAGCACTAGGATAGTATTAGGGTTAGGGTTAGGGTTAGCATCAGCCCTAGGATAGTGTTAGGGATAGGGTTAGCATCAGCCCTAGGATAGGGTTAGGGTTAGGGTTAGCATCAGCCCTAGGATAGTGTTAGGGTTAGGGTTAGGGTTAGCATAAGCCCTAGGATAGTGTTTGGGTTAGGGTTAGCATCAGCCCTAGGATAGTGTTAGGGTTAGGGTTAGGGTTAGCATCAGCCCTAGGATAGTGTTAGGGTTAGGGTTAGCATCAGCCCTAGGATAGTGTTAGGGTTAGGGTTAGGGTAAGCATCATCCCTAGGATAGTGTTAGGGTTAGGGTTAGCATCAGCACTAGGGTAGTGTTAGGGTTAGGGTTAGGGTTATCATCAGCCCTAGGATGTTGTTAGGGTTAGGGTTAGCATCAGACATAGGATAGTGTTAGGGTTAGGGTTAGGGTTAGCATCAGCCCTAGGATAGTGAAGGGTTAGGGTTAGAGTGAGCATCAGCCCTAGGATAGTGTTAGTGTTAGGGTTAGGGTTAGCTTCAGCCCTAGGATAGTGTTAGGGTTAGGGTTAGGGTTAGCATCAGCCCTAGGATAGTGATAGGGTTAGGGTTAGCATCAGCCCAAGGATCGTGTTAGGGTTAGGGTTAGGGTTATAATCAGGCCTAGGATAGTGTTAGGGTTAGGGTTAGCATCAGCTCTAGGATAGTGTTATTGTTAGGGGTAGGGTTAGCATCAGCCCTAGGATAGTGTTAGGGATAGGGTTTCCCTCAGCCCTAGGATAGTGTTAGTGTTAGGGTTACGGTTATCATCAGGCCTAGGATAGTGTTATCGTTAGGGTTAGCATCAGCTCTAGGATAGTGTCAGGGTTAGGGTTGGGGTTAGCCTCAGCCCTATTATAGTGTTAGGGTTAGGGTTAGGGTTATCATCAGGCCTAGGATAGCGTTAGGGTTAGGGTTAGCATCAGCCCTAGGACAGTGTGAGGGCTATTGTTAGCATCAGCCCTAGGATAGTGTTAGGGTTAGGGTTAGGGTTAGCATCAGCCCTAGGATAGTGTTAGGTTTAGGGTTAGGGTTAGCATCAGCCCTAGGATAGTGTTAGGGTTAGGGTTAGCATCAGCCCTAGGATAATGTTATGGTTAGGGTTATGGTTAGCATCAGCCCTACGATAGTGTTCGGGTTAGGGTTAGCATCAGCCCTTGGATAGTGTTATGGTTAGGGTTATGGTTAGCATCAGCCCTAGAATAGTGTTACCTTTAGGGTTAGCCTCAGCCCTAGGAGAGTGTTAGCGTTAGGGTTAGGGTTAGCATCAGCCCTAGGATAGTGTTAGGGTTAGGGTTAGCATCAGCCCTAGGATAGTGTTAGGGTTAGGTTTAGGGTTAGCATCAGGCCTAGGATAGTGTTAGGGTTAGTGTTAGGGGTAGCATCAGCGCTAGGATAGTGTTAGGGTTAGGTTTAGCATCAGCACTAGGATAGTGTTAGGGTTAGGGTTAGTGTTAGCATCAGACCTAGGATGGTGTTAGGGTTATGGTTAGCATCAGCCCTAGGATAGTGTTTGGGTTAGGGTTATGGTTAGCATCAGCCCTAGGATAGTTTTACGGTTAGGGTTAGCATCAGACCTAGGATAGTGTTAGGGTTAGGTTTAGGGTTAGCATCAGCCGTAAGATGATGCTAGGGTAAGGGTTAGGGTTATCATCAGGCCTAGGATAGTGTTAGGGTTAGGGTTAGGGTTAGCATCAGCCCTAGGATAGTGTTAGGGTTAGGGTTAGGGTTAGCAACAGCCCTAGGATAGTGTTAGGGTTATGGTTAGGGTTAGCATCAGCCCTAGGATAGTGTTAGGGTTAGGGTTAGGGTTAGCATCAGCCCTAGGATAGTGTTAGGGTTAGGGTTAGGGTTAGCATCAGCCCTAGGATAGTGTTAGGGTTAGGGTTAGTGTCAGCATCAGCCCTAGGATAGTGTTAGGGTTAGGGTTAGGGTTAGCATCAGCCCTAGGATAGTGTTAGGTTTAGGGTTAGCATCAGCCCTAGGATAATTTTAGGGTTAGGGTTAGGGTTAGCATCAGCCCTACGATAGTATTAGGGTTAGGGTTAGGGTTAGCATCAGCCCTAGGATAGTGTTAGTGTTAGGGTTAGGGTTATGGTTAGCATCAGCCCTAGGATATTGTTAGGGTTAGGGTTAGGGTTAGCATCAGCCCTAGGATAGGGTTAGGGTTAGGGTTAGCATCAGCCCTAGGATAGTGTTAGGGTTAGGGTTAGGGTTAGCATCAGCCCTAGGATAGTGTTAGGGATAGGGTTAGCATCAGCCCTAGGATAGTGTTAGGGTTAGGCTTAGGGTTAGCATCAGCACTAGGATAGTATTAGGGTTAGGGTTAGGGTTAGCATCAGCCCTAGGATAGTGTTAGGGATAGGGTTAGCATCAGCCCTAGGATAGGGTTAGGGTTAGGGTTAGCATCAGCCCTAGGATAGTGTTAGGGTTAGGCTTAGGGTTAGCATCAGCACTAGGATAGTATTAGGGTTAGGGTTAGGGTTAGCATCAGCCCTAGGATAGTGTTAGGGATAGGGTTAGCATCAGCCCTAGGATAGGGTTAGGGTTAGGGTTAGCATCAGCCCTAGGATAGTGTTAGGGTTAGGGTTAGGGTTAGCATAAGCCCTAGGATAGTGTTTGGGTTAGGGTTAGCATCAGCCCTAGGATAGTGTCAGGGTTAGGGTTAGGGTTAGCATCAGCCCTAGGATAGTGTTAGGGTTAGGGTTAGCATCAGCCCTAGGATAGTGTTAGGGTTAGGGTTAGGGTAAGCATCATCCCTAGGATAGTGTTAGGGTTAGGGTTAGCATCAGCACTAGGGTAGTGTTAGGGTTAGGGTTAGGGTTATCATCAGCCCTAGGATGTTGTTAGGGTTAGGGTTAGCATCAGACATAGGATAGTGTTAGGGTTAGGGTTAGGGTTAGCATCAGCCCTAGGATAGTGAAGGGTTAGGGTTAGAGTGAGCATGAGCCCTAGGATAGTGTTAGTGTTAGGGTTAGGGTTAGCTTCAGCCCTAGGATAGTGTTAGGGTTAGGGTTAGGGTTAGCATCAGCCCTAGGATAGTGATAGGGTTAGGGTTAGCATCAGCCCAAGGATCGTGTTAGGGTTAGGGTTAGGGTTATCATCAGGCCTAGGATAGTGTTAGGGTTAGGGTTAGCATCAGCTCTAGGATAGTGTTATTGTTAGGGGTAGGGTTAGCATCAGCCCTAGGATAGTGTTAGGGATAGGGTTACCCTCAGCCCTAGGATAGTGTTAGTGTTAGGTTTACGGTTATCATCAGGCCTAGGATAGTGTTATCGTTAGGGTTAGCATCAGCTCTAGGATAGTGTCAGGGTTAGGGTTGGGGTTAGCCTCAGCCCTATTATAGTGTTAGGGTTAGGGTTAGGGTTATCATCAGGCCTAGGATAGCGTTAGGGTTAGGGTTAGCATCAGCCCTAGGACAGTGTGAGGGCTATTGTTAGCATCAGACCTAGCATAGTGTTAGGGTTAGGGTTAGGGTTAGCATCAGCCCTAGGATAGTGTTAGGGTTAGGGTTAGGGTTAGCATCAGCCCTAGGATAGTGTTAGGGTTAGGGTTAGCATCAGCCCTAGGATAATGTTATGGTTAGGGTTATGGTTAGCATCAGCCCTAGGATAGTGTTCGGGTTAGGGTTAGCATCAGCCCTTGGATAGTGTTATGGTTAGGGTTATGGTTAGCATCAGCCCTAGAATAGTGTTACCTTTAGGGTTAGCCTCAGCCCTAGGAGAGTGTTAGCGTTAGGTTTAGGGTTAGCATCAGCCCTAGGATAGTGTTAGGGTTAGGGTTAGCATCAGCCCTAGGATAGTGTTAGGGTTAGGTTTAGGGTTAGCATCAGGCCTAGGATAGTGTTAGGGTTAGTGTTAGGGGTAGCATCAGCGCTAGGATAGTGTTAGGGTTAGGGTTAGTGTTAGCATCAGACCTAGGATGGTGTTAGGGTTATGGTTAGCATCAGCCCTAGGATAGTGTTTGGGTTAGGGTTATGGTTAGCATCAGCCCTAGGATAGTTTTACGGTTAGGGTTAGCATCAGACCTAGGATAGTGTTAGGGTTAGGTTTAGGGTTAGCATCAGCCGTAAGATGATGTTAGGGTAAGGGTTAGGGTTATCATCAGGCCTAGGATAGTGTTAGGGTTAGGGTTAGGGTTAGCATCAGCCCTAGGATAGTGTTAGGGTTAGGGTTAGGGTTAGCAACAGCCCTAGGATAGTGTTAGGGTTATGGTTAGGGTTAGCATCAGCCCTAGGATAGTGTTAGGGTTAGGGTTAGGGTTAGCATCAGCCCTAGGATAGTGTTAGGGTTAGGGTTAGGGTTAGCATCAGGCCTAGGATAGTGTTAGGGTTAGGGTTAGCATCAGCCTTAGGATAGTGTTAGGGTTAGGGTTAGGGTTAGCATCAGCCCTAGGATAGTGTTAGCGTTAGGGTTACCATCAGCCCTAGGATAGTGTTAGGGTTAGGGTTACGGTTAGCATCAACCCTAGGATAGTGTTAGTGTTAGTGTCAGCATCAGCCAAAGGATAGTGTTAGGGTTAGGGTTAGGGTTTTCATCAGGCCTAGGATAGTGTTATGGTTAGGGTTAGCATCATCCCTAGAATAGTTTTAGGGTTAGGAGTAGGGTTAGCATCAGCCCTAGGATAATGTTATGGTTAGGGTTATGGTTAGCATCAGCCCTAGGATAGTGTTAGGGTTAGGGTTAGCATCAGCCCTAGGATAGTGTTAGGGTTAGGGTTAGGTTTAGCATCAGGCCTAGGATAGTGTTAGGGTTAGGGTTAGCATCAGCCCTAGGATAGTGTTAGGGTTAGGGTCAGGGTTAGCATCAGTCCTAGGATAGGGTTAGGGTTAGGGTTAACATCAGCCCTAGGATAGTGTTAGGGTCAGGGTTAGGGGTAGCATCAGCGCTAGGATAGTGTTAGGGTTAGGGTTAGGGTTAGCATCAACCCTAGGATAGTGTTAGGGTTAGGGTTAGCCTCCGCCCTAGGAGAGTGTTAGGGTTAGGGTTAGGGTTAGGGTTAGGGTTATCATCAGCCCTAGGATAGTGTTAGGGTTAGGGTTAGGGTTAGCAACAGCCCTAGGATAGTGTTAGGGTTAGGGTTAGGGTTCGCATGAGCCCTAGGATAGTGTTAGGGTTAGGGTTAGTGTTAGCATCAGCCCTAGGATAGTGTTAGGGTTAGGGTTAGGGTTAGCATCAGCCCTAGGATAGTGTTAGGGTTAGGGTTAGCATCAGCCCTAGGATAATTTTAGGGTTAGGGTTAGGGTTAGCATCAGCCCTACGATAGTATTAGGGTTAGGGTTAGGGTTAGCATCAGCCCTAGGATAGTGTTAGTGTTAGGGTTAGGGTTATGGTTAGCATCAGCCCTAGGATATTGTTAGGGTTAGGGTCAGCATCAGCCCTAGGATAGGGTTAGGGTTAGGGTTAGCATCAGCCCTAGGATAGTGTTAGGGTTAGGGTTAGGGTTAGCATCAGCCCTAGGATAGTGTTAGGGATAGGGTTAGCATCAGCCCTAGGATAGTGTTAGGGTTAGGGTTAGGGTTAGCAACAGCCCTAGGATAGTGTTAGGTTTAGGGTTAGGGTTCGCATCAGCCCTAGGATAGTGTTAGGGTTAGGGTTAGTGTTAGCATCAGCCCTAGGATAGTGTTAGGGTTAGGGTTAGGGTTAGCATCAGCCCTAGGATAGTGTTAGGTTTAGGGTTAGCATCAGCCCTAGGATAATTTTAGGGTTAGGGTTAGGGTTAGCATCAGCCCTACGATAGTATTAGGGTTAGGGTTAGGGTTAGCATCAGCCCTAGGATAGTGTTAGTGTTAGGGTTAGGGTTATGGTTAGCATCAGCCCTAGGATATTGTTAGGGTTAGGGTTAGGGTTAGCATCAGCCCTAGGATAGGGTTAGGGTTAGGGTTAGCATCAGCCCTAGGATAGTGTTAGGGTTAGGGTTAGGGTTAGCATCAGCCCTAGGATAGTGTTAGGGATAGGGTTAGCATCAGCCCTAGGATAGTGTTAGGGTTAGGCTTAGGGTTAGCATCAGCACTAGGATAGTATTAGGGTTAGGGTTAGGGTTAGCATCAGCCCTAGGATAGTGTTAGGGATAGGGTTAGCATCAGCCCTAGGATAGGGTTAGGGTTAGGGTTAGCATCAGCCCTAGGATAGTGTTAGGGTTAGGGTTAGGGTTAGCATAAGCCCTAGGATAGTGTTTGGGTTAGGGTTAGCATCAGCCCTAGGATAGTGTTAGGGTTAGGGTTAGGGTTAGCATCAGCCCTAGGATAGTGTTAGGGTTAGGGTTAGCATCAGCCCTAGGATAGTGTTAGGGTTAGGGTTAGGGTAAGCATCATCCCTAGGATAGTGTTAGGGTTAGGGTTAGCATCAGCACTAGGGTAGTGTTAGGGTTAGGGTTAGGGTTATCATCAGCCCTAGGATGTTGTTAGGGTTAGGGTTAGCATCAGACATAGGATAGTGTTAGGGTTAGGGTTAGGGTTAGCATCAGCCCTAGGATAGTGAAGGGTTAGGGTTAGAGTGAGCATCAGCCCTAGGATAGTGTTAGTGTTAGGGTTAGGGTTAGCTTCAGCCCTAGGATAGTGTTAGGGTTAGGGTTAGGGTTAGCATCAGCCCTAGGATAGTGATAGGGTTAGGGTTAGCATCAGCCCAAGGATCGTGTTAGGGTTAGGGTTAGGGTTATAATCAGGCCTAGGATAGTGTTAGGGTTAGGGTTAGCATCAGCTCTAGGATAGTGTTATTGTTAGGGGTAGGGTTAGCATCAGCCCTAGGATAGTGTTAGGGATAGGGTTTCCCTCAGCCCTAGGATAGTGTTAGTGTTAGGGTTACGGTTATCATCAGGCCTAGGATAGTGTTATCGTTAGGGTTAGCATCAGCTCTAGGATAGTGTCAGGGTTAGGGTTGGGGTTAGCCTCAGCCCTATTATAGTGTTAGGGTTAGGGTTAGGGTTATCATCAGGCCTAGGATAGCGTTAGCGTTAGGGTTAGCATCAGCCCTAGGACAGTGTGAGGGCTATTGTTAGCATCAGCCCTAGGATAGTGTTAGGGTTAGGGTTAGGGTTAGCATCAGCCCTAGGATAGTGTTAGGTTTAGGGTTAGGGTTAGCATCAGCCCTAGGATAGTGTTAGGGTTAGGGTTAGCATCAGCCCTAGGATAATGTTATGGTTAGGGTTATGGTTAGCATCAGCCCTACGATAGTGTTCGGGTTAGGGTTAGCATCAGCCCTTGGATAGTGTTATGGTTAGGGTTATGGTTAGCATCAGCCCTAGAATAGTGTTACCTTTAGGGTTAGCCTCAGCCCTAGGAGAGTGTTAGCGTTAGGGTTAGGGTTAGCATCAGCCCTAGGATAGTGTTAGGGTTAGGGTTAGCATCAGCCCTAGGATAGTGTTAGGGTTAGGTTTAGGGTTAGCATCAGGCCTAGGATAGTGTTAGGGTTAGTGTTAGGGGTAGCATCAGCGCTAGGATAGTGTTAGGGTTAGGTTTAGCATCAGCACTAGGATAGTGTTAGGGTTAGGGTTAGTGTTAGCATCAGACCTAGGATGGTGTTAGGGTTATGGTTAGCATCAGCCCTAGGATAGTGTTTGGGTTAGGGTTATGGTTAGCATCAGCCCTAGGATAGTTTTACGGTTAGGGTTAGCATCAGACCTAGGATAGTGTTAGGGTTAGGTTTAGGGTTAGCATCAGCCGTAAGATGATGCTAGGGTAAGGGTTAGGGTTATCATCAGGCCTAGGATAGTGTTAGGGTTAGGGTTAGGGTTAGCATCAGCCCTAGGATAGTGTTAGGGTTAGGGTTAGGGTTAGCAACAGCCCTAGGATAGTGTTAGGGTTAGGGTTAGGGTTAGCATCAGCCCTAGGATAGTGATAGGGTTAGGGTTAGGGTTAGCATCAGGCCTAGGATAGTGTTAGGGTTAGGGTTAGCATCAGCCTTAGGATAGTGTTAGGGTTAGGGTTAGGGTTAGCATCAGCCCTAGGATAGTGTTAGCGTTAGGGTTAGCATCAGCCCTAGGATAGTGTTAGGGTTAGGGTTACGGTTAGCATCAACCCTAGGATAGTGTTAGTGTTAGTGTCAGCATCAGCCAAAGGATAGTGTTAGGGTTAAGGTTAGGGTTTTCATCAGGCCTAGGATAGTGTTATGGTTAGGGTTAGCATCATCCCTAGAATAGTTTTAGGGTTAGGAGTAGGGTTAGCATCAGCCCTAGGATAGTATTAGGGTTAGGGTTAGGGTTAGCATCAGCCCTAGGATAATTTTAGGGTTAGGGTTAGGGTTAGCATCAGCCCTACGATAGTATTAGGGTTAGGGTTAGGGTTAGCATCAGCCCTAGGATAGTGTTAGTGTTAGGGTTAGGGTTATGGTTAGCATCAGCCCTAGGATATTGTTAGGGTTAGGGTCAGCATCAGCCCTAGGATAGGGTTAGGGTTAGGGTAAGCATCAGCCCTAGGATAGTGTTAGGGTTAGGGTTAGGGTTAGCATCAGCCCTAGGATAGTGTTAGGGATAGGGTTAGCATCAGCCCTAGGATAGTGTTAGGGTTAGGGTTAGGGTTAGCAACAGCCCTAGGATAGTGTTAGGTTTAGGGTTAGGGTTCGCATCAGCCCTAGGATAGTGTTAGGGTTAGGGTTAGTGTTAGCATCAGCCCTAGGATAGTGTTAGGGTTAGGGTTAGGGTTAGCATCAGCCCTAGGATAGTGTTAGGTTTAGGGTTAGCATCAGCCCTAGGATAATTTTAGGGTTAGGGTTAGGGTTAGCATCAGCCCTACGATAGTATTAGGGTTAGGGTTAGGGTTAGCATCAGCCCTAGGATAGTGTTAGTGTTAGGGTTAGGGTTATGGTTAGCATCAGCCCTAGGATATTGTTAGGGTTAGGGTTAGGGTTAGCATCAGCCCTAGGATAGGGTTAGGGTTAGGGTTAGCATCAGCCCTAGGATAGTGTTAGGGTTAGGGTTAGGGTTAGCATCAGCCCTAGGATAGTGTTAGGGATAGGGTTAGCATCAGCCCTAGGATAGTGTTAGGGTTAGGCTTAGGGTTAGCATCAGCACTAGGATAGTATTAGGGTTAGGGTTAGGGTTAGCATCAGCCCTAGGATAGTGTTAGGGATAGGGTTAGCATCAGCCCTAGGATAGGGTTAGGGTTAGGGTTAGCATCAGCCCTAGGATAGTGTTAGGGTTAGGGTTAGGGTTAGCATAAGCCCTAGGATAGTGTTTGGGTTAGGGTTAGCATCAGCCCTAGGATAGTGTTAGGGTTAGGGTTAGGGTTAGCATCAGCCCTAGGATAGTGTTAGGGTTAGGGTTAGCATCAGCCCTAGGATAGTGTTAGGGTTAGGGTTAGGGTAAGCATCATCCCTAGGATAGTGTTAGGGTTAGGGTTAGCATCAGCACTAGGGTAGTGTTAGGGTTAGGGTTAGGGTTATCATCAGCCCTAGGATGTTGTTAGGGTTAGGGTTAGCATCAGACATAAGATAGTGTTAGGGTTAGGGTTAGGGTTAGCATCAGCCCTAGGATAGTGAAGGGTTAGGGTTAGAGTGAGCATCAGCCCTAGGATAGTGTTAGTGTTAGGGTTAGGGTTAGCTTCAGCCCTAGGATAGTGTTAGGGTTAGGGTTAGGGTTAGCATCAGCCCTAGGATAGTGATAGGGTTAGGGTTAGCATCAGCCCAAGGATCGTGTTAGGGTTAGGGTTAGGGTTATCATCAGGCCTAGGATAGTGTTAGGGTTAGGGTTAGCATCAGCTCTAGGATAGTGTTATTGTTAGGGGTAGGGTTAGCATCAGCCCTAGGATAGTGTTAGGGATAGGGTTACCCTCAGCCCTAGGATAGTGTTAGTGTTAGGGTTACGGTTATCATCAGGCCTAGGATAGTGTTATCGTTAGGGTTAGCATCAGCTCTAGGATAGTGTCAGGGTTAGGGTTGGGGTTAGCCTCAGCCCTATTATAGTGTTAGGGTTAGGGTTAGGGTTATCATCAGGCCTAGGATAGCGTTAGGGTTAGGGTTAGCATCAGCCCTAGGACAGTGTGAGGGCTATTGTTAGCATCAGACCTAGCATACTGTTAGGGTTAGGGTTAGGGTTAGCATCAGCCCTAGGATAGTGTTAGGGTTAGGGTTAGGGTTAGCATCAGCCCTAGGATAGTGTTAGGGTTAGGGTTAGCATCAGCCCTAGGATAATGTTATGGTTAGGGTTATGGTTAGCATCAGCCCTAGGATAGTGTTCGGGTTAGGGTTAGCATCAGCCCTTGGATAGTGTTATGGTTAGGGTTATGGTTAGCATCAGCCCTAGAATAGTGTTACCTTTAGGGTTAGCCTCAGCCCTAGGAGAGTGTTAGCGTTAGGGTTAGGGTTAGCATCAGCCCTAGGATAGTGTTAGGGTTAGGGTTAGCATCAGCCCTAGGATAGTGTTAGGGTTAGGTTTAGGGTTAGCATCAGGCCTAGGATAGTGTTAGGGTTAGTGTTAGGGGTAGCATCAGCGCTAGGATAGTGTTAGGGTTAGGTTTAGCATCAGCACTAGGATAGTGTTAGGGTTAGGGTTAGTGTTAGCATCAGACCTAGGATGGTGTTAGGGTTATGGTTAGCATCAGCCCTAGGATAGTGTTTGGGTTAGGGTTATGGTTAGCATCAGCCCTAGGATAGTTTTACGGTTAGGGTTAGCATCAGACCTAGGATAGTGTTAGGGTTAGGTTTAGGGTTAGCATCAGCCGTAAGATGATGTTAGGGTAAGGGTTAGGGTTATCATCAGGCCTAGGATAGTGTTAGGGTTAGGGTTAGGGTTAGCATCAGCCCTAGGATAGTGTTAGGGTTAGGGTTAGGGTTAGCAACAGCCCTAGGATAGTGTTAGGGTTATGGTTAGGGTTAGCATCAGCCCTAGGATAGTGTTAGGGTTAGGGTTAGGGTTAGCATCAGCCCTAGGATAGTGTTAGGGTTAGGGTTAGGGTTAGCATCAGGCCTAGGATAGTGTTAGGGTTAGGGTTAGCATCAGCCTTAGGATAGTGTTAGGGTTAGGGTTAGGGTTAGCATCAGCCCTAGGATAGTGTTAGCGTTAGGGTTAGCATCAGCCCTAGGATAGTGTTAGGGTTAGGGTTACGGTTAGCATCAACCCTAGGATAGTGTTAGTGTTAGTGTCAGCATCAGCCAAAGGATAGTGTTAGGGTTAAGGTTAGGGTTTTCATCAGGCCTAGGATAGTGTTATGGTTAGGGTTAGCATCATCCCTAGAATAGTTTTAGGGTTAGGAGTAGGGTTAGCATCAGCCCTAGGATAGTATTAGGGTTAGGGTTAGGGTTAGCATCAGCCCTAGGATAGTGTTAGGGTTAGGGTTAGCATCAGCCCTAAGATAGTGTTAGGGTTAGGGTTAGGGTTATCATCAGGCCTAGGATAGTGTTATGGTTAGGGTTAGCATTAGCCCTAGAATAGTTTTAGGGTTAGGGATAGGGTTAGCATCAGCCCTAGGATAGTGTTAGGGTTAGGGTTAGGGTTAGGGTTATGGTTAGCATCAGCCCTAGGATAGTGTTAGGGTTAGGGTTAGCATGAGCCCTAGGATAATGTTATGGTTAGGGTTATGGTTAGCATCAGCCCTAGGATAGTGTTCGGGTTAGGGTTAGCATCAGCCCTTGGATAGTGTTATGGTTAGGGTTAGGGTTAGCATCAGCCCTAGGAAAGTGTTACCTTTAGGGTTAGCCTCAGCCCTAGGAGAGTGTTAGGGTTAGGGTTAGGGTTAGCATCAGCCCTAGGATAGTGTTAGGGTTAGGGTTAGCATCAGCCCTAGGATAGTGTTAGGGTTAGGTTTAGGGTTAGCATCAGCCCTAGGATAGTGTTATGGTTAGTGTTAGGGGTAGCATCAGCCCTAGGATAGTGTTAGGGTTAGGGTTAGCATCAGCCCTAGGATAATTTTAGGGTTAGGGTTAGGGTTAGCATCAGCCCTACGATAGTATTAGGGTTAGGGTTAGGGTTAGCATCAGCCTTAGGATAGTGTTAGTGTTAGGGTTAGGGTTATGGTTAGCATCAGCCCTAGGATATTGTTAGGGTTAGGGTTAGGGTTAGCATCAGCCCTAGGATAGGGTTAGGGTTAGGGTTAGCATCAGCCCTAGGATAGTGTTAGGGTTAGTGTTAGGGTTAGCATCAGCCCTAGGATAGTGTTATGGATAGGGTTAACATCAGCCCTAGTATAGTGTTAGGGTTAGGGTTAGGGTTAGCATCAGCCCTAGGATAGTATTAGGGTTAGGGTTAGGGTTAGCATCAGCCCTAGGATAGTGTTAGGGTTAGGGTTAGGGTTAGCATCAGCCCTAGGATAGTGTTAGGCATAGGGTTAGCATCAGCCCTAGGATAGGGTTAGGGTTAGGGCTAGCATCAGCCCTAGGATAGTGTTAGGGTTAGGGTTAGGGTTAGCATAAGCCCTAGGATAGTGTTTGGGTTAGGGTTAGCATCAGCCCTAGGATAGTGTTAGGGTTAGGGTTAGGGTTAACATCAGCCCTAGTATAGTGTTAGGGTTAGGGTTAGCATCAGCCCTAGGATAGTGTTAGGGTTAGGGTTAGGGTAAGCATCATCCCTAGGATAGTGTTAGGGTTAGGGTTAGCATCAGCACTAGGGTAGTGTTAGGGTTAGGGTTAGGGTTATCATCAGCCCTAGGATGTTGTTAGGGTTAGGGTTAGCATCAGACATAGGATAGTGTTAGGGTTAGGGTTAGGGTTAGCATCAGCCCTAGGATAGTGAAGGGTTAGGGTTAGAGTGATCATCAGCCCTAGGATAGTGTTAGTGTTAGGGTTAGGGTTAGCTTCAGCCCTAGGATAGTGATAGGGTTAGGGTTAGCATCAGCCCAAGGATCGTGTTAGGGTTAGGGTTAGGGTTATCATCAGGCCTAGGATAATGTTAGGGTTAGGGTTAGCATCAGCTCTAGGATAGTGTTAGGGTTAGGGGTAGGGTTAGCATCAGCCCTAGGATAGTGTTAGGGATAGGGTTACCCTCAGCCCTAGGATAGTGTTAGTGTTAGGGTTACGGTTATCATCAGACCTAGGATAGTGTTATCGTTAGGGTTAGCATCAGCTCTAGGATAGTGTTAGGGTTAGGGTTGGGGTTAGCCTCAGCCCTATTATAGTGTTAGGGTTAAGGTTAGGGTTATCATCAGGCCTAGGATAGCGTTAGGGTTAGGGTTAGCATCAGCCCTAGGACAGTGTGAGGGCTATTGTTAGCATCAGACCTAGCATAGTGTTAGGGTTAGGGTTAGGGTTAGCATCAGCCCTAGGATAGTGTTAGGGTTAGGGTTAGGGTTAGCATCAGCCCTAGGATAGTGTTAGGGTTAGGGTTAGCATCAGCCCTAGGATAATTTTAGGGTTAGGGTTAGGGTTAGCATCAGCCCTACGATAGTATTATGGTTAGGGTTAGGGTTAGCATAAGCCCTAGGATAGTGTTAGTGTTAGGGTTAGGGTTATGGTTAGCATCAGCCCTAGGATATTGTTAGGGTTAGGGTTAGGGTTAGCATCAGCCCTAGGATAGGGTTAGGGTTAGGGTTAGCATCAGCCCTAGGATAGTGTTAGGGTTAGGGTTAGGGTTAGCATCAGCCCTAGGATAGTGTTAGGGATAGGGTTAGCATCAGCCCTAGGATAGTGTTAGGGTTAGGCTTAGGGTTAGCATCAGCACTAGGATAGTATTAGGGTTAGGGTTAGGGTTAGCATCAGCCCTAGGATAGTGTTAGGGATAGGGTTAGCATCAGCCCTAGGATAGGGTTAGGGTTAGGGTTAACATCAGCCCTAGGATAGTGTTAGGGTTAGGGTTAGGGTTAGCATAAGCCCTAGGATAGTGTTTGGGTTAGGGTTAGCATGAGCCCTAGGATAGTGTTAGGGTTAGGGTTAGGGTTAGCATCAGCCCTAGGATAGTGTTAGGGTTAGGGTTAGCATCAGCCCTAGGATAGTGTTAGGGTTAGGGTTAGGGTAAGCATCATCCCTAGGATAGTGTTAGGGTTAGGGTTAGCATCAGCACTAGGGTAGTGTTAGGGTTAGGGTTAGGGTTATCATCAGCCCTAGGATGTTGTTAGGGTTAGGGTTAGCATCAGACATAGGATAGTGTTAGGGTTAGGGTTAGGGTTAGCATCAGCCCTAGGATAGTGAAGGGTTAGGGTTAGAGTGAGCATCAGCCCTAGGATAGTGTTAGTGTTAGGGTTAGGGTTAGCTTCAGCCCTAGGATAGTGTTAGGGTTAGGGTTAGGGTTAGCATCAGCCCTAGGATAGTGATAGGGTTAGGGTTAGCATCAGCCCAAGGATCGTGTTAGGGTTAGGGTTAGGGTTATCATCAGGCCTAGGATAGTGTTAGGGTTAGGGTTAGCATCAGCTCTAGGATAGTGTTATTGTTAGGGGTAGGGTTAGCATCAGCCCTAGGATAGTGTTAGGGATAGGGTTACCCTCAGCCCTAGGATAGTGTTAGTGTTAGGGTTACGGTTATCATCAGGCCTAGGATAGTGTTATCGTTAGGGTTAGCATCAGCTCTAGGATAGTGTCAGGGTTAGGGTTGGGGTTAGCCTCAGCCCTATTATAGTGTTAGGGTTAGGGTTAGGGTTATCATCAGGCCTAGGATAGCGTTAGGGTTAGGGTTAGCATCAGCCCTAGGACAGTGTGAGGGCTATTGTTAGCATCAGACCTAGCATAGTGTTAGGGTTAGGGTTAGGGTTAGCATCAGCCCTAGGATAGTGTTAGGGTTAGGGTTAGGGTTATCATCAGGCCTAGGATAGTGTTATGGTTAGGGTTAGCATTAGCCCTAGAATAGTTTTAGGGTTAGGGATAGGGTTAGCATCAGCCCTAGGATAGTGTTAGGGTTAGGGTTAGGGTTAGGGTTATGGTTAGCATCAGCCCTAGGATAGTGTTAGGGTTAGGGTTAGCATGAGCCCTAGGATAATGTTATGGTTAGGGTTATGGTTAGCATCAGCCCTAGGATAGTGTTCGGGTTAGGGTTAGCATCAGCCCTTGGATAGTGTTATGGTTAGGGTTAGGGTTAGCATCAGCCCTAGGATAGTGTTACCTTTAGGGTTAGCCTCAGCCCTAGGAGAGTGTTAGGGTTAGGGTTAGGGTTAGCATCAGCCCTAGGATAGTGTTAGGGTTAGGGTTAGCATCAGCCCTAGGATAGTGTTAGGGTTAGGTTTAGGGTTAGCATCAGCCCTAGGATAGTGTTAGGGTTAGTGTTAGGGGTAGCATCAGCCCTAGGATAGTGTTAGGGTTAGGGTTAGCATCAGCCCTAGGATAATTTTAGGGTTAGGGTTAGGGTTAGCATCAGCCCTACGATAGTATTAGGGTTAGGGTTAGGGTTAGCATCAGCCCTAGGATAGTGTTAGTGTTAGGGTTAGGGTTATGGTTAGCATCAGCCCTAGGATATTGTTAGGGTTAGGGTTAGGGTTAGCATCAGCCCTAGGATAGGGTTAGGGTTAGGGTTAGCATCAGCCCTAGGATAGTGTTAGGGTGAGTGTTAGGGTTAGCATCAGCCCTAGGATAGTGTTATGGATAGGGTTAGCATCAGCCCTAGTATAGTGTTAGGGTTAGGGTTATGGTTAGCATCAGCCCTAGGATAGTATTAGGGTTAGGGTTAGGGTTAGCATCAGCCCTAGGATAGTGTTAGGGTTAGGGTTAGGGTTAGCATCAGCCCTAGGATAGTGTTAGGCATAGGGTTAGCATCAGCCCTAGGATAGGGTTAGGGTTAGGGCTAGCATCAGCCCTAGGATAGTGTTAGGGTTAGGGTTAGGGTTAGCATAAGCCCTAGGATAGTGTTTGGGTTAGGGTTAGCATCAGCCCTAGGATAGTGTTAGGGTTAGGGTTAGGGTTAACATCAGCCCTAGTATAGTGTTAGGGTTAGGGTTAGCATCAGCCCTAGGATAGTGTTAGGGTTAGGGTTAGGGTAAGCATCATCCCTAGGATAGTGTTAGGGTTAGGGTTAGCATCAGCACTAGGGTAGTGTTAGGGTTAGGGTTAGGGTTATCATCAGCCCTAGGATGTTGTTAGGGTTAGGGTTAGCATCAGACATAGGATAGTGTTAGGGTTAGGGTTAGGGTTAGCATCAGCCCTAGGATAGTGAAGGGTTAGGGTTAGAGTGATCATCAGCCCTAGGATAGTGTTAGTGTTAGGGTTAGGGTTAGCTTCAGCCCTAGGATAGTGTTAGGGTTAGGGTTAGGGTTAGCATCAGCCCTAGGATAGTGATAGGGTTAGGGTTAGCATCAGCCCAAGGATCGTGTTAGGGTTAGGGTTAGGGTTATCATCAGGCCTAGGATAGTGTTAGGGTTAGGGTTAGCATCAGCTCTAGGATAGTGTTAGGGTTAGGGGTAGGGTTAGCATCAGCCCTAGGATCGTGTTAGGGATAGGGTTACCCTCAGCCCTAGGATAGTGTTAGTGTTAGGGTTACGGTTATCATCAGACCTAGGATAGTGTTATCGTTAGGGTTAGCATCAGCTCTAGGATAGTGTTAGGGTTAGGGTTGGGGTTAGCCTCAGCCCTATTATAGTGTTAGGGTTAGGGTTAGGGTTATCATCAGGCCTAGGATAGCGTTAGGGTTAGGGTTAGCATCAGCCCTAGGACAGTGTGAGGGCTATTGTTAGCATCAGACCTAGCATAGTGTTAGGGTTAGGGTTAGGGTTAGCATCAGCCCTTGGATAGTGTTACGGTTAGGGTTAGGGTTAGCATCAGCCCTAGGATAGTGTTAGGGTTAGGGTTAGCATCAGCCCTAGGATAATGTTATGGTTAGGGTTATGGTTAGCATCAGCCGTAGGATAGTGTTCGGGTTAGGGTTAGCATCAGCCCTTGGATAGTGTTATGGTTAGGGTTATGGTTAGCATCAGCCCTAGAATAGTGTTACCTTTAGGGTTAGCCTCAGCCCTAGGAGAGTGTTAGCGTTAGGGTTAGGGTTAGCATCAGCCCTAGGATAGTGTTAGGGTTAGGGTTAGCATCAGCCCTAGGATAGTGTTAGGGTTAGGTTTAGGGTTAGCATCAGGCCTAGGATAGTGTTAGGGTTAGTGTTAGGGGTAGCATCAGCGCTAGGATAGTGTTAGGGTTAGGTTTAGCATCAGCACTAGGATAGTGTTAGGGTTAGGGTTAGTGTTAGCATCAGACCTAGGATGGTGTTAGGGTTATGGTTAGCATCAGCCCTAGGATAGTGTTTGGGTTAGGGTTATGGTTAGCATCAGCCCTAGGATAGTTTTATGGTTAGGGTTAGCATCAGACCTAGGATAGTGTTAGGGTTAGGTTTAGGGTTAGCATCAGCCGTAAGATGATGTTAGGGTAAGGGTTAGGGTTATCATCAGGCCTAGGATAGTGTTAGGGTTAGGGTTAGGGTTAGCATCAGCCCTAGGATAGTGTTAGGGTTAGGGTTAGGGTTAGCAACAGCCCTAGGATAGTGTTAGGGTTATGGTTAGGGTTAGCATCAGCCCTAGGATAGTGTTAGGGTTAGGGTTAGGGTTAGCATCAGCCCTAGGATAGTGTTAGGGTTAGGGTTAGGGTTAGCATCAGGCCTAGGATAGTGTTAGGGTTAGGGTTAGCATCAGCCTTAGGATAGTGTTAGGGTTAGGGTTAGGGTTAGCATCAGCCCTAGGATAGTGTTAGCGTTAGGGTTAGCATCAGCCCTAGGATAGTGTTAGGGTTAGGGTTACGGTTAGCATCAACCCTAGGATAGTGTTAGTGTTAGTGTCAGCATCAGCCAAAGGATAGTGTTAGGGTTAGGGTTAGGGTTTTCATCAGGCCTAGGATAGTGTTATGGTTAGGGTTAGCATCATCCCTAGAATAGTTTTAGGGTTAGGAGTAGGGTTAGCATCAGCCCTAGGATAGTATTAGGGTTAGGGTTAGGGTTAGCATCAGCCCTAGGATAGTGTTAGGGTTAGGGTTAGCATCAGCCCTAGGATAGTGTTAGGGTTAGGGTTAGGGTTATCATCAGGCCTAGGATAGTGTTATGGTTAGGGTTAGCATTAGCCCTAGAATAGTTTTAGGGTTAGGGTTAGGGTTAGCATCAGCCCTAGGATAGTGTTAGGGTTAGGGTTAGGGTTATGGTTAGCATCAGCCCTAGGATAGTGTTAGGGTTAGGGTTAGCATCAGCCCTAGGATAATGTTATGGTTAGGGTTATGGTTAGCATCAGCCCTAGGATAGTGTTCGGGTTAGGGTTAGCATCAGCCCTTGGATAGTGTTATGGTTAGGGTTAGGGTTAGCATCAGCCCTAGGATAGTGTTACCTTTAGGGTTAGCCTCAGCCCTAGGAGAGTGTTAGGGTTAGGGTTAGGGTTAGCATCAGCCCTAGGATAGTGTTAGGGTTAGGGTTAGCATCAACCCTAGGATAGTGTTAGGGTTAGGTTTAGGGTTAGCATCAGCCCTAGGATAGTGTTAGGGTTAGTGTTAGGGGTAGCATCAGCCCTAGGATAGTGTTAGGGTTAGGGTTAGCATCAGCCCTAGGATAATTTTAGGGTTAGGGTTAGGGTTAGCATCAGCCCTACGATAGTATTAGGGTTAGGGTTAGGGTTAGCATCAGCCCTAGGATAGTGTTAGTGTTAGGGTTAGGGTTATGGTTAGCATCAGCCCTAGGATATTGTTAGGGTTAGGGTTAGGGTTAGCATCAGCCCTAGGATAGGGTTAGGGTTAGGGTTAGCATCAGCCCTAGGATAGTGTTAGGGTTAGGGTTAGGGTTCGCATCAGCCCTAGGATAGTGTTAGGGTTAGGGTTAGTGTTAGCATCAGCCCTAGGATAGTGTTAGGGTTAGGGTTAGGGTTAGCATCAGCCCTAGGATAATGTTATGGTTAGGGTTATGGTTAGCATCAGCCCTAGGATAGTGTTAGGGTTAGGGTTAGCATCAGCCCTAGGATAGTGTTAGGGTTAGGGTTAGGGGTAGCATCAGCGCTAGGATAGTGTTAGGGTTAGGGTTAGGGTTAGCATCAGCCCTAGGATAGTGTTAGGGTTAGGGTTAGCCTCCGCCCTAGGAGAGTGTTAGGGTTAGGGTTAGGGTTATGGTTAGGGTTATCATCAGCCCTAGGATAGTGTTAGGGTTAGGGTTAGGGTTAGCAACAGCCCTAGGATAGTGTTAGGGTTAGGGTTAGGGTTCGCATGAGCCCTAGGATAGTGTTAGGGTTAGGGTTAGTGTTAGCATCAGCCCTAGGATAGTGTTAGGGTTAGGGTTAGGGTTAGCATCAGCCCTAGGATAGAGTTAGGGTTAGGGTTAGCATCAGCCCTAGGATAATTTTAGGGTTAGGGTTAGGGTTAGCATCAGCCCTACCATAGTATTAGGGTTAGGGTTAGGGTTAGCATCAGCCCTAGGATAGTGTTAGTGTTAGGGTTAGGGTTATGGTTAGCATCAGCCCTAGGATATTGTTAGGTTTAGGGTCAGCATCAGCGCTAGGATAGGGTTAGGGTTAGGGTTAGCATCAGCCCTAGGATAGTGTTAGGGTTAGGGTTAGGGTTAGCATCAGCCCTAGGATAGTGTTAGGGATAGGGTTAGCATCAGCCCTAGGATAGTGTTAGGGTTAGGGTTAGGGTTAGCAACAGCCCTAGGATAGTGTTAGGGTTAGGGTTAGGGTTCGCATCAGCCCTAGGATAGTGTTAGGGTTAGGGTTAGTGTCAGCATCAGCCCTAGGATAGTGTTAGGGTTAGGGTTAGGGTTAGCATCAGCCCTAGGATAGTGTTAGGTTTAGGGTTAGCATCAGCCCTAGGATAATTTTAGGGTTAGGTTTAGGGTTAGCATCAGCCCTACGATAGTATTAGGGTTAGGGTTAGGGTTAGCATCAGCCCTAGGATAGTGTTAGTGTTAGGGTTAGGGTTATGGTTAGCATCAGCCCTAGGATATTGTTAGGGTTAGGGTTAGGGTTAGCATCAGCCCTAGGATAGGGTTAGGGTTAGGGTTAGCATCAGCCCTAGGATAGTGTTAGGGTTAGGGTTAGGGTTAGCATCAGCCCTAGGATAGTGTTAGGGATAGGGTTAGCATCAGCCCTAGGATAGTGTTAGGGTTAGGCTTAGGGTTAGCATCAGCACTAGGATAGTATTAGGGTTAGGGTTAGGGTTAGCATCAGCCCTAGGATAGTGTTAGGGATAGGGTTAGCATCAGCCCTAGGATAGGGTTAGGGTTAGGGTTAGCATCAGCCCTAGGATAGTGTTAGGGTTAGGGTTAGGGTTAGCATAAGCCCTAGGATAGTGTTTGGGTTAGGGTTAGCATCAGCCCTAGGATAGTGTTAGGTTTAGGGTTAGGGTTAGCATCAGCCCTAGGATAGTGTTAGGGTTAGGGTTAGCATCAGCCCTAGGATAATGTTAGGGTTAGGGATAGGGTAAGCATCATCCCTAGGATAGTGTTAGGGTTAGGGTTAGCATCAGCACTAGGGTAGTGTTAGGGTTAGGGTTAGGGTTATCATCAGCCCTAGGATGTTGTTAGGGTTAGGGTTAGCATCAGACAAAGGATAGTGTTAGGGTTAGGGTTAGGGTTAGCATCAGCCCTAGGATAATGAAGGGTTAGGGTTAGAGTGAGCATCAGCCCTAGGATAGTGTTAGTGTTAGGGTTAGGGTTAGCTTCAGCCCTAGGATAGTGTTAGGGTTAGGGTTAGGGTTAGCATCAGCCCTAGGATAGTGATAGGGTTAGGGTTAGCATCAGCCCAAGGATCGTGTTAGGGTTAGGGTTAGGGTTATCATCAGGCCTAGGATAGTGTTAGGGTTAGGGTTAGCATCAGCTCTAGGATAGTGTTATTGTTAGGGGTAGGGTTAGCATCAGCCCTAGGATAGTGTTAGGGATAGGGTTACCCTCAGCCCAAGGATAGTGTTAGTGTTAGGTTTACGGTTATCATCAGGCCTAGGATAGTGTTATCGTTAGGGTTAGCATCAGCTCTAGGATAGTGTCAGGGTTAGGGTTGGGGTTAGCCTCAGCCCTATTATAGTGTTAGGGTTAGGGTTAGGGTTATCATCAGGCCTAGGATAGCGTTAGGGTTAGGGTTAGCATCAGCCCAAGGACAGTGTGAGGGCTATTGTTAGCATCAGACCTAGCATAGTGTTAGGGTTAGGGTTAGGGTTAGCATCAGCCCTAGGATAGTGTTAGGGTTAGGGTTAGGGTTAGCATCAGCCCTAGGATAGTGTTAGGGTTAGGGTTAGCATCAGCCCTAGGATAATGTTATGCTTAGGGTTATGGTTAGCATCAGCCCTAGGATAGTGTTCGGGTTAGGGTTAGCATCAGCCCTTGGATAGTGTTATGGTTAGGGTTATGGTTAGCATCAGCCCTAGAATAGTGTTACCTTTAGGGTTAGCCTCAGCCCTAGGAGAGTGTTAGCGTTAGGGTTAGGGTTAGCATCAGCCCTAGGATAGTGTTAGGGTTAGGGTTAGCATCAGCCCTAGGATAGTGTTAGGGTTAGGTTTAGGGTTAGCATCAGGCCTAGGATAGTGTTAGGGTTAGTGTTAGGGGTAGCATCAGCGCTAGGATAGTGTTAGGGTTAGGTTTAGCATCAGCACTAGGATAGTGTTAGGGTTAGGGTTAGTGTTAGCATCAGACCTAGGATGGTGTTAGGGTTATGGTTAGCATCAGCCCTAGGATAGTGTTTGGGTTAGGGTTATGGTTAGCATCAGCCCTAGGATAGTTTTACGGTTAGGGTTAGCATCAGACCTAGGATAGTGTTAGGGTTAGGTTTAGGGTTAGCATCAGCCGTAAGATGATGTTAGGGTAAGGGTTAGGGTTATCATCAGGCCTAGGATAGTGTTAGGGTTAGGGTTAGGGTTAGCATCAGCCCTAGGATAGTGTTAGGGTTAGGGTTAGGGTTAGCAACAGCCCTAGGATAGTGTTAGGGTTATGGTTAGGGTTAGCATCAGCCCTAGGATAGTGTTAGGGTTAGGGTTAGGGTTAGCATCAGCCCTAGGATAGTGTTAGGGTTAGGGTTAGGGTTAGCATCAGGCCTAGGATAGTGTTAGGGTTAGGGTTAGCATCAGCCTTAGGATAGTGTTAGGGTTAGGGTTAGGGTTAGCATCAGCCCTAGGATAGTGTTAGCGTTAGGGTTACCATCAGCCCTAGGATAGTGTTAGGGTTAGGGTTACGGTTAGCATCAACCCTAGGATAGTGTTAGTGTTAGTGTCAGCATCAGCCAAAGGATAGTGTTAGGGTTAGGGTTAGGGTTTTCATCAGGCCTAGGATAGTGTTATGGTTAGGGTTAGCATCATCCCTAGAATAGTTTTAGGGTTAGGAGTAGGGTTAGCATCAGCCCTAGGATAATGTTATGGTTAGGGTTATGGTTAGCATCAGCCCTAGGATAGTGTTAGGGTTAGGGTTAGCATCAGCCCTAGGATAGTGTTAGGGTTAGGGTTAGGTTTAGCATCAGGCCTAGGATAGTGTTAGGGTTAGGGTTAGCATCAGCCCTAGGATAGTGTTAGGGTTAGGGTCAGGGTTAGCATCAGTCCTAGGATAGGGTTAGGGTTAGGGTTAACATCAGCCCTAGGATAGTGTTAGGGTTAGGGTTAGGGGTAGCATCAGCGCTAGGATAGTGTTAGGGTTAGGGTTAGGGTTAGCATCAACCCTAGGATAGTGTTAGGGTTAGGGTTAGCCTCCGCCCTAGGAGAGTGTTAGGGTTAGGGTTAGGGTTAGGGTTAGGGTTATCATCAGCCCTAGGATAGTGTTAGGGTTAGGGTTAGGGTTAGCAACAGCCCTAGGATAGTGTTAGGGTTAGGGTTAGGGTTCGCATGAGCCCTAGGATAGTGTTAGGGTTAGGGTTAGTGTTAGCATCAGCCCTAGGATAGTGTTAGGGTTAGGGTTAGGGTTAGCATCAGCCCTAGGATAGTGTTAGGGTTAGGGTTAGCATCAGCCCTAGGATAATTTTAGGGTTAGGGTTAGGGTTAGCATCAGCCCTACGATAGTATTAGGGTTAGGGTTAGGGTTAGCATCAGCCCTAGGATAGTGTTAGTGTTAGGGTTAGGGTTATGGTTAGCATCAGCCCTAGGATATTGTTAGGGTTAGGGTCAGCATCAGCCCTAGGATAGGGTTAGGGTTAGGGTTAGCATCAGCCCTAGGATAGTGTTAGGGTTAGGGTTAGGGTTAGCATCAGCCCTAGGATAGTGTTAGGGATAGGGTTAGCATCAGCCCTAGGATAGTGTTAGGGTTAGGGTTAGGGTTAGCAACAGCCCTAGGATAGTGTTAGGGTTAGGGTTAGGGTTCGCATCAGCCCTAGGATAGTGTTAGGGTTAGGGTTAGTGTTAGCATCAGCCCTAGGATAGTGTTAGGGTTAGGGTTAGGGTTAGCATCAGCCCTAGGATAGTGTTAGGTTTAGGGTTAGCATCAGCCCTAGGATAATTTTAGGGTTAGGGTTAGGGTTAGCATCAGCCCTACGATAGTATTAGGGTTAGGGTTAGGGTTAGCATCAGCCCTAGGATACTGTTAGTGTTCGGGTTAGGGTTATGGTTAGCATCAGCCCTAGGATATTGTTAGGGTTAGGGTTAGGGTTAGCATCAGCCCTAGGATAGGGTTAGGGTTAGGGTTAGCATCAGCCCTAGGATAGTGTTAGGGTTAGGGTTTGGGTTAGCATCAGCCCTAGGATAGTGTTAGGGATAGGGTTAGCATCAGCCCTAGGATAGTGTTAGGGTTAGGCTTAGGGTTAGCATCAGCACTAGGATAGTATTAGGGTTAGGGTTAGGGTTAGCATCAGCCCTAGGATAGTGTTAGGGATAGGGTTAGCATCAGCCCTAGGATAGGGTTAGGGTTAGGGTTAGCATCAGCCCTAGGATAGTGTTAGGGTTAGGGTTAGGGTTAGCATAAGCCCTAGGATAGTGTTTGGGTTAGGGTTAGCATCAGCCCTAGGATAGTGTTAGGGTTAGGGTTAGGGTTAGCATCAGCCCTAGGATAGCGTTAGGGTTAGGGTTAGCATCAGCCCTAGGATAGTGTTAGGGTTAGGGTTAGGGTAAGCATCATCCCTAGGATAGTGTTAGGGTTAGGGTTAGCATCAGCACTAGGGTAGTGTTAGGGTTAGGGTTAGGGTTATCATCAGCCCTAGGATGTTGTTAGGGTTAGGGTTAGCATCAGACATAGGATAGTGTTAGGGTTAGGGTTAGGGTTAGCATCAGCCCTAGGATAGTGAAGGGTTAGGGTTAGAGTGAGCATCAGCCCTAGGATAGTGTTAGTGTTAGGGTTAGGGTTAGCTTCAGCCCTAGGATAGTGTTAGGGTTAGGGTTAGGGTTAGCATCAGCCCTAGGATAGTGATAGGGTTAGGGTTAGCATCAGCCCAAGGATCGTGTTAGGGTTAGGGTTAGGGTTATCATCAGGCCTAGGATAGTGTTAGGGTTAGGGTTAGCATCAGCTCTAGGATAGTGTTATTGTTAGGGGTAGGGTTAGCATCAGCCCTAGGATAGTGTTAGGGATAGGGTTACCCTCAGCCCTAGGATAGTGTTAGTGTTAGGGTTACGGTTATCATCAGGCCTAGGATAGTGTTATCGTTAGGGTTAGCATCAGCTCTAGGATAGTGTCAGGGTTAGGGTTGGGGTTAGCCTCAGCCCTATTATAGTGTTAGGGTTAGGGTTAGGGTTATCATCAGGCCTAGGATAGCGTTAGGGTTAGGGTTAGCATCAGCCCTAGGACAGTGTGAGGGCTATTGTTAGCATCAGACCTAGCATAGTGTTAGGGTTAGGATTAGGGTTAGCATCAGCCCTAGGATAGTGTTAGGGTTAGGGTTAGGGTTAGCATCAGCCCTAGGATAGTGTTAGGGTTAGGGTTAGCATCAGCCCTAGGATAATGTTATGGTTAGGGTTATGGTTAGCATCAGCCCTAGGATAGTGTTCGGGTTAGGGTTAGCATCAGCCCTTGGATAGTGTTATGGTTAGGGTTATGGTTAGCATCAGCCCTAGAATAGTGTTACCTTTAGGGTTAGCCTCAGCCCTAGGAGAGTGTTAGCGTTATGGTTAGGGTTAGCATCAGCCCTAGGATAGTGTTAGGGTTAGGGTTAGCATCAGCCCTAGGATAGTGTTAGGGTTAGGTTTAGGGTTAGCATCAGGCCTAGGATAGTGTTAGGGTTAGTGTTAGGGGTAGCATCAGCGCTAGGATAGTGTTAGGGTTAGGTTTAGCATCAGCACTAGGATAGTGTTAGGGTTAGGGTTAGTGTTAGCATCAGACCTAGGATGGTGTTAGGGTTATGGTTAGCATCAGCCCTAGGATAGTGTTTGGGTTAGGGTTATGGTTAGCATCAGCCCTAGGATAGTTTTACGGTTAGGGTTAGCATCAGACCTAGGATAGTGTTAGGGTTAGGTTTAGGGTTAGCATCAGCCGTAAGATGATGTTAGGGTAAGGGTTAGGGTTATCATCAGGCCTAGGATAGTGTTAGGGTTAGGGTTAGGGTTAGCATCAGCCCTAGGATAGTGTTAGGGTTAGGGTTAGGGTTAGCAACAGCCCTAGGATAGTGTTAGGGTTATGGTTAGGGTTAGCATTAGCCCTAGGATAGTGTTAGGGTTAGGGTTAGGGTTAGCATCAGCCCTAGGATAGTGTTAGGGTTAGGGTTAGGGTTAGCATCAGGCCTAGGATAGTGTTAGGGTTAGGGTTAGCATCAGCCTTAGGATAGTGTTAGGGTTAGGGTTAGGGTTAGCATCAGCCCTAGGATAGTGTTAGCGTTAGGGTTAGCATCAGCCCTAGGATAGTGTTAGGGTTAGGGTTACGGTTAGCATCAACCCTAGGATAGTGTTAGTGTTAGTGTCAGCATCAGCCAAAGGATAGTGTTAGGGTTAAGGTTAGGGTTTTCATCAGGCCTAGGATAGTGTTATGGTTAGGGTTAGCATCATCCCTAGAATAGTTTTACGGTTAGGAGTAGGGTTAGCATCAGCCCTAGGATAGTATTAGGGTTAGGGTTAGGGTTAGCATCAGCCCTAGGATAGTGTTAGGGTTAGGGTTAGCATCAGCCCTAAGGTAGTGTTAGGGTTAGGGTTAGGGTTATCATCAGGCCTAGGATAGTGTTATGGTTAGGGTTAGCATTAGCCCTAGAATAGTTTTAGGGTTAGGGATAGGGTTAGCATCAGCCCTAGGATAGTGTTAGGGTTAGGGTTAGGGTTAGGGTTATGGTTAGCATCAGCCCTAGGATAGTGTTAGGGTTAGGGTTAGCATGAGCCCTAGGATAATGTTATGGTTAGGGTTATGGTTAGCATCAGCCCTAGGATAGTGTTCGGGTTAGGGTTAGCATCAGCCCTTGGATAGTGTTATGGTTAGGGTTAGGGTTAGCATCAGCCCTAGGATAGTGTTACCTTTAGGGTTAGCCTCAGCCCTAGGAGAGTGTTAGGGTTAGGGTTAGGGTTAGCATCAGCCCTAGGATAGTGTTAGGGTTAGGGTTAGCATCAGCCCTAGGATAGTGTTAGGGTTAGGTTTAGGGTTAGCATCAGCCCTAGGATAGTGTTAGGGTTAGTGTTAGGGGTAGCATCAGCCCTAGGATAGTGTTAGGGTTAGGGTTAGCATCAGCCCTAGGATAATTTTAGGGTTAGGGTTAGGGTTAGCATCAGCCCTACGATAGTATTAGGGTTAGGGTTAGGGTTAGCATCAGCCCTAGGATAGTGTTAGTGTTAGGGTTAGGGTTATGGTTAGCATCAGCCCTAGGATATTGTTAGGGTTAGGGTTAGGGTTAGCATCAGCCCTAGGATAGGGTTAGGGTTAGGGTTAGCATCAGCCCTAGGATAGTGTTAGGGTTAGTGTTAGGGTTAGCATCAGCCCTAGGATAGTGTTATGGATAGGGTTAGCATCAGCCCTAGTATAGTGTTAGGGTTAGGGTTAGGGTTAGCAATTGCCCTAGGATAGTATTAGGGTTAGGGTTAGGGTTAGCATCAGCCCTAGGATAGTGTTAGGGATAGGGTTACCATCAGCCCTAGGATAGTGTTAGTGTTAGGGTTACGGTTATCATCAGGCCTAGGATAGTGTTATGGTTAGGGTTAGCATCAGCTCTAGGATAGTGTTAGGGTTAGGGTTGGGGTTAGCCTCAGCCCTATTATAGTGTTAGGGTTAGGGTTAGGGTTATCATCAGGCCTAGG
This sequence comes from Lemur catta, assembly GCF_020740605.2. Taxonomy (NCBI): domain Eukaryota; kingdom Metazoa; phylum Chordata; class Mammalia; order Primates; family Lemuridae; genus Lemur; species Lemur catta. The sequence goes on along the minus strand of NW_025423880.1, from coordinate 359,579 downwards.
ATAGTGTTAGGGTTAGGGTTAGCATCAGCCCTAGGATAGTGTGAGGGCTTTTGTTAGCATCAGACCTAGCATAGTGTTAGGGTTAGAGTTAGGGTTAGCATCAGCCCTAGGATAGTGTTAGGGTTAGGGTTAGGGTTAGCATCAGCCCTAGGATAGTGTTAGGGTTAGGGTTAGCATCAGCCCTAGGATAATGTTATGGTTAGGGTTATGGTTAGCATCAGCCCTAGGATAGTGTTCGGGTTAGGGTTAACATCAGCCCTTGTATAGTGTTATGGTTAGGGTTAGGGTTAGCATCAGCCCTAGGATAGTGTTAGCTTTAAGGGTTAGCCTCAGCCCTAGGAGAGTGTTAGGGTTAGGGTTAGGGTTAGCATCAGCCCTAGGATAGTGTTAGTGTTAGGGTTAGCATCAGCCCTAGGATAGTGTTAGGGTTAGTGTTAGGGGTAGCATCAGCCCTAGGATAGTGTTAGGGTTAGGGTTAGCATCAGCCCTAGGATAATTTTAGGGTTAGGGTTAGGGTTAGCATCAGCCCTACGATAGTATTAGGGTTAGGGTTAGGGTTAGCATCAGCCCTAGGATAGCGTTAGTGTTAGGGTTAGGGTTATGGTTAGCATCAGCCCTAGGATATTGTTAGGGTTAGGGTTAGGGTTAGCATCAGCCCTAGGATAGGGTTAGGGTTAGGGTTAGCATCAGCCCTAGGATAGTGTTAGGGTTAGGGTTAGGGTTCGCATCAGCCCTAGGATAGTGTTAGGGTTAGGGTTAGTGTTAGCATCAGCCCTAGGATAGTGTTAGGGTTAGGGTTAGGGTTAGCATCAGCCGTAGGATAATGTTATGGTTAGGGTTATGGTTAGCATCAGCCCTAGGATAGTGTTAGGGTTAGGGTTAGCATCAGCCCTAGGATAGTGTTAGGGTTAGGGTTAGGTTTAGCATCAGGCCTAGGATAGTGTTAGGGTTAGGGTTAGCATCAGCCCTAGGATAGTGTTAGGATTAGGGTCAGGGTTAGCATCAGTCCTAGGATAGGGTTAGGGTTAGGGTTAACATCAGCCCTAGGATAGTGTTAGGGTTAGGGTTAGGGGTAGCATCAGCGCTAGGATAGTGTTAGAGTTAGGGTTAGGGTTAGCATCAGCCCTAGGATAGTGTTAGGGTTAGGGTTAGCCTCCGCCCTAGGAGAGTGTTAGGGTTAGGGTTAGGGTTAGGGTTAGGGTTATCATCAGCCCTAGGATAGTGTTAGGGTTAGGGTTAGGGTTAGCAACAGCCCTAGGATAGTGTTAGGGTTAGGGTTAGGGTTCGCATGAGCCCTAGGATAGTGTTAGGGTTAGGGTTAGTGTTAGCATCAGCCCTAGGATAGTGTTAGGGTTAGGGTTAGGGTTAGCATCAGCCCTAGGATAGTGTTAGGGTTAGGGTTAGCATCAGCCCTAGGATAATTTTAGGGTTAGGGTTAGGGTTAGCATCAGCCCTACGATAGTATTAGGGTTAGGGTTAGGGTTAGCATCAGCCCTAGGATAGTGTTAGTGTTAGGGTTAGGGTTATGGTTAGCATCAGCCCTAGGATATTGTTAGGGTTAGGGTTAGCATCAGCCCTAGGATAGGGTTAGGGTTAGGGTTAGCATCAGCCCTAGGATAGTGTTAGGGTTAGGGTTAGGGTTAGCATCAGCCCTAGGATAGTGTTAGGGATAGGGTTAGCATCAGCCCTAGGATAGTGTTAGGGTTAGGGATAGGGTTAGCAACAGCCCTAGGATAGTGTTAGGGTTAGGGTTAGGGTTCGCATCAGCCCTAGGATAGTGTTAGGGTTAGGGTTAGTGTTAGCATCAGCCCTAGGATAGTGTTAGGGTTAGGGTTAGGGTTAGCATCAGCCCTAGGATAGTGTTAGGGTTAAGGTTAGCATCAGCCCTAGGATAATTTTAGGGTTAGGGTTAGGGTTAGCATCAGCCCTACGATAGTATTAGGGTTAGGGTTAGGGTTAGCATCAGCCCTAGGATAGTGTTAGTGTTAGGGTTAGGGTTATGGTTAGCATCAGCCCTAGGATATTGTTAGGGTTAGGGTTAGGGTTAGCATCAGCCCTAGGATAGGGTTAGGGTTAGGGTTAGCATCAGCCCTAGGATAGTGTTAGGGTTAGGGTTAGGGTTAGCATCAGCCCTAGGATAGTGTTAGGGATAGGGTTAGCATCAGCCCTAGGATAGTGTTAGGGTTAGGGTTAGGGTTAGCATCAGCACTAGGATAGTATTAGGGTTAGGGTTAGGGTTAGCATCAGCCCTAGGATAGTGTTAGGGATAGGGTTAGCATCAGCCCTAGGATAGGGTTAGGGTTAGGGTTAGCATCAGCCCTAGGATAGTGTTAGGGTTAGGGTTAGGGTTAGCATAAGCCCTAGGATAGTGTTTGGGTTAGGGTTAGCATCAGCCCTAGGATAGTGTTAGGGTTAGGGTTAGGGTTAGCATCAGCCCTAGGATAGTGTTAGGGTTAGGGTTAGCATCAGCCCTAGGATAGTGTTAGGGTTAGGGTTAGGGTAAGCATCATCCCTAGGATAGTGTTAGGGTTAGGGTTAGCATCAGCACTAGGGTAGTGTTAGGGTTAGGGTTAGGGTTATCATCAGCCCTAGGATGTTGTTAGGGTTAGGGTTAGCATCAGACATAGGATAGTGTTAGGGTTAGGGTTAGGGTTAGCATCAGCCCTAGGATAGTGAAGGGTTAGCGTTAGAGTGAGCATCAGCCCTAGGATAGTGTTAGTGTTAGGGTTAGGGTTAGCTTCAGCCCTAGGATAGTGTTAGGGTTAGGGTTAGGGTTAGCATCAGCCCTAGGATAGTGATAGGGTTAGGGTTATCATCAGCCCAAGGATCGTGTTAGGGTTAGGGTTAGGGTTATCATCAGGCCTAGGATAGTGTTAGGGTTAGGGTTAGCATCAGCTCTAGGATAGTGTTATTGTTAGGGGTAGGGTTAGCATCAGCCCTAGGATAGTGTTAGGGATAGGGTTACCCTCAGCCCTAGGATAGTGTTAGTGTTAGGGTTACGGTTATCATCAGGCCTAGGATAGTGTTATCGTTAGGGTTAGCATCAGCTCTAGGATAGTGTCAGGGTGAGGGTTGGGGTTAGCCTCAGCCCTATTATAGTGTTAGGGTTATGGTTAGGGTTATCATCAGGCCTAGGATAGCGTTAGGGTTAGGGTTAGCATCAGCCCTAGGACAGTGTGAGGGCTATTGTTAGCATCAGACCTAGCATAGTGTTAGGGTTAGGGTTAGGGTTAGCATCAGCCCCAGGATAGTGTTAGGGTTAGGGTTAGGGTTAGCATCAGCCCTAGGATAGTGTTAGGGTTAGGGTTAGCATCATCCCTAGGATAATGTTATGGTTAGGGTTATGGTTAGCATCAGCCCTAGGATAGTGTTCGGGTTAGGGTTAGCATCAGCCCTTGGATAGTGTTATGGTTAGGGTTATGGTTAGCATCAGCCCTAGAATAGTGTTACCTTTAGGGTTAGCCTCAGCCCTAGGAGAGTGTTAGCGTTAGGGTTAGGGTTAGCATCAGCCCTAGGATAGTGTTAGGGTTAGGGTTAGCATCAGCCCTAGGATAGTGTTAGGGTTAGGTTTAGGGTTAGCATCAGGCCTAGGATAGTGTTAGGGTTAGTGTTAGGGGTAGCATCAGCGCTAGGATAGTGTTAGGGTTAGGTTTAGCATCAGCACTAGGATAGTGTTAGGGTTAGGGTTAGTGTTAGCATCAGACCTAGGATGGTGTTAGGGTTATGGTGAGCATCAGCCCTAGGATAGTGTTTGGGTTAGGGTTATGGTTAGCATCAGCCCTAGGATAGTTTTAGGGTTAGGGTTAGCATCAGACCTAGGATAGTGTTAGGATTAGGTTTAGGGTTACCATCAGCCGTAAGATGATGTTAGGGTAAGGGTTAGGGTTATCATCAGGCCTAGGATAGTGTTAGGGTTAGGGTTAGGGTTAGCATCAGCCCTAGGATAGTGTTAGGGTTAGGGTTAGGGTTAGCAACAGCCCTAGGATAGTGTTAGGGTTATGGTTAGGGTTAGCATCAGCCCTAGGATAGTGTTAGGGTTAGGGTTAGGGTTAGCATCAGCCCTAGGATAGTGTTAGGGTTAGGGTTAGGGTTAGCATCAGGCCTAGGATAGTGTTAGGGTTAGGGTTAGCATCAGCCTTAGGATAGTGTTAGGGTTAGGGTCAGGGTTAGCATCAGCCCTAGGATAGTGTTAGCGTTAGGGTTAGCATCAGCCCTAGGATAGTGTTAGGGTTAGGGTTACGGTTAGCATCAACCCTAGGATAGTGTTAGTGTTAGTGTCAGCATCAGCCAAAGGATAGTGTTAGGGTTATTGTTAGGGTTTTCATCAGGCCTAGGATAGTGTTATGGTTAGGGTTAGCATCATCCCTAGAATAGTTTTAGGGTTAGGAGTAG